>NC_036862.1:12634492-12663104 GCF_002910315.2 Salvelinus sp. IW2-2015 | reverse complement strand
TGTGTAGGTGGTGATGTCACTCTGTTGTCATGTAGATTGTACCTGTGTGGCTGTGTAGGTGATGACYTGCTGCACGTCTCTCCAGGTGAGACAGGGCCGGACCTGCAGCATCAGAGCCACCATMCCAGCCGCCAGGGGTGCCGCCGCCGAGGTGCCCGTGTGCCCGTCAGTACAGCCCGTGCCCTGCTGCAGTGACCAGTCTGACGTCACCTACACACACAGAGACAGAATAGTCATAAACATGTATGCAGACAAAACACTCTCACACTATTACAAACAGCCAGTGGTAAGGAGCTATGTGACGACTAGGGAGGAAAATAAAACATGGAGAGAGTTGGAGGGTCTTAAGGTGGAGGAAAAGTAGAGAAGTGCTAAAACAGACAGACAGGAAGTGGTGAAGGAGGGAGAGAGATTGATAGGAATACAGGGACAGGGAGACAGCAGGGAGAAAAAGGCTGATGGGAGTCACTGATAAACATGATCTCTGCAGGGGGGGGGGGGGTAACAGATAAAGATGCCATTTTCTCCCTTCACATGTATTTCTACCGGCTCTATAGACACTGTTTCAGCCTTACTGAATGATCACTGACATGCTCAAGCATTTCAGACCTGCATACTAGCATAGATCCCACAGCCCTTCCAATGGAGAGTAACTACTATGGTTGCGTCCCAAACGAGAGCCTATTCCCTATTGGACTTCAGTGGGAAATACCCTGGATAGTCATGGGCTCAATATTTGACGTAAACAAAGAGAGAAGAACGTACGAGCTCTGTGATGTGTGTACTTTTGGGTTAGAGTATAGGGTGTATTGTTGCATATGTACTAGCTTATGAGCATAATATGCCTGACAATGGTATGTACTGAGGTGCGCAGCATTCAAATGACCTGTATACACGTTTATATGAATGCAGCTGCCACTGTATTGAAGCCATTGGATGCAGTTTATCATAGAGCTATGCGCTTTATTATGGGCAATAGGTTCAGTACACATCATTTCATTTTGCATCAGAAAGTAGCCTGGCCCTSTTTGAAGATCGATGCATTGCTCTCTTTTCGTCTATAAAGCCCTGTTGCATAAACTTCCGCCATACCTTGTCTCATTGTTAACCTACAGACGTACGAGCGGGACCTTTTCACTGAAGAGGCCGGCGCAGAGGAAGGTTCCGGCCTAGGAGCTGGGTTGGACGTACGGTGTCCAGTCCCGCTCCAGGGCAGGAACCTTCCTCTGCGCCGGTGCCCAGTCCAGGCACGGCGTCCAGTCTAGCACCATGGCAGCACCATGGCAGGAGCCTTCCTCTGCGCCGGTGCCCAGTCCAGGCACGGCGTCCAGTCTAGCACCATGGCAGCACCATGGCAGGAGCCTTCCTGCCAAAGGGGACCTTTTCACTGAAGATTGTGTCGGTTTCTTATGATTGTGTTTGGCTTTTCGTGTACGATAATGTGTATATGAATGTGTAGTTTAATGTGTTTATTGTATTGTGCATGGTGGTGCTATACAGGCCTCACCTGGAAAAAGAGACCTTGGTCTCAGCATCGACTCCCTGTCAAAATAATATAAAATATATAATGCACTATAAAAAAGGAAAGAAATCGGGAGCCATTTGGGACGCAGAATTGCAGTACAGATCCAAACAGTGCCGTCTAAACAGCCRGTCTTCCCGAGGAGTAAGGGACCTCTCTGGAGCGTTGGTGACACAGACATACAGCTAGGGGTGTTTGATCATAGGTGACGACAGGCCTGGTCGGACAGCYAGGGGAGAGAGTCTGACAGGAACACGACATGCGGCCTCTCTGCTGTAGAGGGAAAGGGACGGAGGAAGAATCCACAGACATACAGTGGGGCAAAAAAGTATTTAGTCAGCCACCAATTGTGCAYGTTCTCCCACTTAAAAAGATGAGAGGCCTGTAATTTTCATCKTAGGTACACTTCAACTATGACAGACAAAATGAGAAGAAAAAAAATCCAGAAAATCACATTGTAGGATTTTTTATGAATTTATTTGCAAATTATGGTGGAAAATATATATTTGGTCAATAACAAAAGTTTCTCAATACTTTGTTATATACCCTTTGTTGGCAATGACAGAGGTCAAACGTTTTCTGTAAGTCTTCACAAGGTTTTCACACACTGTTGCTGCTATTTTGGCCCATTCCTCTATGCAGATCTCCTCTAGAGCAGTGATGTTGTGGGGCTGTTGCTGGGCAACACGGACTTTTCAACTGCCCAAAATTTCTGATGGGTTGAGATCTAGAGACTGGCTAGGCCACTCCAGGACCTTGAAATGCTTCTTACGAAGCCACTCCTTCGTTGCCCGGCGCGGTGTGTTTGGGGATCATTGTCATGCTGAAAGACCCAGCCACATTTCATCTTCAATGCCCTTTGCTGATGAAGGAGGTTTTCACTCAAAATCTCACATCATGGCCCCATTCATTCTTTCCTTTACACGGATCAGTCGTCCTGGTCCTTTGCAGAAAAAACAGCCCCAAAGCATGATGTTTCCACCCCCATGCTTCACAGTAGGTATGGTGTTCTTTGGATGCAACTCACATTCTTTGTCCTCCAAACACGACGAGTTGAGTTTTTACCAAAAAGTTCTATTTGGTTTCATCTGACCATATGACATTCTCCAATCTTCTTCTGGATCATCCAAATGCTCTCTAGCAAACTTCAGACGGGCCTGGAAATGTACTGGCTTAAGCAGGGGGACACGTCTGGCACTGCAGATTTGAGTCCCTGGCGGCGTAGTGTGTTACTGAATGGTAGGCTTTGTTACTTTGGTCCCAGCTCTCTGCAGGTCATTCACTAGGTCCCCGTGTGGTTCTGGGATTTTTGCTCACCGTCTTTGTGATCATTTTGACCCCACGGGGTGAGATCTTGCGTGGAGCCCCAGATCGAGGGAGATTATCAGTGGTCTTGTATGTCTTCCATTTCCTAATAATTGCTCCCACAGTTGATTTCTTCAAACCAAGCTGCTTACCTATTGCAGATTCAGTCTTCCCAGCCTGGTGCAGGTCTACAATTTGTTTCTGGTGTCCTTTGACAGCTCTTTGGTCTTGGCCATAGTGGAGTTCGGAGTGTGACTGTTTGAGGTTGTGGACAGGTGTCTTTTATACTGATAACAAGTTCAAACAGGTGCATTAATACAGGTAACGAGTGGAGGACAGAGGAGCCTCTTAAAGAAAGAAGTTACAGGTCTGTGAGAGCCAGAAATCTTGCTTGTTTGTAGGTGACCAAATACTTATTTTCCACCATAATTTGCAAATAAATTCATTAAAAATCCTACAATGTGATTTTCTGGATTTCTTTTCTCATTTTGTCTGTCATAGTTTAAGTGTACCTATGATGAAAATTACAGGCCTCTCTCATCTTTTTAAGTGGGAGAACTTGCACAATTGGTGGCTGACTAAATACTTTTTTGCCCCACTGTATGTCAACTAGAATGCCTTCTCTAATTTAAAGCAAAGCCATGAAAGCACAGAGCAGAGGAGAGAGCTCACAGAATGCAGCACTGCTCAACATCAAATGGGACCCATGTGTTGTGAATGTGATGAGGGAATGGTGCATAGCAGTGGTGGCACTGCAGCATAGCACATGGCAGCTAGAGGCAGTTGGGATGGTGGGTGGATACAGTGGRTGTATCCCAAATGTCACCCTGTTGCGTATATAGCGCACTACTGGTCAAAAGAAGTGTACTATATAGGGAATAGGGTGCCGTGTGGGATACACACAGTATGTGCAGAGCACTCGTGCGACAGGGTAGAAGAGCTAGAGCCTAGCCCTAAAACCACTTGGCCTGGTGTTAAGTGGTGGATTTGGCTTTTCAGGAAGTCACGGATGCCAGTTGAGAGTCTGATGGTTTTAACCCGGGGCTTACATCACCCGGCCAAACCATGTTACCCAGGAGATGGCAACAAACAGCAGCAAACAGAGTTTTTCCTTACAGATCTCCTCTCTAGCTTCCTAAAACCCTCTCCTTTGCCCTCGCTCAAAACGCAGCATCACATGATGCAAAATGCAGCATACTGACTGTACTTTGAAAGTTATGTATCTTGAAAACTTAATTGCTGACATGCAAAACYTTCTGGGACTATATCAACAATGGACTAAGCACCCAAAAGATCGTTTTTGGGCGGTTTTCCTTTAACTCACTAGCCATCAGTGTCCTCTCTGCTTCATTCAAAGATGTCTGATTGGCACAGTATCATCTGTCAATATGCCACTGTCTAACTTTCACATCAATCGATGTCTTAAGGGGCAAGGAACAACAAATCTTTGTAAGGGGGATTCCATCGGTACCATGGTGCAGTTCCCCGCAGGAGAGAATGCAGTCCGGACCAAACACAGGAAAAGAACCAGAGGTGCGCAGTATTARTGGCTGTTTGACAGAGCATTTGATGAATTGCACAAAGTACTTTAACTTGGTATCGCTGAAACATTCTGTGAGTAGCAGCGATTGATTGCATCTAATGCGGATTAGGGGAGAGGGGAGGGGGCTATACCCGGGGATATAGGCTATGGAATATAGTTAGTGACGAAATTAAGTTAGTGATGAAGTTTGGGACACACAAGTTATGCTTCTTGACATTTGGCGACGTGAAACCAAACGGACCAAATGAAAAAAATACAACATATAATCGAACTCTGATTCGAACTATAACTCAGAACTGTGTGATAACGCCCTAAATGGTGTGTGTGTTTGTTACTAYTACAGACTCACAATACTGCGTAGCGTTCTGCCTCCACTGCTGAATGTGACAGCCAACATGGAGGCACACTCCTCAGCATAGAAGGGCATCTTCCCTTCCTCATTTACTGCTCCTACAAGAGACACACACACAATTAGAAAACACTCACCACCACACACACACACAGAGACAGACAACATTGCTCCTATTCACTTACCAATGGTAACAGTGTAGATTGAGTTCGCATAGCCATCGTAGTTGCAGTTGTCCTCGTACTGGCCTCCGTTGCCACTGGCGACGACAAAGATACTGCCGAAGCCCCTTCTGCCAGCAATCACTCCGTGCTGCAGCGCCGCCTACATGCAAAACAAGGAAACATTCGCTTCAGTCACACCTAGTAACTTCTTGTAGACTTATACAGCCAACCAGAGTATATAGTAACATTTTTAAATGGTTAACAATGGTCCTCATTGGTGAGCAGCATTCTCAGGCCTAGTCATACCTGAATATTCAATATTGAGTATACAAAACACATGCTCTTTCCATTATATAGACTAACCAGGTGAAAGTTATGATCCCTTACTGCTGTCACTTGTTAAATCCACTTCAAATCAGTGTAGATAAAGGGGAGGAGACCTTTTAAGCCTTGAGTTATTGATCGTGCATGGGTGCCATTCAGGGCGTGAATGGGTAAGACAAAAGATTTATGTGCTTTTGAACGGGGTACGGTAGTAGGTGCCAGGCGCACTAGTTTATGTCAAGATTTGCAACGCTGCTGGGGCTTTTCACGCTCAACAGTTTCCTGTGTGTATCAAAAATGGTCCACCGGGCCTCCTGAGTGGCGCAGCGGTCTAAGGCACTGCATCGCAGTGCTAGAGGTGTCACTACAGATCCGGGTTTGATCCCGGGCTGTGTCACAGCCGGCCGCGACCGGGAGACCCATSAGGTGGCGCACAATTGGCCCAGCGTCGTCTGGGTTGGAGGAGGGTTTGGCCGGCCGGGATGTCCTTGTCCCATCGGGCTCTAGCGACTCCTGTAGCGGGCCGGGCGCATGCACGTTGACACGGTCGCCAGTTAGACGGTGTTTCCTCTGACAAATTGGTGCGGCTGGATTCCAGGTTAGGTGAGCAGTGTGTCAAGAAGCAGTGCGGCTTGGCAGGAACGTGTTTCGGGGGACGCGTGGCTCTCGACCTTCGCCTATCCGTACGAGAATTGCAGCAATGGGACAAGACAAACTACCAATTGGATATCACAAAATTGGGGAGAAAGAGTACCCCTCTTTCCACCAACAAAAGGACATCCAGCCAACTTGACAACTGTGGGAAGCATTGGAGTCAACATGGGCCAGCGTCRCTGTGGAATGCTTTCGACACCTTATAGAGTCCATGCCCCAACGAGGCTGTTCTGATGGCAAAAGGGGGTGCAACTCAATAATAGGAAGGTGTTTCTAATATTTGGTATGCTCAGTGTATGTCACTATAATCCTATAACTATATGATCACTATGTGTGTATACCTCCATTCTTAGGTTTGTGAAAAGCTGGAAGCCSCAGCTAGCATGAATTTCTATTAGACCATGAGGACTGGCTGAGGGGATTTGGTAGTTCTGATTCATTTCCACAGTGCCTGCCAAAGCCATTCAGAGAGRGAGGAACACCTAGGCAACGAACATGACCAGAAAAAGCCAGACACTCTGTCTCGATTCAGAATGTGTGTGTGTGTATGTGTGAGAGACATTCTCTCTCTCTTTTTTTGGTCTCATAAGACACTCACAAACTGTGCCCTGTAGAGTGCAACAGTATACTGCCCTCTGCTGGTACAGAAGAGTGGTGCAAAAATGCATTCTCATAATGCATTTCTATAAAGAGACCAGGACTGGCAATATGTGTTAGAAATGGGTTGTGTGTAGTAACGTATGTTGTATCCAAACCAACCTTGCCCAAGGGGTGTGGTCCATCAACAGTGCGMCCATCATCATCAGGACCCCAACTGAGGAGGAGGAAAGGGAAGAGGAGAGAACAGTCAAGTCAGACACATTTTTCCTACAGCCACTGAAGAGCAGCAGGGGGAGGGAATCTAGAGCGAGAAGGGAATATCTTTATAACTATGCTTAGAGCGGTGGTTGGCTGTATATTATGCTTAGTAGTTTGCTTTACGCCGAGATTATAAGCAAACCAAGCATGTTCAGAGTCCTGTGAGGCTGAGCTGCTCGCTGTTGTACCTGCAGCTGTAGATGTCGTTGATCTGGTAGTGCTTGTTGAAAGCCACCGCCTCCATACTGTCTGTGAGCGGACCATCCAGGACTCTGATACCTGAACAGACAAAACATGACGTGAAGAAAGGACTTCAAAACATAAAGAATCTCATAGCACCATCTACATAACTAGGGCCATGAGATTTTTCTCAGCACCAGACCAGACCAAGGTTTTATTCACTAGGGGCCTGATTCAGACTTAGGAAATGTATGCCTTTCCTACACATTTTGATTTCAGCACATCTCAGTATGTGGTATTCAGACTTACCTTATGCAGGTGCGAAACGAGCTCTTTGGGAGAGGCATATTATGCGCACTGAATATATTTAATTAAACTGCTGAAAACCCTCCCACTTGCTGGCCAACAGATTTCCTCATGGAGTTCTCAGTCAATGGGGTTTTCAGTACATTTATCTAAAGCCATCCGTTTACATTCGGTGTACCTTAAATTTGAATTCTTGACTGAAAATATAATATATAGAGAGAATGGGTTCAGAATACTAGGGATAGATAAAAGAAAGACATTAAATATATGCATATTTGTCTCCGTTTCCACAACAAATGGTTGATTTTAAAATACTCTAATCTTGTAGATAATTTAGGGTTAGGAAAGTATTTATAAATCATGGTCTGGAGCCTTTACGCACAAAATATATTGATGAATGAAAAATACAGTGGTTTGATTCATCCTCAAAGTTGAATTGTGCAAGCCATAAAATATTGGAAGGTGAGAAAAGTGCACAATAGGGGTTGAACAATAGTCCTATAAATCTACCCTACTAATCATGGAACTGTATGATAACGATCCAGTCGTCGTGAACTGTGCACCAGGCTGTGGTATGAGTTCCATAACGATTCAAATAGGCCAGGGTTTCCCAAGCTCGGTGCTCAGGACCCCAAGGGGTGTACCTTTTGGTTTTTGACCTAGCACTACACAGCTGATTCAAATAATGAACGAATGAGCAAGCTTTGATCATTTTAATCAGCTGTGTAGTGCTAGGCAAAAACCAAAACGTACACCCCTTGTCCAGAAGACCGAGTTTGGGAAACCCTGAAATAGGCTAACATGTCCCAAATTATTGCACAACGTTAGCCTAATATGTTCCACACTTTCTCGCAATCCTCAGAAACAAATACACGGACGTGACAGAGGAAAGAAAGGTAAACGGAACGGAATGATGCAAAATGTAGACTACAAATTGAAGAAGACTGACACTAAAGTGACTGCTATAAAATGTATGTGGGAATTACTGACGGTGGCTACCGATAGTGGCTAATATTTTAGCTTGATACAAATAAAAGAAAAACCTGTGCTTATAATTAAAACATTCTAGAGCGCATACAGTACATCAACTCAGTAGGTTTGGTGATACAGAATCCTATAGCTCCGGTCTCCATTTAATTCCTGCAAATTTTGAGGACATACAATAAAATTCTGAATAATGGCACAGCTATTTATAGCCTACTTCAGTGTATACAGTGCCTTCGGAAAGTATTCAGACCCCTTGACTTTTACCACATTTTGTTACGTTACAGCCTTATTCTAAAATGAATGAAATAAAATAAAAAAAATCCTCATCTACTACACACAATACCCTATAATGACAAAGCGAAAACAGGGTTTTAGAAATTGTTGCAAATTTATTAAAAATAAAAAACAGAAATACCTTATTTACATAGGTATTCAGACCCTTTGCTATGAGACTCGAAATTGAGCTCACGTGCATTCTGTTTCCATTGATCATCCTTGAGATGTTTCTACAACTTGACTGGAGTCCACCTCTGGTAAATTCAATTGATTGGACATGATTTGGAAAGGCACACACCTGTCTATATAAGGTCCCACAGTTGACAGGGCATGTAAAATMTATCAACTTCTACATTACCATACATGGAGAAGGGTGTTATATCTATCGGAAATAGTAGATGTTTTTCCACTTTGAACCGACAGGTGCTCGACCTTATTCATGGCTTCCTTGCGCGTTAAGGTGGTGGAGTTATGAGGGAATTAAGTCAAGGTCAGAATACGACGTACACCTCTGCCACCTCAATTTCTATGATATCCACCCCAAACGTTTAGCTGSCTGTCACATGCGTTTCCTGATGCTCAAGTTCAAGATCAGAATACTCGTTTAGAGAAAAGTGCATAAAAAGTGAATAAAGTTCCATTTATGTGCACGTAACTTGGGTCTGAATTCCCCTCTAGGCACAAAACTAAAGAAAACAGACAAACAGGGAGGGATTACATGATCTTGTCCAATAAGCAYCACAAATGTTAATTTTCCGTGCAAAACTATTTGCTACGGTGTGCACTAATGAACACAACCCTGGAAAAACTTCTGCCAGTCACCATAACCAAGCTTTCCAAACACACAACGTACCTGCCACTTTACTGCCATAGGCCACGCCCACAGCACAGAAGCTGTTGTTGGAAACGGCGGCGATCTCCCCGGCGCAGCGCGTGCCGTGGTGGTTGTCACTGAGGGCGTCCGGGTGGGGCATGGGGTCCGGGTCGTTGGAGTTCAAGTCATAACTGCCCTCTGGACTCTAAAGGGACAGAATGAAGCACGACCACATTCGTATTTGTGAGAATGTGAATTTGGYAAAAAAACATACTAGATGATGACATGATAGAAAGAAAGTCACTAGTTATACTCCCAAATATTTTATGCGTATTGCAACCAACGTTTCGGCACAGTGCTTTTTTCAGGGCACTGAACCCTAACACTGAAGAAGGCAATGCGTGCGGGAACGTTGGTTGCGATACCCATGAAATATTTGGGAGCATAATTAGAGTGTGCTACTTACTTTCTTTTTATAGTTTACTCTCCGTTAGTCAGAACCTCTACAAAATATTTTGGTGTGTGTCATCTAATGCTTTTTAACAGCAAAAAGCTAAAAAGGAAATAGACCTAGACGTAGCCAGCATGAAACTCACATAGTTTGGCTGAATATCCTGGAGGGTGTGCTGAACCCCATCATCCACGACCACCACTGTCACCCCTGTCCCTGTGATGTTGCGCTCCCATACACCAGTCACATTGATGTCCATGCCCTCCCTGACATCGTTATGCTGCGGGTGGGTGGAGAGGAGGAGGAAGAAAGCGTGGATGGAGGAGGAGAAGAGCGGGGAAGTGACAAAGGTTCGAGTCCAAGACAATGTTTACAAATTAGGAATGAAAATAAACGTGGCATATAGCCGACTCAGTTCAAAAAGTACTGTGCATTCTTACAGATCTGAATCGTCTATAGGCTATAAGTGTGCAGTAAGTAGATCTAAATGTTGCTTAGCTATTAAACAGTTCTGAAGAGATAATAAAAGACAAATTAGGCCCAATTCTCACCAGGTGCCACTGTAAGGGGTATCTGGGGTCGTTGAAGGCCATTGCCCTCTTGGAGCGGCTTAGGACCTGCTCTTGGGAGTGCCAGAGCACATGAGGGTGGGCTGCCAGCACGTCCCCCGGTCTGCCCTCCTCCTCGGGGCCGGCACAGAGCAGGTAGTGGCCCTCCAGCTGCCCTATCTGGCCCCTGTTCTCCAGGCCAGCCTGCTCAGCCACCATGCTGGCCAGCTCGTGCAGGGTGGAGCCGTCAGCCTCCAGCAGCTCTGAGTCTGTGTGCAACCGGACGGCCCAGGACTGGCCCGGCCCACAGGAGGGTGGAGGAGCCGCGGGAGGGGCGGACGTGTGGAGGTTATGAACAGTCAGACAGAGCATAGGGGTCAGGCCCAGGAGGAGCAGGAACAAGGGGGGTGAACCCATGGCAACACAGGCAGGTGCTCAACGCAAGTTCTGCTCTGCCTCCACATTAGGACCTGCAGCCTGAGGAGACACAGTGTGGTGAGGAAGAGTAGAGAAGGTAGCTGAACACACAGAAGAGAGATGGCTCCACTACAGTGTGGTATTCAAAAGGCAGTAGCAATATTTCACAACAACAGCCCAGTTCTCATATTCAACAGCCCTCAAAGTAACACATTGGTACACACCCTTCATTGGCACACTGTTCATATCAGACCTCCAGCCAATCACTGCACCATCCCTATATAACATTGTGCTGTTAATGACACTAACACTGGAGAGGCGMCAGGTACATGTTGTACCATATCCATGTGACACTATGATCCTGCTAWTTATAGGCTAYTCTAACCACAGAATACAAGGACAACGCCATGTAGCATATGAATCAACTCAAYTTCTACAAAATGCCTAAGCCAACAACGCATATTTTGCCGAGTATTGACATGCCCRTTTTCTCTGTTAGGAAATAATAGGACTATAACCCGACTAAGGCAACCATGCGTGTTATTCATGTTACAGCACACACAGACTTGTGTCACCAATTCACACACATTGTGTTTTTTACTGGGTGTGGACAGAGGCCATTTCAACCCACTTGTACACAATCTGTCAAGCTTGTAAATTAAGATGTGTGAATTTAGCTACAAAGCAGAATAAGCTAGGCTACATCAACAAAGGGAAAGACTTGGGTTGTCATTTCTGGGTCGTTTGACCAGTTAAACCAGTTACTCAGCAGTAAATTAATTGAGTATGGATATCAATGTTGACAGATAATCACAAATTAAGAAAAACATGTTTGTTAGCTAACYTTAACTATGTCATTTATGTGTTTGGCCTACTTCTACCAAACTAACTAGCTTACTCAACCTCTTATATCCCAATTCCAAAATACATGTAATCAACTTGACATAGCAGCTAGTAAGATGGCTAGATATCATACACCGATGTAAAACCCCAATATTGCTTGTTTCAAGAGTGTAGCCACCTGTACAGTATACGTAGGCTGGCTAGCTAGCTATAGTACTGTAGTTTGCTAACGTTACAGTCCTAGCTACAGTAAAGCAGMTTGGAAGCTCGTTTCATAACACGACAGCGACTGAAACACAGCTTACTGTATTGTTTTTATTCAACAGCTAGTTAGCTATGTAAATAGCCAGAGAAGTAGTTAGTGAATCTGATAATTACTAACGTTAGTTAGCGAGCTATAAACTGACAGTATGGCTCAATTGACATGCGGATGTTGTAGTCAGAGCTAGCCCACAACACGCAAGCAAGTATAGTACTATAATAACATGGCTAAATTTCATACTGATTTATGTATTTTACCTTTTCGTCGACGTCTTTATTGTACAGTTTATTTGTGGACAACAATTTCATTTACAATAGCTATTTCGCTGTCATCTGTCGTTTTCCGAAATGTTGTCACTTCCGCAACAACTTGGCCGTCTATAATTTGTTTCTCCACTTGGGGGAGATCTAGTCTTATTATGTGTACCAGTATGTTTAGCCGTTATTGCGTTCCTCGTCATGCTAAACATCTTTGGCACATGACACSGAGTACAAGCAGTGGAATGTTAGCTAAACATACTGGGACCCAGGTAAAAAGTAAGGTGAAATATAATAACCTTTTACAGATCGCTCACAGCTAGATAATCATAACTTCTAGGAATGTTGCTACATCAATTTTTTTAGTTGCTACATKAARTTTTTTACTTTTAAATTAATTATATATTCCCATGTATTCTTGAAAAATATAACTTAAGTTATTCTAATCATGATACTGCAGTATTTGGTCTTTCACTTAGAGACCTTGAGTATTTCCAACCTACATAAAATGTAACTGTCACGTCTACTCCCGCTCTTCCCCTCCGGCGTTCGACGTCGCAGGTATACTAACCACCGGTCTTGGGCTCATTATGCACACCTGGCATCAATCATTACACGCACCTGCACGTCATCATCAGGCACACCTGGACTCCATCACCTCACTTATTACCTCCCTTATATCTGGCACTACCTTAGGGTCTTTCTCCAGTCAGTATTGTTTATGTCTATATGCGACTTGTGATATTGTTTAATGTTCCATMTATTATTAAACTCACCACCTGCACTTGCTTCGACTCCCAGCGRATACGTTASAGAATACTGACTCCAACAATGGAAGCAGCAGGAAAATAAGAATATCTCCCAGACGGTGGACAAGCAGGGATACTTTCTACGTCAACGCCATGACCAGCTGGCACAACTGGGGACGGCTATGGAAGAGGCTCTTCACAGTGTGCAACGTCTCGAACATGCCCGGAAGGCGTTGTCGTCAACTAGCGGAGGATACTCTACAACCAGTTGAGCGAGCCCATTCAGCAACCCTCTCAGGTCAGCAATGCCCATTTGTCCCTCCTGGATAAATATGACAGTACCCCATCTAAAAGTCGTGGCTTCCTCCTTCAGTGCTCCCTCTAATTTACACTCCAGATGGGAGCACCASCACCGAGAGGTCTAAGGTTGCCACAGTTATTTCTCTGCTGACTAGGTGGGTGTTGGAATGGGACACAACTGTGGGGGAGAGGAGCTAGATTCAAATGAGGGGTTCATGGCTCTGTTCAAGTGCATCTTCGATCATCCACACCTCCGGGGGGGAGGGCAGAGAGGGGGCTGAGCACTTACTTCAATTACGGCTGGGGGACCAGACGGCTGCTGAGTACACGCTCACCTTCTGGACAGTAGCCGCATCCAGAGGCTGGAATAAGCCGGCGCTTCGTACGCTATTCAGAAGAGGTCTGCGCGAGGAGGTCCAGATGGAACTGGCCTGTCGAGACAACAACCTCTCCTTGGACGCACTCATTGCGATGGCCGGCTGTCTGGACAATCTAATTCAGGAGCTTCAGTACTCTCATCGCTTCTCTCCCTCCCTCAGTGAACACTCGATCAGAGCCTGAACCCGTGGAGGTAAGGGGTCACACACCTCCCAGCGGTGGAGCAACACAGCTGGGGCTCTGTCTGTATTGTGGTCAAGGAGGGCACCAGCTCCAGCATTGTCCGGCACTTCCCAATTCGGGATCCACAAGAGCAGAGGGACAGTCACGTGATCTTCCACCTCCTGGGGCAGGAGTGAGTATTCCATCTTCATCACTTTCTGCTATGCTCTTTTTGGCATCATCACACTAGTTGACTGTCCCTCATGTACTGTGTCTACAGCYTTAGTGGATTCCAGTGCCGCGGGGAACTTTATTGACCAGACCCTTGTCGCCTCTCTTAACATCTCATACCCACGATCCTTTCCTAGTTCAAGCCCTCAATAGTCGGCCATTAGGATCCTGAACCATCACCCAAACACTCACCCTCACCGTGGAGTCCATTCATCAGGAGAACATCACCAGTTCACAAGATCATCCTTGGCCTGGCTTGGCTTCAACGCCATATCCCCACCATCTCATGGTCGAGGATGAGAATCACAGACTGGTCACCTGAATGCCGGAGGACATGCTTCGCTTCCCCATCCCCTGTGGTTCCACGTCGGTTGAGGGTCCTATGGTTGCCCTTCAGCCCAACATCCCCGGAGGTTTACCAGGACTTGCGGGAGGTATTCTCCAAGACCCGCGCCACTTGTCTTCCTCCTCATCGRCCCTTGGACTGTGCCATTGACCTGCTGGCAGGGGCTGTGCCTCCGCGCAGACGCATCTACCCTCTGTCGGTGGCTTCTCCTTCTCCTGTCCACTTCTCCTGCGTCTGCWAGTTTCTTATTCGTGGCCAAGCAGGATTAGAGGACTCAATGAAATCACCACAAAGTACCATTACCCTCTCCCGTTGGTGCCGGCAGCTATAGAACAGCTCCTCGGGGCCCGGTTGGACCTATGGACCTCCTCGGGGCCCGGTTCTTTACCAAACTGGTCCTGCGGAGTGCATACAATCTCATCTGCATCCAGGAGAAGGACGAATGGAAGACTGCGTTCAGCACGATGTCTGGTCACTACGAGTACTTGGTGTTGCCATTTGGTTTAGCAATGCTCCGTCAGTGTTCTAGGCATTTGTTAACAAGGTGTTCGGGGACCTGCTCGGACGCCAGGTAGTCGTGTATATCGATGACATCCTGGTCTACTCGGCTACCCTGGAGGATCACARCACTCACGTCCGAGCAGTCCTGGAACGCCTCCTGGCTAACCACCTGTTRGTCAAGACTGAGAAGTGCCAATTTCATCAGAAGGTGGTCTCCTTCTTAGGCTACCAAATCAGCCTGCAGGGATTGAGGATGGACGACATGAAGGTAGATGTGGTCAGATCACGGCCAGTCCCAACCACCATAAAGGGGTTACAACGGTTTTTGGGGTTTGCCAAGTTCTACCGCTGTTTCATCAGGAACTTCAGCTCCGTCGCCGCCCCTCACCTCAAGGGTGGTCCCCGTAGGTTGGTGTGGAGTCCAGCAGCCTACGGGGCCTTCCATCTACTCAAGGGACATTTCACATCCGCCCCATTMCTCAAACARCCAGATCCCACTATCTCCTTAGTGGTGYAGGTGGACGCTTCAGATGTGAGCGTGGGGGCAGTTCTCTCAACGACAGGGTAATCCACATAAATTGTATCCGTGTGCATATTACTCTAAGAAACTGTCCCCTGCAGAGAGGAATTAGGATGTTGGTGATCGAGAGCTCCTGGCGGTGAAGTTGGCATTAGAGGAGTGGAGACACTGGCTGGAGGGCGCCAAGGAAACATTCGTCATCCTCACCAACCTATAATCCCATTCTCCCGAGTCGTAGCCRCTGTGGTCTGGGARGTAGATATGGACATTTGCCAGGCTCTGGAGAGGGAGCCCGCACCCACTAACTGTCCTCCCGAGCTCATCTATGTTCCCACAGGGATAAGGGATCYGCTGCTGACCTGGGCGCACACAGCTGTCGTRGGACATCCAGGTATTTCCCAGTGTGTGTTCTGGGTTTTCAGCTSACCCTGGCTCCGTGGARCCCGMGCCAGACTGACGCTCCTGCGGTTGATGAGTGGTTCAGGCTCGCAGAAGTGTGGAGCGACTCTCACGTGAGAATCCAGCGCTTCAAAAGGAGCAGGCAGACTGCCACTGCAGTGAGACTCCTGTGTACCACCCTGGGGATCGTGTCTGGCTTTCTACCAGGAACCTCCCATGCCGCCTGCCTGCAAGAAGCTGATAGTGACATTATAGGTCCAGATGTCTGTATCCCACTCATCAGGGAAGGGGAATTCATGTCATGACACAGATTCAATTATATTTGTTACTTTATTTATTGGTGGTCAGTGCTGTGTCAGGTGRGTCTATTTATTTACAGCAGGTCTATGAAAGAAGAATCTGTCTGTAATTGAGAAATTTTACAATTGTGTTAATTTACATAAAATCATCACAAAACGATTTATATTCAAGCACACCATGGGGATAGTGCAGTTGACTGGGGCACATGAATGTGTGTTACTGTCCGGGTCTGTGCCGGTGAGTTTTTGTATGTGAGCTGTTAAGGGGTTGGCTGAGATCAAGCTGTTTGGAGGTTTTGAAGACCTCTGTATGTGTGGGAGAATGATTGTGTGTGTCCGTGCGTCTCTTTCTGTGTGAATTGGTACATTCACTAGCAGTGAGGTACCAACTTACTCAAGAGCCATATAAAAGTGTCATATCTGATATTAACTGTATTAATTACATAATCTAAGCTTTTTAATGTACACCAAGTAACATGGCTTCACCATAAATTTCACTGCATCTGATATTTGAGTGCTAATTTTACACTCTTGAAAAGTTCACCCAATTAGCACTTATGATTAGCGTTGCTTAGCTGGTGCTGTTGATGTAAAATCAAATATATTCAATCAGGTCCATCCTTAAATTCTAGATCACCTCGTGTATATGTGATCGATAAACACACAGTACCAGTCAAGTTTGGACACACCTGATTCAAGAGTTTTGATTCAAGATAATTTTTTGTATTTTCTACATTCTATAATAGTGAAGACATCAAAACTATGAAATAACACATGGAATTATGTAGTAACAAAAAAAGTGTTAAATCAAAGTATATTTTATATTTGAGACTCTTAAAGTAGCCACCKTTTGCCTTGACAGCTTTGTACACTCTTGGCACGCTCCGGTAGTCACCTGGAATGCATTTCAATTAACAGGTGTGCCTTGTTAAAAGTTTGTGGAATTTATTTCCTTAATGTGTTTGAGCCAATCAGTTGTGTTGTAACAATGTAGGGTTGGTATACAGAAGATAGCCCTATTTGGTAAAAGACCAAGTCCATATAATGACAAGAACAGCTCAAATAAGCAAAGAGAAACGACAAGTCCATCATTACTCTAAGACGGTCAGTCAATCCGGAAAATTTCAAGAACTTTGAAAGTTTCTTCAAGTGCAGTCGCAAAAAACATTAAACGCTATGATGAAACTGGCTCTCATGAGGACTGCCACATGAAAGAAAGACCCAGAGTTACCTCTGCTGCAGAAGATAAGTTCATTAGAGTTACCAGCCTCAGAAATTGCAGCCCAAATAAATGCTCACAGAGTTCAAGTAACAGACACATCTCAACGTCAACTGTTCAGAGGAGACTGCGTGAATCAGGCCTTCATGGTCTAAAAGCTGCAAAGAAACCACTACTAAAAGACATCAATAGAGGAAGAGACTTGCTGGGTCAAAAAACACGTGCAATGGACAGTAGACCGGTGGAAATCTGTCCTTTGGTCTGATGAGTGCAAATTTCAGATTTTTGGTTCCAGCAGGCGTGTCTTTGTGAGACGCGGAGTAGGTGAACGGATTGATCTCTGACTGTGTGGTTCCACCATGAAGCATGGAGGAGGGGTGTGTGGTGCTTTGCTGGTGACACTGTCTGTGATTTTTTTTAGAATTCAAGTCACACTTAACCAGCATGGCTACAACAGATTCTGCAGCGATATGCCATCCCATCTGGTTTGCGCTTAGTGGGACTATCATTTGTTTTTCAACAGGACAATGACCCAACACACCTCCAGGCTGTGTAAGGCTATTTGACCAAGAAGGAGAGCGATGGAGTGCTGATCAGATGACCTGGCCTCCACAATCAACAGACCATCACAAATTGGATGGTTTGGGATGAGTTGGACGCAGAGTAAAGGAAAAGCAGGAAACAAGTGCTCAGCATATGTGGGAACTCCTTCAAGACTGTTGGAAAATCATTTCAGGTGAAGCTGGTTGAGAGAATGCCAAGAGTGTGCAAAGCTGTAATGAAGGCAAAGGTTGGCTAATTTGGAAGAATTAAAATTCTAAATTATATTTTGATTTGTTTAACACTTTTTTGGTTCTACATGATTCCATATGTGTTATTTCATTGTTTTGATGTCTTCACTATTATTCTACAATGTAGAAAAATATTAAAAAAAAAGAAAAACCTTGAATGTGTAGGTGTGTCCAAACTTTTGACCTGGTGCTGTACATACATACATACATACATACACACACCACACACACACACAACACACACACACACCCTCATACAATCACGAACACTCACACACATCTATAAATACTGTATATTTATATCATGCCCTTCTATCAATAAAGTCATCCACTGAATCCAGGAAGCCATTTACCCAGCTTGCTGGTATATCCACCTTTGATGAATCCAAAGTAAGTGGCCATTGGCTTGTTTTGGTCATTGTGCTACCCTCCCAAGCCACAACCAAACACCATCCTACATGTTAATCTGTTTCTGCATTACTCAATGGGCTGATGCGTCTCAACAACAATTAGAAAGCCTCCATCTCCATTCCTGGTAGGCTTGCCTCTCCTGTGTACTGTATTTCCATGCCTTTCTATCATTTGAGGAGTGAGATATTGTCAGCGAAGTCCCCAGCTCCAGGTGGGCGGAGGCAGCGGGAGAAGCGCCACTGGCACAGCATGAGGCACAGTGGCAGCATGAAGAGGGCACAGACCCGCCATGATGTAGGAATGGTCATCAGGGTGGACTCGTCCGTCTGCGGATGTTGTAGCCGCAGTCCTCCAGATCCACGCCGTGGAACGGCCCCTCGACGGAGGCCGTACGGAACTCATCGTGCACTGTGGCATAGAAATACACATAGATCAGCAACATACAGGCAAACACACATAAATCCATCTTTAATCTGTCTCCACTTCATCTACACTGATTGAAGTGGATTTAACAAGTGACATCAATAGGACCTTAGCTTTCATCTGGATTCACCTGGTCAGTCTGTCATAGAAAGCGCAGGTGTTCATAATGTTTTGTTCACTCAGTGTATATGTACTGAACAAAAATACAAACGCAACATGTAAAGTGTTGGACCCATGTTTCATGCGCTGAAATAAAAGATCCCAGAAATGTTCCGTACGCACAAAAAGTTTATTTCTCTCCAATTTTTGCACAAATTTGTTTACATCCCTGTTAGTGAGATTTCTCCTTTTCCAAGATAGTCCATCCACCTGACAGGTGTGGCATATCAGAAGCTGATTAAACAGCATGATCATTACACAGGTGCACTTGTGCTGGGACAATAAAAGGCCACTCTAAAATGTGCAGTTTTGTCACACAACACAATGACATAGATGTCTCAAGTTGAGGAGCATGTAATTGGCATGCTGACTGCAGGAATGTCCACCAGAGATGTTGCTAGATCATTTATGTCCATTTCTCTACCATAAGCCGCCTCCAATGTCGTTTAAGAGATTTGGCAGTATGTTCAACTGCTCACAAACCAGGGTGGAAAAAGTACCCAATTTTCATACTTAAGTAAAAGTAAAGATACCTTAAAAGAAAATTACTCAAGTAAAAGTGAAAGTCACCCAGTAAAATAATACTTGAGTAGCAGCCTAAAAGTATGTTTATATTGTACTTAAGTATCAAAAGTAAAAGTATAAATAATTTAAAATGTCTTATATTCAGCAAACCAGACGACACAATTTATTATTAAAAAAAAATAATACGGATAGCCAGGGGCACAGTTCAACACTCAGACGTAATTTACAAACAAAGCATTTATGTTTAGTGAGTCTGCCAGGTCAGAGGCAGAAGGGATGACCAGGGATGTTCTCTTGATAAGTGTGTGAATTAGACCATATTCCTGTCCTGCTAAACATTCAAAATGTAACGAGTACTTTTTGGTGTKTTTAGGAATATAGTAAAGTAAAAGTAAAAGTTGTAAAAAATATAAATAGTAAAGTAAAGTACAGATACCCCAAAAAACAACTTAAGTAGTACTTAAAAGTATATTTACTTAAGTACTTTACACCACTGCTCACAACCGCAGACCATGTGTAACTAGGACAGCCCAGGACCTCCACCTCCGGCTTCTTCACCTGCGGGATCGTCTGAGACCAGCCACCTGGACAGCTGATGAAACTGAGGAGTATTTCTGTCTGTAATAAAGCCCTTTCGTGGGGAAAAACCCATTCTGATTGGCTGGTCCTGGCTCCCCAGTGGGTGGGCAGGGGTGCAGCCATGGGTGGGCCTGGGAGGGCATAATAAAGTCCATGGCTGRGCTCCTGCCCAGTCATGTGAAATCCATAGATTAGGGCCTAATGAATTTATTTAAATTGACTGATCAAATCAAATTTTATTTGTCACATGCGCTGAATACGGTGAAATGATTACTTACAAGCCCTAAACCAACAATGCAATTTTAAGACAAATAAGAGTTAAGAAAATATTTACTAAATAAACTAAAGTAAAAAAATAAAAGAGCAACAATAAAGTAACTATAACGAGGCTACATACAGAGGCTATATAGGACTAGGATGGCTGGAGTCTTTGGCAATTTTTAGGGCCTTTTAGGGCCTCCAATGACACCGCCTGGTATTGAAGTCCTGGATGGTTGGAAGCTTGGCCCCAGTGATGTACTGGGCCGTACGCACTACCCTTTGTAGCGCCTTGCGGTTGGAGGCCGAGCAGTTGCCATACCTGGCGTTGATGCAACCAGTCAGGATGCTCTCGATGGTGCAGCTGTAGAACTTGTTGAGGATCTGAGGACCCATGCAAATCTTGGAGTGGGCCTAAGGTTTCTGGGACTACGGGGCGGTAGTCATTTAGGCAGGTTACCTTCACATTCTTGGGCACAGGGACCATTGTGGTCTGCTTGAAACATGTAGGTATTACAGACTCGGTCAATGACAGGTGGAAAACGTCAGTGAAGACACTTGCCAGTTGGTCAGTGCATGCTCGGAGTACACATCCTGGTTATKCTTCTGGACCTGGGGCCTTGTGAAGGTTGACCTGTTTAAAGGTCTTACTCACATCGGCTACGGAGAGCGTGATCACACAYTCGTCCAGAACAGCTGGTGCTCTCATGCATGCTTCAGTGTTGCTTGCCTCGAAGCACGCATAGAAGTCATTTAGCTCATCTGGTAGGCTTGTGTCACTAGGCAGCTTGTGGCTGGGCTTCCCTTTGTAGTCCGTAATAGTTTGCAAGCCCTGCTACATACATCCGACGAACATCGGAGCCGGTGTAGTAGGATTCAATCTTAATCCTGTATTGACGCTTTTCCTGTTGAAAAGCAGGAAAAGCTTTTCAACAGGCTCTATCCTCCTGATTCCTGCTTACAAGCAAAAKTTGAAGCATGAAGCATCAGTGACTCGGTCTATAAAAAAGTGGTCAGATGAAGCAGATGCTAAACTACAGGACTGTTTTGCTATCACAGACTGGAACATGTTCCGGGATTCTTCCGGTGMCATTGAGGAGTACACCACATCAGTGACTGGCTTTATCAATAAGTGRATCGAGGACGTCATCCCCACAGTGACTGTACGTACATTCCCCAACCAGAAGCCATAGATTACAGGCAACATTCGCACTGAGCTAAAGGGTAGAGCTGCCGCTTCAAGGGGATGACTCTAACCTGGAAGCTTACAAGAAAATCCTGCTATGCCCTGCGACGAACCATCAAACAGGCAAAGCGTCAATAACTAAGATGACATATTAACGATAGCTCTCGGCTTCGACACGCTCGTCTTATGTGGCAGGGCTTGCAAACTATTTACAGCACTACAAAGGAGAAGCACAGCTGCGAGATGCCCAGTGACACGAGCCTACCAGACGAGCTAAATCACTTCTATGCTCGCTTCAAGGCAAGCAACACTGAGGCATGCATGAGAGCATCAACTGTCCGACGACTGTGTGATCACGCTCTCCGTAGCCACGTGAGTAAGACCTTTAAACAGTCAACATACACAAGGCTAGGCCAGACGGATTCCAGGATGTGTGCTCCGGCATGTGCTGACCAACTGGCAGTGTCTTCACTTGACAATTTTCAACATTCCCTGATTGAGTCTGTAATAGCAAAATGTTTCAGCAGACCAACATAGTCTCTGTGCCCAAGAACAAAGGCAACCTGCCTAAATGACTACGACCCATAGCATTCACGTCCGTAGCCATGAAGTGCTTTGAAAGTTCGTTTAATGGCTCACATCAACACATTATCAGAAACCCTAGACCCACCTCCAATTTGCATACGGCTCAACAGATCCACAGATGATGCAATTTCTATTACATCCACATGCCCTTCCCACTGGAACACTTATGTGAGAATGCTATTCATTGACTACAGCTCAGCATTCAACACCATAGTGCCCTCAAAGCTCATCACTAAGCTAAGGATCCTGGGACTAAACACCTCCCTCTGCAACTGTACTACACTTATTCCTGACGTGCCGCCCCAAGTGGTAAGGGAAGTAGCACACACTGCCACACTGATACCTCAACACTGGAGCTCCCAAGGGGTGCTGTGCGTCAGTCCCCTCCTGTACTCCCTGTTCACCCATGACTGCTATGGCCAGGCACGACTCCAACACAGTTTGCAGACGACAACAATGGTAGGCCTATCCCCGACAAACGAGAAGCCTATTAGGGAGAGGTCAGCTACCTGCCGGTGGTGCCAGAATTACAACCTATCCCTCAACGTACCAGACTAGGAGGATGGTTGTGGACTACAGGGAAGAAAGGCCGAGCCCGCCCCCATTCTCATCGACGGGGCTGTAGTGGAGCAGGTTGAGAGCTTCAAGTTCCTTGGGTTCCACATCAACAACAAACTAGAATGGTCCAAACACACCAAGACAGTCGTGAAGAAGGCACGACAAAGCCTATTCCCCCTCAGGAAACTCAAAAAGATTTGGCATGGGTCCTGAGATCCTCAAAAGGTTCTACAGCTGCACATCGAGAGGCATCCTGACTGGTTGCATCACTGCCTGGTACGGCAATTTCTCAGCCTCTGACAAAAAGGCTTTCTCAACATTTTTACCCCCAAGCCATAAGACTCCTGAACAAGTAATCAAATGGCTACCCGGACTATGTGCATTGTGTTCCCCCCCAACCCCTCTTTTTACACTGCTCTACTCTCTGTTTATCATATATGCATAGTCACTTTAACTATAGATTCATGTACATACTACCTCAATTGGGCCGACCAACCAGTGCTCCCGCACACTGGCTAACCGGGCTATCTGCATTGTGTCCCGCACCCACCACCCGCCAACCCCTCTTTTACGCTACTGCTACTCTTGTTCATCATATATGCATAGTCACTTTAACCTATCTACATGTACATTCTACCTAATCAGCCTAACTAACCGGTGTCTGATGTAGCCTTGCTACTTTTATAGCTTCGCTACTGTCTTTTTACTGTTTGTTTTATTTCTTTACTCACTATTGTTCACCTAATACCTTTTTGCACTATCGTTAGTGTAAGTAAGCATTCACTGGTAAGGTCTACCCTGTTGTATTCGGCGCACGTGACAAATAAACTTTGATTTGATTTGATGGTTCGTCATCGGGCATAGSGTTATGTCTTATAAGCATCCGGGTTAGAGTCGCGCTCCTTGAAAGAGGCAGCTCTACCCTTTAGCTCAGTGCGGATGTTGCCTGTAATCCATGACTTCTGATTGGGGTATGTACGTATGGTCACTGTGTTGCGATGTCATCGATGCACTTATTGATGAAGCCGGTGACTGATGTGGTATACTCCTCAATYCCATCGGATATTTCCCGTAATCTATTCCAGTCTGCTAGCAAAACAGTCCGGTAGCATCTGCATCATCTGCGTCATCTGACCACTTCCGTATTAAGCGAGTCAGTGCTACTTCCTGCTTTAGTTTTCGCTTGTAAGCAGGAATCAGGAGGATAGAATTATGGTCAGATTTGCCAAATGGAGAGCGAGGGAGAGATTTGTATGCGTCTCTGTGTGTGGAGTAAAGATGGTCTCGAGTTTTTTCCTCTGGTTGCACAAGTAACATGCTGGTAGAAATTAGGTAAAATGGATTTAAGTTCCCCTACATTAAAATCCCTGGCAACTAGGAGCTGTAACTCAGTAAAATCTTTGAAATTGTTGCATGTTGCGTTTATATTTTGTCAGTAAAAATCCAAAATAACTTCACAGATCTTCATTGTGAAGGGTTTAAACACTGTTTCCCATGCTAAACAATTAATGAACATGCACCTGTGGAACAGTCATTAAAAATATATATATATTTCACCTTTATTTAACCAGGTAAGCTAGTTGAGAACAAGTTCTCATTTACAACTGCGGCCTGGCCAAGATAAAGCAAAGCAGTGCGACAGAAACAACAACACAGAGTTACATGGAATAAACAAGCGTCTATATACAGTGTGAAAGTCTATATACAGTGTGAAAGTCTGTATACAGTGTGTGCAAATGGCATGAGGAGGTATGGCAATAACTAGGCCATAGTAGCAAAGTAAATACAATTTAGCAGATTAACACTGGAGTGATAGATGAGCAGATGATGATAAGCAGATGATGGTGTGTAAGTAGTGATATTGGTGTGCAAAAGAGCAGTCAAGCAAATAAAAACAATATGGGGATGAGGTAGGTATATTGGGTGGGCAATTTACAGATGGACTATGTACAGCTGCACCGATCGGTTAGCTGCTCAGATAGCTGATGTTTAAAGTTAGTGAGGGAAATGTAAGTCTCCAGCMTCAGCYWTTTTTGCAATTCGTTCCAYTCACTGGCAGCAGAGAACTGGAAGGAAAGGCGGCTAAAGGAGGTGTTGATTGGTTTGGGGTAGACCAGTGAGTAAATGAGTAACCTCGCTGGATTACGGGCGATTGCTAAGTGCGGCGCTGATAGATATGTTATTGTAGAAACAGCTCGATGTAGAAAGAATAAAGATAGATTTTTACTGACAGCTAACATGTGATGTGACTGGGCAGTGGTCTTGGCGAACGAATGATGGAAGCGAAGGCAGCCAGCCAGTCTCAGAGAATTCAAGAGTCGATGGCTGGATAGAGGAATAGGCGGACTTTGTGTAACATAGGATGCATGTGCATATAGAGCTCGCATACAACATGTAGATTGGGCTCGAGTTGTAGATATGAGGAAATATCTTGTTAGAATGAAATCCGTAATTCTGAGTATGATAGCGTTAGTTCAGTGTTTAAGCTCTGGATAAAGATATTGGGCGGTTGAGTGGATGGAGGCATTTTTGATGGTTGGCGAATAGAAGAAGAGGGTGATTTGATTTGATAATAGTGGATTGGTTGATGTATATGAATTATGAGTCTGGAGAGAGAGTTAAATCAGTGTACGAGAGCACCTATGTTGTAATATGTAGTAGTGTCCAGGTATTTACGTGGAGAAAGTCCAAGAGTAGTGATGATAGTAGGAGAGGGGTGACAGGTGCGAGGCGAGCGAACGGTTCGAATAAAGACATCGCGATTAGGTTTTGCACCTAGGCGTATTAACGAAGCGTTCGGAGGACGTGAAGTTGAGATAGTTGTTATGGATTGAATGGATCTCGTTTGGAGTTAGTTAACAAGTGTCGTGAGGGACAAGATGTATCTTATTGGCTACAGAATAGGTGATCGTTTACTGCAGATAGATGGTTGTGGATCTAGAGGAATCACGCGAGATAGGTGATTCAGCTCGACCAGAGATAGTATATTTAAGAAGAGGAGCTATGGACCGGAGAATTTTAAAGCACTGATGGTACATAGAGAAACTAGCGAGGTAGACGAGGGGCCTCATGATTTCGTTTGGCTCACGGTTAACGTCTATCTGCCGCGAGTAGATATCTGATCGAATCAGGAGAGGCAGTCCCGATATTGAGAAACTAAGGCTGGATTCCGTGGAGTTCTTGGACAATACGCAAGTTTGCTCGGTCGATTGACATAGGGTAGAACTAAGTTTAGGGGCAGGTCTTGATGAAGGGATTTCGGGTGCACAGTACTGTACTTTTATGATGCGGTATATGATATATATTTAGTACGCTTGAGCTGTGGCTGAGGTGGCAGGCCCGTGACAGCTCGGAAACCGGATTGCAAGGCGGAGATAGGTACGGTGGGATTCGAAATGGTCGTGATCTGTTTTAACTTTGGGCTCGTTCAGGAACTAAAAGCTTCAGACGGTAGGCAATTAAGGTCAAGTTATGGAAAACTTGGACACTAAGAGGCCTTTCTACTGATTGAAAAACACAAAGAAAGATGCCAGGGTCCTGCTCATCTTGAGCAGTAGGAAGACTATGCAGATGGTGGCAGGGAAAATAAATTGCAGCGATTCTGTATGTGAGAGAGCCTAAAGCGCTACTGGGAGACAGGGCGTTGGTCAGCTGTTATCTGTTCGCAATTGGAGACCATCACAGGTGGCAGCAGGTCACGACATGTAGCAGTAGAACAAATCACGAACATCACACATGCGCGGCAACAGGAGGTACAATGGCAACAAACTAATGCATCAAAAAGTTTGAGCCTCAAGAACCGCGATCAAAGTCTCTCCGATTCAGTGCTCATAGACTGTGGTAACGATAGGCTGGAGGAGGGCAGGCTTGGAGGAGCTGAGTCAGTAGCTGTTGTATGAAAGGATTGGCACGCTACCACAGGAGACACGGCAAAGTCGTTGCACTATGGGCACAAACCACTCGCTGGACCAGACAGGACTGAAAAATGCTCTTCATGACGTAGTCGCGGTTTGTCTCACCAGGGGTGATGGTCGGATTCGCTGTTTATCGTCAAAGAATGAGCGTTACACGAGGCTGTACTCGGAGCGGGATCGATTTGTGGTGGAGGGCCGTCATGGTTTGGGGCGGTGTGTCACAGCATCATCGGACTGAGTTTGTTGTCATTCAGGCAATCTCAAAGCTGTGCTTACAGGGAAGACATCCTCCTCCTCATTGTACCTTCCTGCAGGCTCATCCTGACATGACCTCCAGCATACAATGCCACCAGCCATACTGCTCGTTCTGTGGTGATTTCCTGCAAGACAGGAATGTCAGTGTTCTGCCATGGCCAGCGAAGAGGGGATTAATCCCATTGAGCACGTCTGGACCTGTTGGATCGGAGGGGGAGGGCTAGTGCATTCCCAGAAATGTCCGGGAATTGCAGGTGCCTTGGTGAGAAGAGTGGGGTAACATCTCACAAAGAACTGGAAATCTGGTGCAGTCCATGAGGAGGAATGCACTGCAGTACTTAATGCAGCTGGTGGCACACACGAGATGACTTACTTTTGATTTGCCTTTGTCAGGACACATTATTCATTTCTGTTAGTCACATGTCTGTGGAACTTGTTCAGTTTTATGTCTAGTTGTTGAATTTGTTATGTTACATATAATATTTACACATGTTAAGTTTGCTGAAAATAAACGCAGTTGACAGTGAGAGACGTTTCTTTTTTTGCTGAGTTATATATATATTTATAATACTACCGTTCAAAAGTTTGATGTAATTAGAATGTTTGTTTTTTGAAAGAAAACAATTTTTTTGTCTATTACTTAATGAAATTTGTTTTTTTATTGTGTTTTATTTTTTTTATTTTTTTTTTTTTTTTTTTTTATTTTTGTAGAAATACAGTGTAGACATTGTTAATGTTGGTAACATGAATATGTAGCTGGAAACTGATTATTTTTATGGATATATACATAGGCGTAGAGAGGCCATTTTATTACACATTGTGTTGTTTATCATATTTAAAAGGTAATTGGATCATTAGAAACCTTTTGCAATAATGTTAGCAGCAGCGAAAATGTTGTTGCTGATTTAAAGAAGCAATAAGAACAGACATTCTTTAGCACTAGTATGAATATCTGGAGCTCAGCATTGGGGGGGGTTGGGGGTTATCGATTACAGGTTCAAAAAAAATGGCAGAACAAAATATATTTTTCTGAAACATCTCAGTCTAATTCTTAGTTCTCAGCAATGAAGGCTATTCCATGCGAGAAAACTTACAAGAAAGGAAGATTTCGTACACACTGTGTACCTATATCTCTTCACAGAAAGTGCAACTGAGCTCTAACAGAATAGAAAGAGGAGTGGGAGGCCCCGGTGACACTGAGCAAGAGGACAAGTACATTAGTGTGTCAGTTTGAGAAACGACGCTCACAAGTCCTAAGTTGGAAGCTTCATTAAATGTACAGCAAAAACACAGTCCCACCACGTAACAGTGGAAAGAGGCGACTCACGGGATGCTGATTTGATTCTAAGCTGAGTTCTACTGTCCAGTGTCCTGTTTGATTATTTTGCCATAATTAATCTTTTCAATATAGTATGCATTGGCAGCTGAAGACATGGCTTTCTTTTGCAATCTGCTAGAAAGGCCAAACATTTGGTAGTCAGTCTTCACTGTTGACGTTGAGACTGGTGTTCTTGTAGGTACTATTTATGAGAGTGCAGTTGTGGACTTTGTGAGGCGTCTGTATTTTCAACTAGACAACTCTAATGTGCTTGTCTCTTGTAGTTGTGATCGGGGTCTCCCACTCCTCTTCTACTTCTGGTGTTAGAGCAGTTTGCGCTGTTCTGTGAAGGGAGTAGCACACGCGTTGTACGTAGATTTCAGTTTCTTGATTTGTTGCTGATAATGGGCCTCTGTACTGCTATGTTGGATTTCACATAAGATCTCGCGACTTATTTCAGATACAATGTCATTATAACATTAGACC
>NC_036862.1:12588641-12634467 GCF_002910315.2 Salvelinus sp. IW2-2015 | reverse complement strand
GTTAGGAGCGTGAAGGAGAGAGATAACAGAGCATCAATGTTATTGTTGCTAGTTCGAGAGGTTCAGAAGGACCAGCGCCTGGCTGGCCTCTACTGTCCCATTATCAAGCTGTTCACACTTCTATCTTTGTCGCTACACTTGAACAGTGTTCCTAGATTAATGCCCGCACTTCTCACAGGAATGTATCCTACATCCCATAAGGATACATCTCTGGACGTTCTCAACACGATCTAAATTGAAATGAACAGTGAAAGGAGTTTTAAGGAGAGGATCAGTCACTGTAGTCTGGCATTAATTGATGAATTGAAGGTAAGTACACAGACAGACACTGTTAGCCTGTGGGAGAAATGGAGATGCGGAAGGACTGGTTGCGGTTCTCACTCATTAGGTAGAGCGAGATGACAGGGAGAATGTGCCAACGGGGTGGTGCAGCCTGCAGCACACCAGCTGCTCCCAACCAGAACCAGAGGGAAACTGCTTCTGTTGACAGGGAGACATGGGGTTTGTGTATGTTTGTGCACGTGTGTGTGTGTGTGTGTGTGTGTGTGTGTGTGTGTGGTGTGTGTGGTGTGTGTGTGTGTGGTGTGGTGGTGTGTGGTGTGTTGTGTGTGGTGTGTGTGTGTGGGTGGTGTGTGTGTGTGTGTGTTGTGGGAGAGAGGGATAGAAAGAATATTTAGCAATTGCAGAAACTAGAAACTAGAGAAAGTTGATAGCATGAAAGTATTACAAACATTAGACCTGAGAAAGGGGATATCAACATGACACTAGCTGAAACTGGAGACTAGAAAGATGAGAAAGAACAAAACAACAGAGAGGGGGAGTGAGAGAGAGAGGAAAAAAGGTATGAGGAGGGACTCAAGACGAGGCTGCCTCGATGGCCTTCACGGCTGCCTGGAACACTTACGAGGGAGCCGGAGGTTAGTGGTGCCACTGTCCACAATGCTCTTATCATAGTTGTACTGATAGAACCACAAGCAAGAGAGGAAACAAATTGTCATTCTTTATTCACTGTCACTTACCGCACCGTATTAGTGATAAAAGGTAACAGACAGATATTCAGAGTTAACTAAAGAGAAAAAGAGAAGGGACCACTCATACTTAAAAATGTACGCAACTTGCTATACGTCGTTTTGGATAAAAGCATCTACTAAATGGATATATATATATTATATTAAAGAGAAAAATTGAATGAAATAGAGAGGAAAATGTTGATTAAAGGATCATCAGAAAAACAACAGATTATAAAAAATGTTATCAGCAAAACCGTTTAGCTCCAGTACTCCTTGCAGTCCATGTTGAGATCCTGACCATTGACCTCAATAACGCACAATGATGACCTCATAATACCATCCGGCGGATTGGGGTGTACACAGGTCCCAACATAGAGAGAAGAATCCACTCCACCAATGATCTAAGAAAACGGCAATCAGATAGTGTCATAGGATGGGTCCAAAATCTCAAACACACTTTCCATCTCATATTGCCTTTGCAATACAGATTATAACTAAACAATACGACATACCTAGTTGGCACATACCATCTCTATATAAACTCAGCAAAAAAAAAAGAAACGTCCTCTCACTGTCAACTGCGTTTTTTTCAGCAAACTTAACATGTGTAAATATTTGTATGAACATAAACAGATTCAAACACTAGACATAAACTGAACAAGTTCCACAGACATGTGACTAACAGAAATGGATAATGTGTCACTGAACAAAAGTGTCACTGGTGTGGCCACCAGCTCATTAAGTACTGCAGTGCATTTCCTCCTCATGGACTGCACCAAGATTTGCCAGTTCTTACTGTGAGATGTTACCCCACTCTTCACCAAGGCACCTGCAAGTTCCCGGACATTTCTGGGGAATGCACTAGCCCTCCCCTCCGATCCAACAGGTCCCAGACGTGCTCAATGGGATTGAGATCCCGGGCTCTTCGCTGGCCATGGCAGAACACTGACATTCCTGTCTTGCAGGAAATACACACAGAACGAGCAGTATGGCTGGTGGATTGTTATGCTGGAGGGTCATGTCAGGGAGCCTGCAGGAAGGGAGGAGGATGTCTTCCCTGTAACGCACAGCTTTGAGATTGCCTGGAATGACAACAAACTCAGTCTGATGATGCTGTGACACACCCACCCAAGACCTTGATGGACCTCCACCTCCAAATCGATCCCGCTCCAGAGTACAGGCTCGGTGTAACACTCATTCCTTTGACGATAAACGCGAATCCGACCATCACCCCTGGTGAGACAAAACCGCGACTCACGTCAGTGAAGAGCACTTTTTACAGTCCTGTCTGGTCCAGCGAGGATTGGTTTGTGCCCATAGGCGACGTTGTTGCCAGTGATGTCTTGTGAGGACTTGCCTTACAACAGGCCTGCAAGCTCTCAGTCAGCCTCTCTCAGCCTATTGCAGACAGTCTGAGCACTGATGAAGGGATTGTGCGTTCCTGGTGTAACTCGGGCAGTTGTTGTTGCCATCCTGTACCTGTCACGCAGGTGTGATGTTCGGATGTACCAAATCCTGTGCAGGTGCTGTTACACGTGGTCTACCACTGCGCGAGGACGATCAGCTGTCTGTCCTGTCTCCCTGTAGCGCTGTCTTAGCCATCTCACAGTACGGACATTGCAATTTATTGGCCTGGCCACATCTGCAGTCCTCATGCCTCCTTGCAGCATGCCTAAGGCACGTTCATACAGATGAGCAGGACCCTGGCATCTTTCTTTTGGTGTTTTTCAAAATTCAGTAGAAAGGCTCTTTAGTGTCCTAAGTTTTTCAATAACTGTGACCATAGTTGCCTACCGTCTGTAAGCTGTTAGTGTCTTAACGACCGTTCCACAGGTGCATGTTCATTAATTGTTTACGGTTCATTGAACAAGCATGGGAAACAGTGTTTAAACCCTTTACAATGAGAGATCGTGTAGATCTGTGAAGTTATTTGGATTTTTACGAAATATCTTTGAAAGACAGGGTCCTGAAAAAGGGGACGTTTCTTTTTTTGCTGAGTTTATAACCCTCTTGGTTACGCTAACACAACACACCGCTTCTGTGTATTTCCCTAAAACAGAAAATGTGTCTGTGCCTTTTCCTATCTACTGTATGTCTATTTCTCTTGCTCTATCTCTCTCATCTCACCATGCTGCCACCCACGGTGGCACTGCCCAGGCTGTAGTTCTGGGTGAACCCTGCGCCACACATCTGCAGGGAGAACAGGTTGGGCACGGGGGTCTGGCGCACCAGCGAGTCAAAGAAAGGCTCCAGCGTCTCATCAGGCTAAACAGAAAGGGGGGGCGGGGGTTAAAGGATTTAAAGATGGGAAAAGGATAACTACATTTTAGCCATCTTGTTGACAACAAGCCTAAACTGATATTGTATCTCCACAAATCCATCCCTGTGCATTTTCCACATTACTGAATAGTGCTGTCTCTCACCAGTGACCCTCTAGCTGATCACTCTCACCCTCCCTTTCCATCTCCCTCTTCCCCCCTCTCACCCATGTGTTTTCTACCCAGACCATTTCCCTTTCCCTCCTTCTCTCTGCCCTCCTCTCACCCGGGCAATTTCGGCGTAGGCCAGGCCCAGGATGCCCTCCCAGTTGGATCCGTTGATGAAGAAGCGGTCCGACTGGGTAATGGCAGCYATGTTGGCACGGAGCGAGGCGTTGGGGCCGTGCGGCACAGACACCAGGTCAGTGCCCAGCTCGCCCTCCCAGCGGCCCTGGGTGTAGGGTACGTAGACACTGCGCCCAAGGTCGCGGTAGGAGTTAGACCTATGAACAGCAGCGGAGAAAAGGGGCTTACTATACAAGCCCACCAAGGGAAGTATGTGCAGAGTCATTTAAAAGGGAGAGATCCCACTGAGGTTCACTCTTCAATGGGATTCATATTTAATATTATATTTAAAGGGATAGTTTACTCAAAAAACATATTTTAGTATTTTGCCCATCAGGCCACTGTTGATAGGGTCCCAAAGCATTGCGCATGTCAGCAGTAAAGTTTTCAAGAAAGAGCACTTTCAGTGTATTGTAATACTATCCCGCGGTACTCACAGTGAGCGATGGTAYTATCTGCAGAGGAAAGGGTGAGCAGCTGCCCCGACTGCAAAGTTACTGCTGCCTGTGTCCACCAGAATATTCAACTGATTCCCAAACACACAAACACAACATAGTTGTCATTGTTATGAAACCKTATTACATATTCACTGGGCATTTCTCCAATGCTAGGCCTATATTTTGTGACAGGTATTCCGTAGGTATATGTGGTGTATGTAGGTGTGTGTCTGTGTGTGCGTTTTTGAGTCTTCCAGTGTTAAAGGACAGAATACATTGAAATACACTGATGATAAGGACATTATCTCGGTTACCTTGGAGACAACCATGCCTATTCATAAAATGATTCCCTGCAGCTGCTGCTGAAAGCACTGCTTCATTTCAGCCATTTGCAGTCACTTTCTCTCTCCCTCACCTCCTGGCATTACGGTACTGGCAGTTGCTATGTATTGGTTTCTTTTGCTCCAAATGTCCTTCTCTTTTCCTTTCCCTCTGCATCCAACCCCTAGGCTGTTCTCGGATTGCCCTCTCTCTCTCTCTCTCTGTCTCCCACCTTCCCTCTCCTTTCAGTGTGAGTATCACATTTTGCGCAGTCAGTCAATCAGACTGGCAGCCATGTTGTCTCTCTGGTGACCAGCAGGAACCTGATCAATAATAGATCTGCTCCAGAAATATCCAGGGATGCATCCTCAACTGGCACCKTATTCCCTAWATAGTGCACTACTTTTGACCAGAGCCCAAGTAATGCACTATGTAGGGAATAGGGTGCCATTTGGGACWTAGCCTAGGAAAGTTATTCTTCTCAGTGGCAGAGCCAAGAGCCTGAAGGACTGTGTGCATGGAAGAACCACCAGCCTGCCTTAGTCTCTCACCCGGTCTCACACACACTCTCCACACAAATGCCACATGCACACACACACTCCCACTAACAGAAACATGTCACTTGAGATACACTCATCACATGCACCCTGCTGTTCCATAACATATCCATGTCATCTTCTAACCCTCTATCACAGAAGTGTTAATTGGGTATGGCAGTCGCCCTACCCTAAAACACAAACAATTTCAAATAGGCTATTAAAATAATTTAAATCCCGATTAGAAGGCAAATGCAGTTTTCCGGAATTAGCAGGCTAACTTTAGGACCATGCAGACACCTGGGAGCAGGAGGGAAGGCTGTTTGTATGGGTGGSTGGCTGGCTTTATGGAGAGAGCATCACGCAGCTGCAGGGAACAGCGCCACTTTTCTCAAAACAGTGCAGAGGTACAGATGGATGTAGTGGATGGCTTTGGCTAGGTAACTGCTGTTTGACTTGACATGAAACTAAACTAGAGTTTTAATCCCGGTGCTGAGCTAGTGAGTAGCAGCTAATTCTTGTATGACGTGTTTGTAGCATAGGAGGTTGGTGGCACCTTAATTGGGGAGAACGGGCTCGTGGTAATGGCTTCAGCGGAATTGGTGGAATGGCATCGAATACATCCAACACGTTTCCATGTGTTTGATGCCATTCCATTTGCTCCATTCCAGCCATTAAAATGAGCCGTCCTCCCCTCAGCAGCCRCCACTGGTTTCTAGAATGTTCAGTCCCCTATTGACTGAGGTYAATGAAGCTACAGCAACAAGGTGATAATGTCTGGAGTCATGTTAGCTTGTTTTTGCTGTGCTCCAAATGCATTTTAGAATTTGTACATTTTGTAGAAATACAGCAAATGAGCTTCAGTTTTCTTAACATTGCTTGGAGGAGCATGTCCCTTTACCATCCATTCCCTAGGTTTACAGTAGCTGAAATTATGTTCTACAATGTACACACATCACATCAAAACACTAAGCCATTCAAACACAGATACATTGCAATGAATTGTGGGGGAAACCCAAATCAAATGTAAATTAAAGAGGGTTACTAGGGAGATTGTGCATAACAGTCTGTGTGGATCCATTTGCATGTTCTATGATATTGAAATAAATAAAGAATCACCTTAGCATTATGAGGTAGTACTGTAAAGAGTGATTTAACCTGCATAAACTCTCCCTCAGTCAGCCTCTTGGCCCACTCTCTTCCCTTTCTCTCTCTGATTGTAGTGTAGCGGGTGTATTTTGGTGAGGAATACGCTGACGGCTCACAATTGATTTGTCCTGCCCGCATCCTGCTTCCCTTCAGACACACCACCCGAGACGCCTGGCCCGCGACTGCATCCTGACACACACACACACACACACACACTTCACTCTTGCTACGACCCTTCTACACTTCCTCTAGCTGGCAGAAGCCTAGAATCCCTGTTGCAAACCTCATCTATTATTTTAGGGGCTGTCTGTATGAAGCATCTCAGWGGAGTGCTGATTTCGGATCAGTTGAGCCTTTTAGATCATGAATAAAATTACTGGGGGGACCTGATCCTAGATCAGCACTTCTACTCTGTGATGATTGTTACATACAGCCCCTGGTTTACATCTTGAAGTTGATTTAACAGTCACACATTTGAGTCTTATAAACTCAGCAAAAAAAGATCCTCTCACTGTCAACTGTATTTATTTTCAGCAAACTTAACATGTGTAAATATTTGTATGCACATAACAAGATTCAACAACTGAGASATAGACTGAACAAGTTCCACAGACATGTGACTAACAGAAATTGAATAATGTGTTCCTGAACAAAGGGGGGGTCAAAATCAAAAGTAACAGTCAGTATCTGGTGTGGTCACCAGCTGCATTAAGTACTGCAGTGCATCTCCTCCTCATGGATTGTGAGATGTACCCCGCTCTTCCACCAAGGCACCTGCAAGTTCCCGGACAGGTCCCAGACCTCCGATCCAACAGGTCCCAGACGTGCTCAATGGGATTGAGATCCGGGCTCTTCGCTGGCCATGGCAGAACACTGACATTCCTGTCTTGCAGGAAATCATGCGCAGAACGAGCAGTATGGCTGGTGGCATTGTCATGCTGGAGGGTCATGTCAGGATGAGCCTGCAGGAAGGGTACCATATGAGGGAGGAGGATGTCTTCCCTGTAATGCACAGCGTTGAGATTGCCTGCAATGACAARAAGCTCAGTCCGATGATGCTGTGACACATCGCCCCAGACCATGACGGACCCTCCACCTCCAATCCATCACGCTCCAGAGTACAGGCCTCGGTGTAACGCTCATTCCTTCGACGATAAACGCGAATCCGACCATCACCCCTGGTGAGACAAAACCGCGACTTGTCAGTGAAGAGCACCTTTTTACAGTCCTGTCTGGTCCAGCGAGGGTGGGTTTGTGCCCATAGGTGACGTTGTTGCCGGTGATGTCTGGTGAGGACCTGCCTTACAACAGGCCTACAAGCTCTCAGTCCAGCCTCTCTCAGCCTATGCCAGACAGTCTGAGCACTGATGGAGGGATTGTGCGTTCCTGGTGTAACTCATGCAGTTGTTGTTGCCATCCTGTACCTGTCCCGCAGGTGTGATGTTCGGATGTACCAATCCTGTGCAGGTGCTGTTACACGTGGTCTACCACTGCGAGGGAGATCAGCTGTCTGTCCTGTCTCCCTGTAGCGCTGTCTTAGGCGTCTCACAGTACGGACATTGCAATTTATTGGCCTGGCCACAATTGCAGTCCTCATGCAGATGAGCAGGGACTCTGGGCATCTTTCTTTTGGTGTTTTTCAGAGTCAYTAGAAAGGCCTCTTTAGTGTCCCAAGTTTTCATAACTGTGACCTTAATTGCCTACCGTTTGTAAGCTGTTAGTGTCTTAATGACCGTTCCACAGGTGCATGTTCATTAATTGTTTATGGTTCGTTGAACAAGCATGGGAAACAGTGTTTAAACRCTTTACAATGAAGATCTGTGAAGTTATTTGGATTTTTACGAATTATCTTTGAAAGACAGGGTCCTGAAAAAGGGGACGTTTCTTTTCTTGCTGAGTTTAGTAGTCTATACAGTAGGCCTTTGTGGCAAATTGTTTGGTTTGTATTACTGTAACAAAGCAGTATGTTAATAGATTCCTTTTGAGTGTATTTTAGTGTGTCATATAAATAGTTATTAATACTGGATTCATCTCTATGGCTGTATTTGAATCAATGTCTCTAAATGTTAGTGAGTGGATGGAGGCCAGTGATGGTTTATCCTCCTAGTGGCACAATGGGAGTGTCCTAGGCAGGGCATAACATTGGCTCTGTCACACAGTAATCCCTGTGGTGTGCCAGTCTGTACCCTGCAGCTGCTTAGCTGCAGCACACTGGGAATTATCCCCCCCCCCCTCCCCTCTCTCTCTCTCTCTCTCTCTGCAGAATTAAAGGCTTCATTCTCTCCTTCTCTCACATGCAAGCACACAGGCACAGACACACACATTTATTGTTGTTCTTCTCCTTCTTCACTGTCTGTCATTTTAAAGGCCAGGTTACCAAGGTTTACGAAGGCCAGTGTTTCTTAATTCTGGTCCTGGGGACCCAAAGAGGTGTACATGTTTTTTCCCTACTACTCATCACCTGATTCCACTAATCAAAAGTTTGATAGGGTAGGTTTGACGTGCCACAATGCAGAGGATATAGGGCACAGGTGCGCAAAACGTCATACAGGGTCAACGGAATGGGCGTCTCAATAAGAGAGAGAGAGAGAGAGAGAGCGAGAGAGAGAGAGAGAGAGAGCGAGAGTCAGTCAGTCAGTCACCTTCTGTGGCGGTGAACCCACTGCCATCTCCACGTAGTAGCCCTGTCCAGATTTCCCACGGAGGTTGTCGATCATGTCCACGAAATTAATGCCCCTGACCCCTCTGCGCCTTCGCGCAGCCCTCCAGGAGCGCTGCGGGGCTACGGGCGGGGGTTGGGTTTCGGAGAGAGGGCCCTGCCGCAGTGGGAAGTGGATAGTCAGTGGGCCAGAGGTGTTCAGTGGGCCGGGGGTTGGTTCAACTTCAGCCTCGTTGGTGCCGAAGCTGACACCCACAAACAGGCCGAAAATCGTCCATAAAAATACCATCCAGCGAGGACAAAGTGCCTCCATTTTGAAATGTTATTTTAGGCTTTATATTTTAGGACACTTAATTTGCGCGCTCGACCGTCTCCTTTCGGTTTGGCATCATTAGAAATGCTGCAGAATTGTTGTTTATAGCACCAAGATCAAACGCTGATGCTGCAAAACAATTGACAGTTGCAGCCATAATGCAATAATGTTGACATCTTTATTGAAATACAGCGGAGATCTGTCCCTGTGCAAATGCTGTCGTATCGAGCGCTTTGCTGCCGCGACCATATACCTTGCCCACACCTTATAAGAAAAATAACAATAATTTACAAAATCTTAGATAAACGATAGAAATATCCATGTGCCAATAATCTATAGTTGTCGGCAAAACAATCCAATTCAGTATAATAAAATCAACAACTGCGCAAATAGGCCGATAATAAAACAGAGAACGCCTGAATTAGAGATTGTCCAAAAAAGTCTGTAGTCCCAATATCAACAATCTAGAGGCTCGTTACCCGTCCGATCATCGTTCTGTCACACGACCAAAAATCCCAGTCAAATAGACCAACATGATCCGCATCACTCCTCTGTGCATTCRCTCCGCTACCTTCCCYCATTCAKCCGCCTCCTCCATCAATCCTGCATCATCTTGTAACTGAGCGGAGCATCTCCTTGCAAGCGCAACCTCAGTTGGGAAATAGGAGCGCACAGGGCATTGTGGGTATAGTAGTMTTTCTATTTAATCATTGGCATAACAGAAAAAATTGCCTTTAATAAAAATAGCTTATAATAAATCATAAAGCAAAAMAGCAAATTATTTTAAATAGGTCTTTATTGACATCATTTGAATAACAATATTTTCCACTTTAAACAATTAATCCCCCTATATTGCCTTGTGTGCTTTGTGTAAAAAGTKATATCTAAAATCACCAGCCCAAGATGAAACAATCAAAGAAAATAGGCTAAATGATTGAGCTCATAATAGAACATTTTCACTTGGTTCCTTTGAGAAATAATGAAGAGAGATATTCACATATTGAAGGAGAATGTGTGCTACTGTAGGAAGATCTTTAGTAATGGAACTATGTAAGAAATTCCCTCCTCTCATCCCAGGTTCAGTCTCTCTGAAATACCTGGACATTCCCAGAGAGTGGGAAGGGGGATGAAAGTCAAGGGTGGAAAAATATTATTCTCCACATCCTTTCTCTCACTGGTACAGCTGATGTCTTCCCTGCAGTGGTGGCCTAGTTCACGATGCGCTGTTGATAGAGAGACAATGTTTTAATCCTCTAATCCTACAGAGGAAGAAACCAAGAGCACCTATGTAAAATATAATTTCTCTGACCAAGATTAGTTCACATTGTGGAGTGACAGTGATGTATTAAGGGCTGTATATTGCCTTAAAAAAGCTCAGTATTTCATTCCTGGGTCTCAGTCGCTCACTTGATAGACTCTTTAGGTTCTGTGCTCGCTSCTCTCCCGACATACTGCCAGGCTCATGGCTGCCCTCCGGTGGCTGCCAGGTGGGCAGAGAGTGACGCAGGGGCCTGGCACTGCCCACCCTGAACACACAACAACACACAGTCACATTACAATCAAAGGACAGTTAGAATTACAACAGGTTAAAAACAGGTTACCACCATTAGTCACCTTTTATCCTATCATGGTACGCTTGGCTTTAATAACCAAWGTCTTACTTTATCAAGCCTAATTGAGTGTCTGCTGTGTTGTCATATGTAGAGGCCAGAGTCAAAGTTCAGGTATCATATTGCGATTGATCCTTAACCCGAATATCAGGTGATAAGAGAGAGAGAAATAAGGATGTACAATGGTGCAGTTATTATTTAATTGAGCGTTTTCATGGAACAATCTAGATTTGATATTAATTGTAGGAGGGAAACCCCTTGAATCCAACAATCAGTCCTCAATGTCTGAATATGGTTGTTGTCCTTTGACTTTTATGTTCAACGTATCACCAAAACCATTCTGAAATTTTAGACACTAACGAACAAAGAACATGTTTATTTATTTTACCAGGCGTCAGGATCAGTAGTTCGGAAGCCCTTGGCAAACGGGTTACTGGCTATCTTCAACTGGGTGATCTGAGAGAGAGAGAGAGAGATTTGTGATTTGAACAGGATCCCTCGCCAATTGCGACAGCTAGTCTMACTGGAGTATGACACATAATGAAAAAGATATTATAGACAAAAGACTTTAAAATGTACATACATTTAAAAACATTAACATGTAGTGTGCGTGTGTGTGTGTATCTATCAGTTACACAAACATTTCAGCACATACACACAAAAAGTKGGTCACATGGGAGGCAGTCGTTTTGCCGAGAGGTGTTTCTTTATTCGCTTTTTGAAACCAGGTTTGCTGTTCACTTGAGCAATATGAGATGGGAGGGAGTTCCATGCAATCATGGCTCTTTATAATACTGTACGTTTCCTTGAATTTGTTCTGGACCTGGGGACTGTGAAAAGACCCCTGGTGGCATGTCTGGTGGGGTAAGTTTGTGTGTCAGTGTTGTATATAAGTTGACTATGAAAATAGTTTGGAATTTACAATACATTATTTCTTATAAAAACTTGAAGTGATGCAGTCAGTCTTTCCTCAACTCTTAGCCAAAAGAGACTGTCATGCATAGTATTTATATCAGCCCATATTACAGTGAAGAGCAAAACGTGCCGCTCTGTTCTGGACAAGCTGCAGCTTAACAAGATCCTTCTTTGCGGCACTTGACCATATGACTGGACAATAATCAAGATAAGATTAAACTAGAGTCTGCAGGAGTGTGGAGTGTGGAGTGTGGTCTCCAAAAATCTGAGCATCTCTTTACCACGGACAGACACTCCCCATCTTTACAACCATTGAATCAATCTAAGGTAACAAACACTAAGTAATTTAGTCTACTCAATTTGCTAAACAGCCATGCCATTCAGATTCAGCTGAGGTTTAGAACAGGGAATGATYTACATGTACCAAATAGAATGCYCTTAGTTTTGGAGATGTTCAGGACCAGTTTATTACTGGCCACCCATTCTAAAACTGACTGTAACTCTTTGTTTAGGGTTGCAGTGATTTCACTAGCTYGGGTTGCTGACACGTACAGGAGGAATCATCAGCATACATGGACACACAGGCTTTGTTTAATGCCAGTGGCAGGCCATTTTACAACACTGTTTAACATTAGAGAAGCTTCCARTAAAGAAAACCCACTGTGTTCTGTTAGATAGCTCTGAATCCACGATATGCTGAAAGTCTGTTGTTAATTTGTTTACAGAYAAATAGCATTGTATTTGGTCAAACACAGTTTTTTCCTACAGTTTGCTAAGAGCTGGCAGCAAGCTGATAGGTTGGSTGTTAGAACCAGTAAAGGTACATTCTTTGGTAGCGGAATGACTTTGGCTTCCCTCCAGGCCTGAGGACAAACACTTTCCGCTAGGCTCAGATTAAATATATGACAGATAGGAGGTTTGACATTATTGATRGATAGCAATCATTTTCCCACCTCTCCCTCACAAACTTTACCAAATACAAACGTATAATSCTTTTCATTCATTATWKATTTTTTATGCATGAATACGATGTCTCACTGTTTGTTGTTGGCATTTCCTGCCTACGTTTGCCCACTTCACCAATTAAGTAATCAGTAAAGTAATTGGCAACATCAAATGGTTTTGTGATGAATAAGGCATCTGATTAGATGAAAGATGGAGTTGAATTTGTCTTTCTGCCCATAATTTCATTTTAAATAATGTGATCATCTTTATATCATTGATCTTGGCGTCATAATACAGTTTCTTCTTCTTTTTGTTAAGTTTAGTCATATCATTTCTCAATTTGCAGTAAGTTAGCCAGACTTATTAGCCACTCCTTTGCCCCATCGTTTTCAACCATACAGTTTTTAAATTCCTCGTCAATCCATGAAGCCTTAACAGTTCTAACAGTTTCTTAACAAGTGGACGTTTATCAATAATTGTAAGGAGCAATTTCAGAAATTCATCAAGTGCAGTGTCTGGATGCTCCTTATTTATCACATCAGAGCAACAAATATTTTTAACATCATCCACATAAGAGTCAGCTAAATCTTTTGTATGATCTCTTACACAATATTTTAGGCCCAGTTTTTGGAACTTTGGCTTTCCTGGATATAGCCACTGTATTGTGATCACTTTATCCAATGGGTACAGATACAGCTTTAGAACAAAGTTCTACAGTATTAGTAAAAATGTGATCGATACATGTGGATGATATAGTTCCTGTAGTGTTTGTAAACACCCTGGTAGGTTGATTAATAACCTGAACCAGATTACAGGCACTGGTTACAGTGAGAATCTTCCCATTGAGTGGACAGCTTGATGAAAATCTGTCAATATTCAGGTCCCCATGAAAGTAGACCTCTCTGTTTACATCACATACTCTATCAAGCATTTCACATTTAAACTTTATTTCTAAGGCTACATATATTAATATGGGGTATTTTTTGCCCTTTCCTAGGTAGAGAGCAAGAGAGAGAGAGAGAGAACATTATCTGTCATCAATATCAAGGCAGTATGTAGGGTGAATCTCCAATAGACATAATTCATACAAGACTGGACTATTTTGTCTCTGCAACGTCATAGGAAGTGACAGTTATAACATAGTCGTTACATTACCCTGTGGTTCTGGTAGGCAGTGACGGCTATGAASCGTGTTTCAGGGAAGGAGAAAGTGCAGAAGTTGCGGTGGGCATGAAGCTGGCTATCCCGCCGTGGGTCCACATACACCACATGGAATCGGGGCTGGTAACGATGCATGGAGTTCAAGATCATCTGGGTGTTTGACAAACAATCACAATGCACATTACATCCACACACAGGTACAAAGACTCAGAAATACAAAGAATGCATAAAGAACACAAGCAAGTACTGATTGTAAAGATGTGTGTGTGTGCATGCATGTGTGTCTGTGTCTGGACTGGTCGGTGTGTGTGTGTCTGCGTCTGGACTGGTCGGTGTGTGTGTGTGTGTATGTGTGTGTGCTTGTCTTACATGTCCATTGTCATCCAGCAGGTTGTTGGTCAGTTTGAGTGCGTCGAAGGAGACCATCTGTTTCATCCACTGGGACCCTCTGGCGGGGGAGTCTGGGTGGAAGTGCATCCTCCCTGGGGCCGCCACGTCGGCCCGGCCTGCCACCAGCCACGAGGAGCTGTGGAACGCATATCTAAATACAGGAGAGCAAAGATATTATATTCATTGGTTGCAAGTTGTGTCACTCCACTATTGAAAGTTCTGTTACATCAGGCTGAAAGTTCTACTCAATACATTCTCAATTGGCGCTGATTAAGATTTTGTGGATTATCTGGTACATATTATGTAGTACAATCAAGAAGAGGCTGCCAYGGTATGTACTGTACATCATAACCACAATATACCGTATGATGATTCCACACAAACACTATTATGTGTAGATCTAGTGTATGTCTCTTATGCTGGCAGAGTGTGGGTAAAACCACAGAGCCTATAAATCACATTTTATGTAACTCTATGGAGGAAACTCACCTGTATCTCTTGTCATCCACAGGGATGAAGTCCATGAGCAGCACATACTCCACTGCAGGGTCCATCCCTGAGATACTCACCTGGAAGGTAGGGAACATCCTCCTACAAGGACCATGCATGACTCAGCAGCAACACAGTGATATGTGATTAGTTTAACCACAGTGAGTGTGTGTGTTTATGTGTGTGTGTGTGTTTACGTGTGTGTGTGTGTGTGTGTCCATTTGTGTTAGCATGTTCCTACCTCCCAGCCTTGGTGACGATCATCTCTGTGCCCAGCTGGTCAAACTGTTGCCACAGCGTGTGCATCTCCAGCTGAACTGTGACCCCCGTGACCTGGGGGGCTTTGGCACAGGTGGCCCCACCAGCTTCTGCACAGCAGGGCAGCGTGAGGGCACACCTGTGAGACAGCTGGGGAACTGGAGAGGAGAGGAGGAAAAAACACATGAAAAACGGGATTTCACAAGAAAAGTCAGGTAGGAACCATGAATTCAAACTAATGCAGTGAAGCTCCAGTACCATCCATACTGTTTGTGTTACAGTCAGAATCTCCAGTGGTGGGAAATGCTTCAGATTTATTCACGTTCAATTTCCATCAATTGGTCTTCTGTTCCACTGTTCACTGACCAGTCTGATGTCCAGTTTAGAGTAGAACTTTGACCACATCAAATCCCCTGCTTTAGTCTCAGACCGTTAGCTGTCCTTGGAGAAGCAGAGTGTCTGTGTGGTTGAGGGTACCACTGACTGGGTCTGGGACACAGAGGACTGGAACACCAAGCAGGCTTTATACAGGCTGGGACACTCAAGGGACCCTCGATCCCACCTCATCCATTACACTGTAATAAAGCCACTGACATGCAATATTAACATACTCACACACACAAGGACACACACACACACACACACACACACTGAGAGGGGTAAAACACACACTCTGCACATATACATAGATACATGCACATGAGATGTGACAGAGGAGGAATGAAAACATTTACTACTGCTTTCAGACAATTCTTTACAGTTTTATACCATAATAGGATGCACAATGTGTTATTTTCAGTGAGATGCACTTCACTTTTTAGAAGTAGGTCGTTAATTACACTAGATGTCCTCCGTTATTGAGTGAGGACAGACATCCGACAGAGAGCCGCTGCTGCTATTGATAAAAAAAGAAATCTCTTCAACACCATGCTAATTGCAATCTTCAACTCTAATCTAAAGTTGCCTTGAGATGTTCACCAAAAGAGCTTCACCGTGTCTCATCTGGGAAGAGTTCTTATACGTGCCGTATCCATAGGAATAATATAATAACAACATCTGCCATTTAAAAGATGCTTTTATCCAAAGCAACTTACAGTCATGCGCGTATATATTTRTTGTATGGGTGGCCTGGGGAATCGAACTCAGTCATTAACAACAACAAAAAGAACCGTTAAGACAAACCAAGAAAACAATAAGAGAATCACGTTGCAAAACACATTAAAAACAAACCAAAACCAAATAGCAGTGGATACAAGTTTATAGTCCAGTTAGTATAGGTTTATTATCAAAACTATTACAACTTAGCAGTAGATAGCAGCAGATATTATTTGATAATACTGTTGGTGCAGATAACAGCACCCACAATCCTGATGTTAGAAGCACCATACTCTACCCACTCAGCCGTTAAAGGCCCATTCCTACCCTCTTGCTTATTATCAAGGATTGTTACATGTGAGGGCACAGAAGTTGGCATTGATGGAAGAAGTCTACTCTATAAAGAACCAACTTATGTTTAGATGGCATGACTGATAAACAACCGTAGAATTCAAGTATCAACTCAAGAAGTTTTGTTTTTTTCTCCACAGTCATACCCCCTCCCAATGCTCCAGTGTGTGTGTGTGTGTGTGTGTGTGTGTGTGTGTGTGTGTGTGTGTGTGTGTGTGTGTGTGTGTGTGTGTGTGTGTGTGTTGTGTTCTGTGTCTGTGTCTGTGTGTGTGTGTGTGTGTTGTGGTGTGTGTGTGTGTGTGGTACCCTGTGATGATGGGGCTCAGCCTGAGAGGTGCTGAGTAGCTCCCCATCCATCTAACACCGTCTCTAATGAAACTCTACGGGTCACAGCCTGCCAACACACTGACACCTCCTCCTTATTAACCCATTCATCAACCTTCTATGGCCATTAACACTACGACTCATATGAACTCCCATGATCTCCATAAATGGTCGCTGGTTTTCAGAGAAAATTATTAGGAAAGTCAATTTGTTAAAAAAAATCTCATTTTCAGACGAACCATTCTTTTAAACCAATGCGAATACTGTTACAGTGACATGATACCCGTGTAAGAGACGTTCGTTCATTTCATTGCATGCTTAAGAAGTGATAATAGTAATCACTTCATTTTGATCATGTTGCGATCATAGAAAATTGAAAAATCATAYAACGCATATCGTTTTAGAACACAGAAGTGTGTGATGCGAGACGTTCATACATAAACCCAACATGGCTATCTTGTCACAGAGCGACATGTTAGTTGTGAGAGCCACACGTAAAAGCTTGTTCTGAACAATACAATACAAAGAAGTCAAACTCAGAGAATGAAATAGTATGAAACAGTATGGTGTTTATTGAGCTGTTTTGAAGCACACAGCTATCTTGAACAAGCAGCAACACTAGAATATTCACACTTGATGTTCATAGTACAGTCAAAATTGTGCACAAAGGCCCTGAACACAACTCAAAACTGAATGTATGCAATAGTGTGTTAGTGTCTGCGCTTGCGTGTGCTTGAGCGCATATGGTGGTGCGTTAGAGAGAGCAAGAGTCCTGCCATGTCGCTGCAGAGGAAGTGCATCAGTTTGGCATTGGCGTGGTACGTATGGTGTGTGAGTCAGTGTGAGTGAGACGGGAAGGGAGAGAGGGTCCGGCTGAGAGTGTGTTTATGCCTTCATGGCCTGGCTGATGGTCTCGTAGAAAGCCAGGAACTTTTGCTTGGCCTGCTCGGCGGCGGGGCCCACCTGGCCCTTGAAGTCCTCAGACAGGGGAGCCACCTTCTCACGCACCTCTCCAACAGCCTTGAACATCTGCTCCTTGTACTCCTCAGCGTAGGGGGCGGCCAGGGTCCTCAGCTCCTCCAGACGCTCGGTCAGCTTGGCACGGACAATCTCCACAATGGGCATGAGCTTGGTCTTGGTCTCCTCCACGTTGGCGGCCACCTTGACGCGCATCTCCTCCACAACYGGCTCKATCTTYYCCCTGAAYGCCTCCAMCTCGGTGCGMCGCWGRTCGARGWMSTCCTTGATCAGGGGCTCCAGCRTCTTGCGGTACTCATCTATGTGCTTGTCCAGGACTTCCTTGAGCTCGGCSCGCTTGGGCTCCAGCTGGGAGCGCAGCTCCTCCACGTCCTTCATGACCTCAGCGCGCACGGCGGCGGTGGCGTCAGTCAACTGGGTGCCGAAGGCCTCGCTGTAGGGGGCCAGGGACTGGGAGGCGGTCTGGGCATACTGCTGGAGGTTGTCAAGGCTCTGGGACAGCTGCACCCTGAGAGGAACACCAAGAAGAGGAGGGAGAGAGAGAGAGAGAGAGATTGTTTTAGATATCTGTGGAGTTTGGGCACCATTGAAGATAGAGAAGATGAAATGCAACATGTTCTTACTTGTAATCTTTGTACTCTGTGTCATCCAGAAGGTCGATGGACCTCTGTGCGGTCAACTTCACCTGAGCTATGTACATGCTCAAGGCTGCCTTCACATGCTCCAGCTGAGAGGGAGCATCAGCCTGCATAGGAAAAGCCTGGGTACCTGGGAGAGGAGAGAGAGGGGGAGAGGGTCAGGCATTGGTTGGGAAACAGTGGTGAATGGCCCAGCACTTTAAAAGAATTGAGTAAGATTTCATTTTGAATTGTTCAATATACCAGAGCATGGTACACACACACGATGCATTAAAATGTCATTACTACATTATCCATTCGGCGGCACTATGACAAGGCTGGGATACTAACCTGCGGCCAGCAGGATGGTTAGTGCGAGAGCCAGGAATTTCATGATGGAGGTCTGAGGAAAAAAGAGAGCGGATGGTGAGCAATGAGCCCGACAAGAATTCCAATATTCGCAATTGAAACGGTAAACCATGGGAAGTCAAGATTGAATGGTTAAAAAGAAATTTAGAGCTAACAATATTTGAAAATTGCAACAAATTACTAATTGCAAAACACTCTAAATCAAACTTTAAATGTCACCAAAACCAAAAAAGCCAATAATTCAAAGTCATTCTCCAGTGATTTGGAGAATCACATGGAGCAAACCCACAAAGACACGCAACTTCAGGCTGCCCTCAATCAGTTCACCCCATGCCATATGTCAGCCTATTAAAAGGACCTCTGGTCAGATTACACAGAGCTGGATAGAGTTATYCCGTTCCTACAAAGAGATTAACCCTCAACTCCTACCACCTAATCCCCAATCCCTGCACTAAGACAGACACATCGCTGGATCACTGTGGCCCGGACCGAGGTTACACTTCCACAGTTGCTGAGAGTAATTCCAGATMAATTTAAAGCTATTGGCATAGGAAGAAAATGAGCAACATCTTTTTTTCTAGGACATTTAATAACATTATTTCTCCATTGTTCCCCTCCATTTCTCTAGTAAATTATAGTAAACTGTCTGAAAGAAGTATTGCTAAAGTGATAACTGCTGCCTAATCTATTTGTAACAGTTCATATCAAAGTGGTAATAAGCATTCAAAATAAGAGACAAAAAAAGTTTCCTGAAAAATTCTAGTCTGCATTTCCCTCTCCTAGTTCCTCAGTCCTCTGCGTATGCAGACCAAGTCCTTGGCCTCTAGGCGCAGCTCTTAGCTCTCCCAGTCTGTTCTCTTACCTGGTGGGTGATTGGTCGTTATGAGACTGGGGAACAGGAGAGCCAGCTCTGTTTTTTTATAGGGCTGGAGCAGCAGGAGGGGGGAGAGGTGTGAGAGGTTGTGTGCCTCCGTGGAGGTGGACCTCACCCCCACACCGTCTCACAGGGAGGAGCCGGGTACAATGGTCACCTGCTGAGTGCATTCAAGGGGAGTCAGCAAAGTGAAATGCTGTGGACACACACTCCCACGCTAGTGTACGCGCACACACACACTRGTATGCACACATACTTGTCTGTGTGTGCATTATCTTGGATAATCAAATGTTCTTGTGTCTTTCTAAATGGCTATCTATTCTAATTGGCATATGGTTTAATTTTCAGGTAAATAATTACAATCTCCACTCTGGCTGTGCTCCCAATTCCACATTCAACTCAATCACCTTGTGTGATGGTAAAACTTTCACACACAATACAACCACCATGTGCTCCATGATTGCTTGGGACATTTGGCCTCCAGGACAATGGCCATTCTTGCCTGGTCTTGCTGGTCTATCTGAGCTGCTATCTCCTGTGGCATTACTGTGAGACATGAAAGGGCCAGTCATACTGAGCAGGAGCCAGGGAGACGGGCCAGACAGCATGGGAGAGAGAGGTGACAGGAGCACCCTGAGGATGCGTTAGCATCTTGATGCTACCAAAGAACATTCACCATTCAAGGAGGAACATCTGTACCCTACGATGTAACTGCAATGATGAGATAGATGTTCTTCTTCTTTGTGTCATACCGTGTTCAACCGCGTTGGAACTTGCCTAGCCATCTTGTCTTTTATTTGTATTTTATTGAACCTTTATTTAACTAGGCAAGCCAGTTAAGAACAAATTCTTAATTACAATAATGGTCTACCCCGGCCAAACTGTGTGCCGCCCTGTGGGACTCCCAATCACYGKCGGATGTYATACAGCCTGGATGTCTCAAGAGGACCATAATGGAAATAAGTCCCAGACTTTATTGTGATATTGAGACTTTAATGGCTTTTTCAAGTTTTATGTGTGCTGTTTTTTTAACTAAACTTAACTAGTCTCAAGCTATCTTGCTCATTTGTTCACTGCATTGTTCACTAAAAAGAGAATGGATTATACATTATTGGAGGGATTAGGGTTACCAAATGAGGGACACATGAGATTTGTCCCTGATTCAACAATGAAATGGAGCAAAAAGAAACATACTTATATAAAATACGATTTTAAAGAGATACGTGAGAATTGTCTAGTTTTAAATGCTTAAAGGTTTAAAATACTGCATTATCACTATTGGTTGCCTCCATGGTTTGATTTGTGGAGACCTACAGTACGTCAGAGTGTATATGTATCGCTTTCTTCCTTTCTTTTAGGTACCAGTTATTTAAATCTGGTAGAACTTTGGCAACCCTGTCAAAGAGAAGAGAGTTAGTTGAATGCAATCAACCTAATAACATTCTGCTATCAATTCTGACTCCTTCTCTTGTGTGGTGGCTGTTGCGTTGGAGCCTGTGTGGGGGTGGGACAGCGTTTGCTGGCTTGATTGAGATCACTGATAAGACACACAGAGAGGGCATCAGGTCCAGGGCCATAAACCCCAGTGTCATAGAGTATGTTGTAATTTCTATCGGAACACGGTGTTTCTATATCACTCCATTAAAAGTGTTGCCAGTTGTGTGTGTGTGTGTGTGTGTGTGGGTGTGTGTGAGAGAGTGAGCGAGAGAGAGAGAGAGAGAGAGAGAGAGAGAGAGAGAGAAAGAGTGTGTGTGTGTGTGCTGCATGTTCCATGGTGATTAATAGGTTAAAGGTTCAGTGTTGAGCTGTAACTTGTTCCGTCATCGACGGACTTTGTCACTATGGCTTCATGTCAATCGGAGGAATTGGAATTTCCTTGGGATAGAGGATTGAGTGTGTCATCATAGTGTTTGTGTGTCATCAGATATCCATTGATATATTGTAAGCAAACTTGTATATGGCCTCGTTATTGTTTTTATTGTGTTACTATTTCCTTTTTACTTAGAAAACATTTGTCTTACTTTTTMAACTCTGTATTGTTGGGAATGGGCTCATAAGTAAGCATTTCACTGTAAAGTCTACACCTGTTGTATTCTGCAAATGTAACCAATACATTTGGTGYCAGGTAGCCTAGTGGTTAGAGCGTTGTGCCTGTAACCAAAAGGTTGCTGGATCGAATTCTCTAGCTGACAAGGTAAAAATCTGTTGTTCTGCCCCTGAACAAGGCAGTTAACCCACTGCTCCCCGGTTGGCTGTCATTGTAAATAAACATTTGTTCTTAACTGACTTGCCTAGTTAAATGAAGGTTAAATAAAATTAAAACATTTTCAGTTGATTTGAACTTCAAGTTTTCCACCCTGGATTAGTGAGCTCCATAGAACTTGTTCATTTATTAGTGGGACAACCATGCAGATCCCTGGGCTTGAGTTCTAGCTGAAATTTGAGCGTTCTGTGGTATGAAAACAGTTKATGAAGAATATGAATTCTAAAACAATTTGACTAGCGTTGTATACAGTGCATTTGGAAAGTATTCAAACCCCAAGACTTTCCCCACATTTTGTTACGTTACAGCCTAATTCTAAAATCTATTAAATAAATAAAAAACCTCATCATCAATCTACACACAATACCCCATAATGACAAAGTGAAAGCATTTTTTTTTCATCGCTAATTTATAAAAAATGTAAAACAGAAATATCTTATTTACATATTAGCAAAGTATTCAGACACTTTGCTATGAGACTTGAAATTAAGCTCAAGTGCATCCTGTTTCCATTGATCATCCTTGAGATGTTTCTAAAACTTTTAATTTAATTGATTGGACATGATTTGGAAAGGCACACTCCTGTCTATATAAGGTCCCACAGTTGACAATGCATGTCAGAGCAAAAACCAAGCCATGAGGTTGAAGGATTTGTCCGTAGAGCTCCGAGACAGGATTGTGTCGAGGCACAGATCTGGGGAAGGGTACCAAAAAATGTCTACAACTTTGAAGGTCCCCAAGAACACAGTGGACTCCATCATACTTAAATAGAAGAAATTTGGAACCACCAAGACTCTTCCTCGAGCTGACCGCCCGGCCAAACTGAGCAATCGGGGGAGAAGGGCCTTGGTCAGAGAGGTGACCATGAACCCGATGGTCACTCTGACAGAGCTCCAGAGTTCCTCTGTGGAGCTGGTTGTCTTTCTGGAAGGTTCTTCCATCTCTGCAGCACTCCACCAATCAGGCCTTTATGGTGGGCAGACGGAAGCCATTCCTCAGTAAAAGGCACGACAGTCCGCTTGGAGTTTGTCAAAAGGCCCCTAAAGGACTCTCAGACCATGAGAAACAAGATTCTCTGGTCTGATGAAACCAAGATTGAACTCTTTGGCCTGAATGCCAAGCGTCACGTCTGGAAGAAACCTGGCACAATCCCTACGGRGAAGCATGAAAACCTGCTCCAGGGCGCTCAGYACCTCAGACTGGGGTGAAGGTTCACCTTCCAACAGGACAATGACCCTAATCACACAGCCAAGACAACGCAGGAGTGGCRTCGGGACAAGTCTCTGAATGTCTTTGAGTGGCCCAGCCAGAGCCCGGACTTGAACCCGATCGAACATCTCTGGAGAGACCTGAAAATAGCTGTGCAGCGACGAACTACATCTAACCTGACAGCTTGAGAGGATCTACAGAAAAGAATGGAAGAAACTCCCCAAATACAGATGTGCCACGCTTGTAGCGTCATACCCAAGAAGAATCGAGGCTGTAATCACTGCCAAAGGTGCTTRAACAAAGTAATGAGTAAAGGGTCTGAATACTTATGTAAATGTGATATTTCCGTTTTTTCTTTTTAATAAATGTGCAAACATTTCTACATCTGTTTTTTTGCTTTGTCATTATGGGCTATTGTGTATAAATGATGAGGGAAAAAAACAATTTAATCAATTTTAGAATAAGGCTGTAACGTAATGTGGAAAAAGTCAAGGGCTCTGAATACTTTCCGAATGCTCTGTATATACTTCTCAGATGAATACACCAAGATTGATAGTAATTTGTTGAATGCCAAATCAGTGTGCTYAGGAAAGATATTTAATCCATATCTCTCTTTTCTCAGAATGGTCAATTATGTAAAACAGGAGAAATGTGCTGGAATGCACTTTGTCTAGACTAGAGCAGTCAGCAACTGTATATTATAATGACACAACTGAGGGTTACATTGGGTAGCTAACATTACAGTTCCAATAGGTGGCTGCTATCTGGAAAGGTCCAGAGCAGTCTTGCACATGTGTGCAATGCACTGTAAATTAGTTCAGCGTTGCTATTTAGGAATTAAGTATAATTAATAATACAATACCACTGGGAAAAAACAGGTTGAATCGATGTGGAAAACTGATTCGATTTGCCAAAAGTCATCAACATAAGGGCATTTCTGCCTTATTTCACCCAACACTTAACCTAAATCCAATGACAATTGTTTTGTTGATTTCTCATTGAATACACGTTAGTTGACAACTCAACCAAATGTAAATCAAAACTAGACGTTGAACTGACTGACGTCTGTGCCCAGTGGGATGTCATCCCACTATCTCCCTCAAAACAATTCAAAGCTTGATAGAGAGATGGCGACTACAGCACAGCTTCTCATGCAACATGCAATGTATTTCAACCAGGGCTGTCAAATTATAAAAAAATTAATTGAGTMAATCGCTGGATTTGCTGTGATTCATCATGATTAATCGCAAATTCAGAATTTGCTCAAATTGAACTGTAATTTATGATTTTTTTAWACAAAAAGCATWACAAGAATATTGACGTCTTGATTTTGTCCAAAGTAACGCTTATAAAAATGAGGTACATTTTACAAAATTATAATTTCTTTAACCTCAATGTCAACTTGTTTTGACATCACCTTGTTCTGATTGTTTTAGCTGTARAGATGTACTTTGGATATTTTCAGTGTATTTTGAACGCTTTCAGACAATCACAATAAAAAAATWGTTTTGCACTAAAATGAACTAGAGTTATTTGATTAACTCTGACAGCCCTAATTTCAACACATTGTAATTGTTGAGTTGCATGGAATTACACTTCCTTTGACAATCGTGGCTCTCAGCACCCATTGTGCCCCCCAAAATCAGTGAGATGACTTTCTTCTGCATGTAATGGCTCATAWCACACTCTGTATCAGACAGCTCCTGTGGTGTATTTGAATGTGTTTCCTTCCCAACCTCTGTATTGTTATTCTACTGAACATCTATTCTTTCTCAGCCTATTCAGATGCCCTATTTCCTGTTCGCATTTCTTATTTTTTTATGCATATTTTCAAACTCACTCCCCCGTGTCCTCTTTTACCCCCACRTCTCCCTCGTTTAATTTATTCATACTGGATCACTCCCCCCTGTTGGTCACTGAAACCCCATTGAGCTTTATGAGTGGTTGAAGACAGAGTGGCTGATGGGGCCTGTCTCCTGTCTTGACACTTGACACCTGCATGACGCCACCTAGGAAACTGGGCCTTGAACTGTTTAACCATTTGTTACCTGATATGAGATGAAATAAAATAGGAAATAACAATATTAGTATCAAAATCTTCCCACTGCCCAAAAACTGGTTGAATCAACGTTGTTTGCATATAATTTCAACCCAAAAAATCTATTGATGATGACATTGATTCAATGTGGGAAACTGATTGGATTMGCAGAGTCATCAATGTAAGGGAATTTCATCTTTTTTTCACCCAATGTTTAACCTAAATCAAATGTCATGGTGACATTTTTTGTTGATTTCACATTGAATTCAAATTAGCTGACAACATAACTAAATGTATATAAAAAATAGACATTGAACTGACTTCTGTGCCCAGTGGGATCCTCAGTAGCATATACAAACCCAACCGTTTATAACCTTCAGCCTATACAAACCTAACCGTTATAACCTCAGCCTATACAAACCTAACCGTTTATACCTCAGCCTATACAAAACCTAACCGTTTATAACCTCAGCCTATACAAACCTAACCGTTGGGATAACCTCAGCCTATACAAACCTAACCGTTTAGAACCTCAGCCTATACAAACCTAACCGTTTAGAACCTCAGCCTATACAAACCTAACCCCTAGAACCTCAGCCTATACAAACCTAACCGTTTAGAACCTCAGCCTATATAAACCTAACCCCTAGAATCTCAGCCTATACAAACCCAACCCTTTAGAATCTCTTGCAATAACTACGAATAGCTGAGACATTCCTTTCATCATCACTCCGTCAGAAGTACAAGTATTGCATGGTCATATGATGTATCTTTTTTATACATTTAGCTTTATAAGACTAACCCATCACACCTCTTTTTTAAATCCATTCACGTAACACACATCTTATGCTGCTTCATATGCCTATGGACAACAATGCAAACTAAACTGGCTTTGTATTAGATGTAAGKTGAGACGGTGGGTAGGGTGAACATCTTCCCACTCGACTTGACTTTTTTAATGTCTATTTTTGCATGAATTATTACTTTGTTTGCTCCTGTATTTCTACTGAGCTCATTTAGTTTTWKYTTTTTTATTCAGATTTTTTACTATTTCTTATTGTTGTCGCATTATCGAGCGGGAACCTGCAAGTAAGCGTTTCATTGGACTGTGTGTATGCTACAGTATGTGTATCCTGTGCGTACAARAAATCAACTTTGAACTTGTACTAGMGGTCTGCAGAAGCKCACAGTCAGTTCACTATCCTAGGGCACTGAGCTGGCTTTAGCTGAGCACAAGGACCAACCTTTTATTGGCATTGATGGTAGACTATCACAGCAAACGTTCTACTCTGTATAAGCTGTGCGGCCCAGATAAACAAGACATGGATGTTCATTGAATGAGCGTTATCTTAACAACCTTTGAAACTGCTATCATTGCACCACATTTATCCTGACAGAGGTTGCCGTCGAGATTACAGGGCCATAACGACTTTGTCTAAGTAACCTCTGCATTTACTGCCACAATTATTCAGCTAGGTAATTTATGATAGCAGGCTTAGAACAAGATAGTAGAATATAATTATTACATTCTATTAGAAGTGACATCTGTAAGAGCAACTATAAGCACAGTGACAAATGACAGSGTAACACTGTCAGGGGTATTTCCACTGTCGTACTACAGCACATGGGGTAAAATTGCCATATGCTATAAATATTTAGTTAGCCAATCACCACTTCATCAGATGTTGGCCTGAGTTCGAAMGTCAAGTTGTTTGATCTGCTCCATCCAGCTGTCCCTGTGATTGAGCATTGCTCAGAACCAGCAGGGAAGGTTTTCCCACTAAAACTGAACATATGGCTGAATGGTGACCCCCTCCCTCACTTTTTACTGATTGATCTTCACTGTGACAAGTAGCATTTCAACCACYCATCTGTTGGAGACCAGGTGACGTCTTAGACTTCAGAAGAGATTTGAATCCCCCTTTTCCCTATAAGTTTATCAACATGTAGAGATAACAGAAGCAAAGCAACAGAAGTTGTATCCACCCTGCACTTGAATAACCTCTTGAATGGTAGGATCCCCACTGGGAACAGAAGTCAGTTCAACATCTAGTTTTGATTTACATTTAGTTGAGTTGTCAACTAATGTGAAGTTAACGTGAAATAAACAAAAAAAGTCACCATGTCATTGAATTTGGGTTAAAAGTTGGMWGAAAGAAAAMACAAAATTCCCATACGTTGGTGATCAATCAGTTTTCCACTTTGATTTAACGTCATCACATTGAATTTTTGGGTTGAAATGACGTGGAAATAACGTTGATTCAACCASTTTTTGCCCAGARGGGRGTTGGCGATAAGGAGACTTTAGGATGAGATACGGTCACATACAGTGCCTTGCAAAAGTATTCATCCCCCTTGGTGTTTTTCCTATTTTGTTGCATTACAACCTGTAATTTAAATATATTTTTATTTGGATTTCATGTAACGGACATACACAAAATAGTCCAAATTGGTGAAGTGAAATGAAAAAAATGCCAAAAAAATTAAAAACATAAAAGTGGTGCGTGCATATGTATTCCCCCCTTTGCTATGAAGCCCCTAAATAAGATCTGGTGCAACCAATTACCTTAAGAAGTCACATAATTAGCTAAATAAAGTCCACCTGTGTGCAATCTAAGTGTCACATGATCTCAGTATATATACACCTGTTCTGAAAGGCCTCAGAGTCTGCAACACCACCAAGGAAGCGGCACCATGAAGACCCAAGGAGCTCTCCAAACAGCTCAGGGACAAAGTTCTTGAGAAGTACAAATCAGGGTTGGGTTATAAAAAAATATCAGAAACTTTGAACATCCCACGGAGCACCATTAAATCCATTATTAAAAAATGGAAAGAATATGGCACCACAACAAACCRGCCGAGAGGGCCGCCCACCAAAACTCACAGACCAGGCAAGGAGGGTATTTATCAGAGAGGCAACAAAGAGACTAAAAATAACCCTGAAGGAGCTGCAAAGCTCCATAGCGGAGAGTGGAGTATTTGTCCATAGGACCACTTTAAGCCGTACACTTCACAGAACTGGGCTTTATAGAAGAGTGGCAAGATATAAGCTATTGCTTAAAGAAAAAAATAAGCAAACACTTTTGGTGTTCGCCAAAACGCATGTGGGAGACTCCTCAAACATATGGAAGAAAGTACTCTGGTCAGATGAGACAAAAATTTTGCTTTTTGGCAATCAAGGAAAACGCTATGTCTGGCGCAAACCCAGCACCTCTCATCACCCCAAGAATACCATCCCCACAGTGAAGCATGGTGGTGGTAGCATCATGCTGTGGGGATGTTTTTCATCAGCAGGGACTGGGAAACTGGTCAGAATTTAAGGAATGATGGATGGCGCTAAATACAGGGAAATTCTTGAGGGTAACTGTTTGTCTTCCAGAGATTTGAGACTGGGACGGAGGTTCACCTTCCAGCAGGACAATGATCCTAAGCATACTGCTAAAGCAACACTCGAGTGGTTTAAGGGGATAGATATAAATGTACTGGAATGGCCTAGTCAAAGCCCAGACCTCAATCCAATTGAGAATATGTGGTATGACTTAAAGATTGCTGTACACCAGAGGAAACAATCCAACTTGAAGGAGCTGGAGCAGTTTTGCCTTGAAAAATGGGCAAAAATCCAAATGGCTAGATGTGCCAAGCTGATAGAAACATACCCCAAGAGCCTTGCAGCTGTAAAAGGTGGCTCTAAAAAGTATTGACTTTGGAGGGGGGGGGGGTGAATAGTTATGCATGCTTTTGTTTTGTCTTATTTCTTGTTTGTTTCACAATTTAAAAAAAGTGGTAGGCATGTCGTGTAAATCAAATGATACAAATCCCCCCAAAATCTATTTTAATTCCAGGTTGTAAGGCAACAAAATAGGAAAAATGCCAAGGGGGGGTGAATACTTTCACAAGCCACTGTAGGAAGACTGAACCTGCATTTGGTAACACGTATCTGTGAAGTGTAAATAATGTAAATAAGGACACGACCAGAGCAACCTCGGTTCCAACGACTCACAGTGGAGTTTTCTGTATCTTCAACTGATATCTTCTTTGTGTGGAAGTTATGGTTGTGAGTCAGTGGGTCCAACTATTATCTCCTTCAGATGCCGTTCAACAACACAAAATCACCCTTCTTGCTATTTTTTTAAACCTTTCTTTACAACCTTTCTCTTGCACTGGTTCTATGCACACTCACTAGACTCTACCCACACBTACTACACTGACACTCTAACATACACACGCAACACACACATACATCGAGACACTTTCACACTCTTCACATAAGCTGCTGCTGCTACCCTGATTTTTAAAATGTATTTTACCAGGCAAGTCAGTTAWGAACAAACTCTTATTTTCAATGACGGCCAAGGAACAGTGGGTTAACTGTCTGTTCAAGGGCAGATTGACAGATTGTACCTTGTCAGCTCGGAGATTCGAACTTGCAAACTTTCGGTTACTAGTCCAACGCTCCAACCACTAGGCTACCTGCCGCCCCGTGATTGCCTAATCACTTTTACCCATATCTACATATACATACTGTATTACCTCAATGACCTRAACTACCTCATACCCCTCCACATTGACTCAGTACTGGTACTCCTTSTATATAGCCTCGTTCTTTTAATTTTGTGTTACTATTTCCTTTTTTGTGTGCAAATAATTGTCTTACTTTTMAACRCTGCATTGTTGGGAATGGGCTCGTAAGTAAGCATTTCACTGTAAAGTCTACACCTGTTATATTTGGCACGTGACCCATACATTTGATTTGAATTTACGCATTACTTTTTTWAATCAATCTGATTTTTTAAATTCCTTGATGTCTGAGTACTCGAGATGCAAGAACTCAAATTTATAAGCAAGAGATACTGTTTATTTAGCTGTGTAGATGTTGTTATTTAAGTTCCAAGGCCCGTGTTTGTGTACTAGTGCCTATCACTGCCGGGAATTAGGGGGCATTCACCTAGGACCTCGGCCAAACCACCTACACAATACTTAGTACAGAAAATAAAGATAAAGCAGTGCCCAATTCAGGGGCCAAAATACAGCAATGCAAAATTCATATACTGTTAAAAAAAATGTTGCTWTCTAGAKCCTTAGGAGAATCCTTTGAAGAACCCTTTTGGGTTCCATGTAGAACCCTTTTTTTACAGAGGGTTCTACAAGGAACCCAAAATGGTTCTACTATGGGGAATGCTGAAGAACCCTTTGGGAACCTTTTTTTCTAAGAGTGTAGATGCCACCTCTCCATTTTGGAAACAATTCGGCAAACTTTGCCACAGATCTTACACAACCGTGACATTGACCATCAGTCATTGACTTTAAGATTTGACCGATACTAGATCAGGGATATGCTGAAAATACCAGTGGAGGGTTAACATTAACGCACATTTTTTCTTTCCAGGCATTAAACAAATAAACATCTACCACACAAACTGAACCAGTCATGCCAACTGGGTGTGAGGCTTTCATTCCACCAGAGTGATCTAGGCTATTTCAAGATCTTTATCTATTTCTCATAGCAACAGAGGACTGCAAAGCCAAGAATTCAATTACTGTGTAGATTAGGCTACTGTGTAGATAACATCTCACGTTCATGTTCATGGAGGACATGTTCAAAGACAGCTACATAATCATAATATTTCTGAAAATGTGATTGGCATTCATGCCTAAATTCTCTGCTGTCTTGACATACAATGTCACGCTGGTATAAAGGATTTGGAGACAGGCGCAGGAATACACAATGTTTTTTTTTTATCCACCCAAAACAAACACGTATACAAAAACACTGGGCTGTACCCAAACAAAAGAGGAGGGTAAACCTTGTTGAACGACARGGGACGATACCCGTAATACACAATATATAAAGCTTGCAGCATAACAGTTGCACCATGCATAGGTGCTCACACCACCAACGGACATGGAAACAATAACCGACAAAGACAACAGAGGACACATATATAACATACTGATCAGGGGAAATGGGAAGCAGGTGTGTGTAATCAGACAAGACAGTCCGGGGTTGATGATAATGAATCCCGTTCAGTGAAGCCTAGAAAGCCGGTGACGTAGACCTCTGGAACTGGTGAACAGAATGAGCAGCGGTACCGGGGGGATCCGTGACAAACAAGGCCTATAAACGATTAGCTCATTGATTTGTCTTCTGTAATTTTAGGAGGGTCTCATGGTAGAAATGGCCGGTGGGTGTTTTTTTTTGCAGAGAAACTAGGCAATGAAGGAAAGTGATGATGACACACTGGAGCATCTTTCAGATTTTCATTAGGAGCAAAGCCAATGAAAAGTCACTGCTCAGCGGCGAAAGCAGAGGATTTCTCTGATTGATTTGCTGCCACCTTATGGAAAATGCATGTGTTGCATTAGGGGCCAAACATACTGAATGTAGCAATACCCTGCAAAATAAAAACTACACAGACCAACATACATTTCAAGCTTGTCCATGCTGGTCTATGGTGGTCAACGCTGGTCAGTGCTGGTCTGATGCTGGTCAAGTTGGTTGGAACAACATTGCCTAGTTTAGTTGATTTATTTTATTTTACAGGGACAGTGCACATTAATCAACGTTTCAGTAAAAGTGGCAGTTTTAGCCAGCCGGCTAATTTTCAACCGCAGTCCCTGGGCAGGTTATTAAAAACAATTACAATATAGACAATCATTGAGCAGTGAGCACACACAGAGCAACATAGGACAAGCAAGACATAGCATACAGACAGAGCAACATAGGACAAGCAAGACATAGCATACAGACAGAGCAACATAGGACAAGCAAGACGTAGCATACAGACAGAGCAACATAGGACAAGCAAGACGTAGCATACAGACAGAGCAACATGTGGTGGAGGGGGAGCCAGGCCAATTAGGATCTTGAATACAAGACATGCGTRGGTGTATTGCACAAGATTTTCCCAACTCAGSAGCTCATGCTTTCTGAGGATGTAACAGTGATGATGGCTATTGGGCTTCCCTATCAAGCACTTTGAGAGCCTGTTTGTAGACAGACTGAATAGGTTTTAATGTTGTACAGCAAGCTTGGGCCCAACTAGTCAAGCAGTATGTTAAGTGGGGGAGTATCATAGATTTGAAGTACAGTTTTGCTACCTCTGTAGTCAAACAGCCTAGCTGGTCAAGCTGGTCTTAACTGGTCAAGCATATGCTGGTCTACGCTGTTTTTTRCAGTAGATATTGTGACAATGTTTTTGAAATCAAAAGATACTTTAAAACTATAGTATTGTTATTATTGAAAAGGAAGCCCCAATTCATGGATTCAGAAAAGACAAACCAATCTATAGTGTTGCAATGCAGAATATACTGTAACTACAGTAAAAAAAAGGCGTAATTTMGATTAATGGAGGCTAAACTGAGTGCATATACTTTTTGGTTGCTGTCAATAACATCACTTTGCGCACTACAAAGCAGGATGCATTCGTCAAGGAACCACTTCATTGAGAAGACGTTTTATGACAACTGTTTGACACCTCATACCGTTAAGGCTCCTATTGTTGTTGCACTGTTGTTGATGTCATGTGGAATTTGCATGCAAATTAGAGTCTTCAATTATAACTAATCTGACCTGTGTTTAAGAGAGAAACACTGCCACTACCTCACTCTCTAACCAAGGTGCATGAATTGAACTAACACTTGGATAAAGGTTGGGTTTTACAGAAAGAGAAAATACATTTTCGAATGGCCTACTAGGGGCTCAGGGACCAATCACAGTGGTAATACAAAACCCCCTGATGTGATTGGTTACATTGCAGAAATTCGACCAATCATTTGTTACATGGACTGACCAATAGATTGTGGTTACATGTATTTATCTAAGTTTATTCATGTTTTATTAKATTTTCTGCCAAATGCATTCATGTTTCCAATGAGAATGTGGAAATATGAAAGCTCTAGCATATTACACTATGAGATTACCTGCTAATGGGATTATACTGTACTAGCTAATAAATTACAGTACTGTAAATKATTTGAGGGGCAGTGATTAGGTCCAATGAGAGGTGTCCTCTGCATCACTGTTGTCCAATCTACTAGTACTGCGATATTTCTGAGTGGTAGGCGGGTGCTACGTGGTTGAAATGGAGTGGAGTGATAYGTTTGTGGTGATTGTACGGAGATTGTAACAGCCGGTTAAATGGTGTCCCTTTGACAAGGCAAGAACAAGATGTATGTCAGGAGAAGTGCAGTATTATCATAAGGAGAMMTATACTTGGAATACGGAGGAGGAATGGAGGGAAAAAGAGAGGCAGATGAGGTCTAAGAGAGGGAGGGAGGAAGAGGGTGAGCTTGAGTTGGTTAAAAATGGTGGAAAAAAGGGAGATGGTTTSTTAAAGAACAATGGTAGAAAGTGTAAGCAGAGTGAGTTGAAGACAGGTGGAGAAATGGAAGTGAATGAGGGCGAAGTATCGGAGGTGGTAGGTGTGGTGAAGTTCTCAAAGCCCAAGGCTTGCCCTGAGGGTCAGGATAAAGATGAGTCTGTGACAGTAGGAGTGAAGTTTTTGGAAAAATTGGACCCTTGCCTTTTGGCTGATCCATTTGAGGTTTCAGGGTGGGTGAAAACAGAGTTGGGTGCTGTGGAATCGCTGAGGGTAACCAGAAGTGGTCTTGTGATAATTGTATGTGTTTCTGCTGGTCAGAAGGAGCAGGCACTCCGTGTTAAACYAACAGGGGCAAGACGTGAATTGTTTTGCTCTCAAGAAAAGGGCGCCGTTGAAAGGAGTGATTACTGGGGTAGCGGTAAATGTGAATGCTGACCAACTGAAGGGGAAGACTCCCGGTGTTTGTGATGCTCGTCGTTTGGTGCGACGCAGACAGGGTGACGTGAGTGGAGAAACAGAAGAGTCATTGTCTGTTCTTTTGAGTTTTGATGTTGAGTCTGCCCGACAAAGTGATGTTAGGATATATAAGTTAACCTGTACAAGCTTTTGTGCCAACTACATTACATTGGTACAGGTGTCAAGCTTATGGGCATGTGTCAGCAGTGTGTAGGAGGGAGGTTCCTAGGTTAGAGAAGTGTGCAGAAGGGCATGAGACAAAGGAATGTGTAGCACTGGGGAAAGTAATGGTACAGTATGTGTTAATTCTAGGGGTGAAAAATTAAAGGAGAGCCGCACACTCTAGGAGCTCAGATGCAGTAATTTAATAACCTAATATTGGTTTAGACAGCATGTCTGTCGAAATGTTGGATATTAAGTTATTAAATTACTGCATCTGAGCTCCTAGAGTGTGCGGCTCTCCTTTAATTTTTCCTTTAAGTGTTCAATTCCGCTAGCCAGCACCTCGCCTAAATAGGTGTGCGTTTCTTTCGCCTCTAGATTAATTGTAGGGGTGCCCATGGGGATGGGGATCAGAWATGCTCGGTGCGAGAGAGGCAGGTTGAGGTTTCCAGGGTTAGAGTAGTGCAGAAGTTGTCATATGTGAGGCAGTGAAGAAAGTAGAGGAAGATGGGTCAAGGGGGAGGGATCGTGAGAGAAGTGGTGTGAGTAGCAGATCTGTACCAGTACAGAGGGATAAACCATCAAGTGATATATGTTTCAGTAAGATTGGCTTTTTGGCATTTATAGTAATGGTTATCAACTGTACTGCAGAGATGGAATGTAAGTCGCAAAAAAATAGATGTTATGGTGGCAGCTGCAGAGAGGTATTTGGGCGTGTGAGACTTTAAAAAATGTTTTTTATTTAACTAGGRATGTCAGTTAAGAACAAATTCTTATTTACAATGACGGCCTACTCCGGCCAAACCCAGACGCCCTACGGGACTCCCAATCACAGGCGGTTGTGATACAGCCTGGATTCGAACCAGAGTGTCTGTAGTGACACCTCAAGCACTGAGATGCAGTGCCTTAGACTGCTGCTCCACTCGGGACATCAAAATAATTACAGGGTGTGTTAAGTGGTGGTGTTCCATCCTTTCAGGCTGTTGGCCTGAAGTAGGACTAAATATGGTATTTATTAATACTTTTTGTGAGTGTAGTGTTAGATGGTAAGGTATTTGTTGAATATATATATATATATATATATTTAGCAAAGTATAATGGAGTTATACATACCACACTGATGATGCAATCTCTATTGCACTCCACACTGCCCTTTCACACCTGGACAAAAGGAACACCTATGTGAGAATACTATTCATTGACTACAGCTCAGCGTTCAACACCATAGTGCCCTCAAAGCTCATCACTAAGCTAAGGACTCATCACTAACCCTGGGACTAAACACCTCCCTCTGCAACTGGATCCTACACTTCCTGACGGGCCACCCCCAGGTGGTAAGGGGAGGTAACAACACATCTGCCACGCCGATCCTCAACAGGGGGGCCCCTCAGGGGTGCGTGCTCAGTGCCCTCCTGTACTCCCTGTTCACMCATGACTACAAGGCCAGGCACGACTCCAACACCATCATTAAGTTTGCTGATGACACAACAGTGGTAGTAGGCCTGATCACCAACAARGATGAGACAGCCTATAGGGAGGAGGTCAGAGACCTGACTGTGTGGTGCAAGGACAACAACCTCTCCCTCAATGTGATCAAGACAAAGGAGATGATTGTGGACTACAGGAAAAGGAGGACCGAGCARGCCCRCATTCTCATCGACAGGGCTGTCGTGGAGCAGGTTGAGAGCTTCAAGTTCCTTGGCGTCCACATCACCAACAAACTAACATGGRCCAAGCACACCAAGACAGTCGTGAAGAGGGCYCGACAAAGCCTATTCCCCCTCAGGAGACTGAAATGATTTYGCYTGGGTCCTCAYATRCTCATAAGGTTTTACGGCTGCATCATCGAGAGCATCCTGATGGGTTGCATCACTGCCTGGTATGGCAACTGTTCGGCCTCCGACCYCAAGCCACTACAGAGGGTAGTGCGTACGGCCCAGTACATCTCCGGAGCCAAGCTTCCTGCCATCCAGGACCTCTATACCAGGCGGTGTCAGAGGAAGGCCCTAAAATTTGTCAACGACTCCAGCCACCCTAGTCATAGACTGTTCTCTCTGCTACCACATGGCAAGTGGTACCGGAGCGCCATGTCTAGGTCCAAGAAGCTTCTAAACAGCTTCTATCCCCAAGCAATAAGACTCCTGAACAGCTAATCAAATGGATACCCAGACTATTTGCACCCCCCCCACCCCACTATGTTATTATCTACACATACTCACTTTAATAACTCTTGTAAGTTTGTAAGTAAACATTTCACTTTAAGGTTTACACCTGTTGTATATTCGGCGCATGTGACAAATACAATTTGATTTGATACTCCAGTGTAGTAGGTAGCGGTAATGCAACATATGTTGAATGCCAACCGCCGTTAATCCTCATTGAAGAAGAAGAAGAAGAAGTCTACGTGGTTGCTAGGGGTGTTAGAACCGGAAACTGAATAAAGCGTCCCTGGAAGCTCCATCAGCGGATTCTGTTTTGATATGTTGTGGTTGTTTATGTAGCAGACCCAGTGCAACTATTATACTAATTTGTAAGGGAAAATGTCGATTATAATCGCACTTGATTGATCTTACCCTTACTGGGACAGGGGAAGAACMTGTAGTTAGAAAGGTAAATCGTATAATTTTTTTGTCCAAGTTTAAGTTTCTAGCTAGCTAATATGCTAACGATAGCTAACTACAGTAACGTTAGCTAGCTAACGTTTTCCTCTGAGATGACACCATCCTGCCTTGATCTGTCAGGGAATTTAACGTTAGCCAGCTATCTAGCTAGTTATTCTAATTTAAACGGCCAAAGAGCTAATGTTGCTAACTAGCTCGTTAGGTAGCTAAACTGACGTTAGCCAACTACATTAACGTACTAGCTAGCTAAAAAGCAAAGTTAAAACTACTATACTGTAGTTTTAACTCGCTAAGTTAGCGAATTAATGTTAACTCCCGCTACCTCGTTTAGTTTTATATTGAAAAGGTTTCCCCTTTTAACTGTGGTAAAGGGTTCTTCATTCTGACTAGATACACTTAGCTAGCTAGCCAACTACTATAGCTAACMTTACGTGGATAGAGTTTGCAAAACCCAATAATAGCATAGACCTATATAGGCACTGGTGTAAAGTACTTACATTTTGTTTTAAATATATATATATTTATTGATATTTTTTTTAAACCCTTATTTTACTAAGTAAGTTGACTGAGAACACATTCTCATGTACAGCAACGACCTGGGGAATAGTTACAGTGGAGAGGGGGTGTGATTAGGTGGCCAGATTMGGAATTTAGCCAGGACACCGGGGTTAACACCCCTACGCTTACGATAAGTGCCATGGGATCTTTAGTGACCACATAGAGTCAGGACACCCATTTCAACGTCCCARCCGAAAAACGGCACCCTACACAGGGCAATGTCCCCAATCACCTCCCTGGGGCATTGGGATATTTATTTTAGACCAGAGGAAATMGTGCCTCCTACTGGCCCTCCAACTACTTAAGTAGTTTTTTGGGTAATCTGTACTTTACTATTTATATTTTTGACAACTTTTACTTCACTACATTCCTAAAGAATGCTTAGCATGACTGGAAAATGGCCAAATTCACGCACTTATTAAGATCCCATGTCACCCATACTGCCTCTGATCTGGCGGACTCATTAAACACAAATGCTTCATTTGTAAATGAGCTACAGGTAGTTAGATTTGGGTATGTCATTTTAGGCGAAAATTGAAAAAAAGGCTCCGATCCTTAAGWGTATATTTAAAACCAAATACCTTTATACTTTTACTCAAGTAGTTTTTTACTGGGTGACTTTCACTTTTACTTGAGTCATTTTCTATTAAGGTATCTTTCTTTACTTTTACTCAAGTTCCACCACTGCCCATGGGACTGTACACACATAGAGGTCCCATATGGGATTTGGTTTGTAGTGATGCATGTGCTACTTGCAAATGCAATTCAACCTAGCTAAAATGTTCAAATGGCATCTACAACATGACTATTTCCCCCCTTAGTAACCATGACAGCAGCTGCTGCTCTACAGATTGGAGACCAGCTGATCCTGGAAGAGGACTATGATGAGAACTATATCCCCTCTCAACAAGGTAGAGAGGAATGATACAGAAGGGGCAGTATGGCTCCCTTTCTAGTTGACAGATCAGTAAACTGTACACTGCATTTCTGAAACAGAACTACACCAGCATGGTGCAAATTATTGTASTGGGCATCAAACACATAGGCACGTCTCAAAACCAAGCAATGCTCTGTTTTACATAGACATGCTGTGCTTCATGACACATTCACTAACTTATTTTGGTTGTGTGAGAAGTCATGTAATGTTAGCTGGATATTTTCCTCACTGCTTTCTTTCCCTCCCCTGTCAGAGATCCACGAGTACGCACGAGAGATTGGCATTGATCCCAATCAGGAGCCGGAGCTCCTATGGCTGGCCAGGGAGGGCATTGTTGCCCCACTGCCTCCCGAATGGAAACCCTGGTAAGCAGGCAGGCGTCTGCCACTATACCAGAAATGGAGTCTGAACCTGGTGGCGTCGGTCGGTAACATCCACTCAAGTGAATTTTAAACCGAACACAAGTATTCTCACRTGTGTGGTGAATTTGTGTGTGGATGGTCAACATATTTGTAGAGGGGGGATGCTTTTTGTGCTACCCCAATTAATTGCAGTAAAACAGTACTTTTTATMTTATTTTTAACAGTACTTTTTTGATGGTGATTCATTAAGCAAAAATGAAGATTTGACACAGATTTGGTCATACTGACTTGTCACAATCTCACCTTTCTCTTGCATGGATCAGTTGTGTCTTGGTCGGGGTCTCGATTCACAGTCTTTTTTTTTACTGTGATCTGAGTTTGAAGACACCTGACATTGACTCCATCTCTGGCCCCTAGCAGTGTATCAACAGTGGTAGACTGCCCAGTATTCCCAGACACCATATACACCTACAATCTACCTGTCAAAGGAAAACCTCTWACTCTCTAGATCCTTCCTAGCCGGCCTAGTTCAGGAAGTGGTTTCTCAAATCCCACCTATTAGTCCCACTGTTATTTTAACGTTCACTGGTCTCTTCTCCCTTCTCTGGGTTCTGAGGTGCTGAAGTGACCCCCTCCTCTCCCTCCTCTCGCAGTCAGGACGTGTCGGGGGACGTGTACTACTTCAACTTCTCCTCGGGCCAGTCCACCTGGGACCACCCGTGTGACGAGCAATACCGCAGCCTGGTAAAACAGGAGCGCGAACGAGCTGGCACCCAGCCCCACGGGCCCCCCACCACCGCCACTAAGAAGGAGAAGAAGAAGAAAAAAGACAAGAAGGAGCCAAAGAAGAAGGCGAAAGACCAAGAGCTCCTGAAGCCACCAGGAGTGAGTGGGTGTTGTTATGTTCTGAAATACACCAAGCGCATGAAGTGAGTCACAGATGTCTCAGAACTCTGCAGTGCTGTTGTGTGTAGATGTATTGGTCTGGAAATAACTTCAACTCTAAATAATGTCAAAGAAGCATGGCTATTCCACATAGTCAATGAGGCGTAGCAGAAAATACTGTAAATAGTAGAAAGGAAACAAAGTACAAAGATGAGGCCTTTAGAGTGMCTTGGCTGAACCAATACATTATTATATTATTGTCTTGGTCATCAACACGACAGTCACATACTCATGCTTGGTTGCTTCATGGCCCTGAGTTGCTAGGTGATAGAGTTATACCGATTTATATGGATTGTCGTAGTGATAATAGAGTTGTAAACAAGTAATTGTCCTAAGTCATTCTCCATTTCCTATGTGTATCCTTTCTTAACAGTTTGTAAACAAAGGGGAAAGTCCTGTATTGAAGGAGAGCCAGACAGAAACAGGGAAGGCCACTCTCGGATTACAGGGACCCTCTGCACCCACCCAGTCCCCTCTCTCCCCCCTGAACGCCCTCTCTAATACAGCACCCCCCAGCTTGGCTCCACTATCCCACCTGTCCACCCTCCCTCCTCTCACCTGGGCTGTATCTCCTCTCTCCCCACTGGGTGGGTCTGTCCGCTGCAGTAAGGCCCTAGCGGACGCCCAAGAGATCCTTGGCCTTTCTCCTGGCTTCTCCAGAGCTTTCTCTGACCCAGTCCCAGAGACTCAGCCTCCACCTACCTCCTCACACCCTCCCAACACCCCTGGGAGGGGGTTCGAACTGACTTGGGGGCTAGCGCCATACGATGAGGAATGGGACAGGGCAGTGGGGTTTGGCCTAGGGCCCACTGATGACACACAGAGCCAAGCTGATGCAGTTAGTCATGGTAGTATCGAGGGGGGAGCAGAGGGCTTTGTCACTGAGGAGGTGGTGGAATGGAGGGAGGCAGCAGAAGAGGGCAGGGAGAGCAGTAGTGATTTCAGTGACAAGGTGGTCTGTTTGGAAGTGGAGGTAGAGGAAGGAAAGGCTATTGAACCCCAATTGCCTTCATGTGGTCATTCTACACCTGTGGCAGTGATGACCGAAACATATGAGGGAAGAGAAAGCCAAGCCAAGCAGAAGGGAAAGTTCATCCCAGGAGTTCACTTACTTGATGCCAGGGACAGTGAGCAGGGCCTCATTACCTACCTGGCCCCTCTCTGTCTCTCCCCGGGGCCCATGTCCCCCTACCTCTCAGCCAAGAGACAGGGGATGGGAGAGAGCATGGKTGATCCCGCAGGGCAGGGCAGTGCAGGGAGTCGGCAGGTAGGACCACAGATTACAGACAGGTAATAGTAAAACAGGCTCAGAGCGTAAAGGAACTGTTGTAGTCATAGGAGAAGGATTGGTAGAAGCAGGTGAATGATGGGAGCAGTATACCAAATTTGACTCCATGATCCTTGAATATCATGATGATTACTATGAACRTGACCACTCTCTATACAACAGATTTGTTCACGTGTGTCTCTCTCTGTCTCTCTCAGCCGTTGAGCTTGGCCCTTGGGCCTCTGCAGGCCCCATTGGGGAGCCTGGGGAGCCTTGCTCCTCTACGGGGTCTTGATGGCACAGCCTTGAGGGGGTCCCTGGGCAGCTCTGGAGGGCTGGAGTCCCTGAAGAGTCCGCTTGGGGTAAGAGCTTTCACCTTGACYAAAAATAATGATAGTTATGTACTGTATTACCTTTATGTTTATAGTGTGCTGTTCAGAGTCCTTAACCTTTTAGCTATCTCTCTCRACTTCCTCCCTCCCTCCCCCAAGGGTCCTCTCTCAAGCCTGGGGTCCAGCCTACTGGGAGGGCGACAGGAGGAGCGCGTGTCTTTCTCTCTGCCTGGGTTTGAGGYTGATGAGGGTAACATCTCAGAGGATGAGCAGCTGGTACGTCTTTCAACTGGCAATGTGCATACCAGCCCGTTCAGGGCACTGTGAAGCAGAATGTTTGGAGAACAAAAGTGTTTCATTTGTGGAGTATACAGTGCCTTGCAAAAGTATTCATCCCCCTTGGCGTTTTTCCTATTTTGTTGCATTACAACCTGTAATTTAATTTCATGTAATGGACATACACAAAATAGTCCAAATTGGTGAAGTGAAATMAAAAATATTACTTGATAATTATTATTATTTTAAATATGGAAAAGTGGTGGGTGCATATGTATTCACCCCCTTTGCTATGAAGCCCCTAAATAAGATCTGGTGCAACCAATTACCTTTAGAAGTCACATAATCAGTTAAATAAAGTCCACATGTGTGCAATCTAAGTGTCACATGATCTCAGTATATATACACATGTTCTGAAAGGCCCCAGAGTCTGCAACACCACCAAGSAAGCGGCACCATGTAGACCAAGGAGCTCTCCAAACAGGTCAGGGACAAAGTTSTMGAGAAGTACAYATCAGGGTTGGGTTATAAAAAAATATCCAAAACATTGAACATCCCACGGAGCACCATTAAATCCATTATTCAAAAATGGAAAGAATATGGCAACACAACAAACCTGCCAAGAGAGGGCCGCCCACCAAAACTCACGGACCAGGCAATGAGGGCATTTGTCAGAGAGGCAACAAAGAGACCAAAGATAACCCTGAAGGAGCTGCAAAGCTCCACAGCGGAGATTGGAGTATCTGTCCACACTCCACAGAGCTGGGCTTTACGGAAGAGTGGCCAGAAATAAGCCATTGCTTAAAGAAAAAAATAAGCAAACACATTTGGTGTTCGCCAAAAGGTTTGTGGGAGACTKCCCAAACATATGGAAGAAGGTACTCTGGATGTTTTTCATCGTCAGGGATTGGGAAACTGGACAGAATTTAAGGAGTGATGGATGGCGCTAATTAAAGGGAAATTCTTGAGGGAAACCTGTTTCAGTCTTCCAGAGATTTGATACTGGGACGGAGGTTCACCTTCCAGCAGGACAATGACCCTAAGGATACTGATAAAGCAACACTCGAGTGGTTTAAGGGGAAACATTTAAATGTCTTGGAATGGCRTAGTCAAAGCCCAGACCTCAGTCCAATTGAGAATCTGTGGTATGACTTAAAGATTGCAGGACACCAGCGGAACCCATCAAACTGGAGCAGTTTTGCCTTGAAGAATGGGCAAAAATCCCAGTGGCTAGATGTGCCAAGCCTATAGAGACATACCCCAAGAGACTTGCAGCTGTAATTGCTGCAAAAGGTGGCTCTTCAAAGTATTGACTTTGGGGGGGTGAATAGTTATGCACGCTGAAGTTTTCTGTTTTTTTGTATTATTTCTTGTTTGTTCCACAAGAAAAAATATTTTGCATCTTAAAAGTGGTAGGCATGTTGTATAAATCAAATGATACAACCCCCCCCCAAAAAATACATTTTAATTCCAGGTTGTAAGGCAACAAAATAGGAAAAATGCCAAGGGGGGTGAATACTTTTGCAAGTCACTGTAAGTTAGATGTATGACTGTGGTGCTGTTTGCAGAGTCCTCTTGGCTCGGCCAGACTGTTACAGAACTTGCACCTGGACTTGGATGCGTTGGGAGGAGGGCTGCAGTATGAGGTACACCACCTTCTTCACCATGCACAACAACACAGCACAAGAACATCAAATAGYGGTCATTCCACACTTATAACAGAACACACACCATGCTCAGAACGTTACATAGCACACCTACCACTCACKTTCAACTGTGAACCATTTCACTGAAAATGTCTATTTTATAGCATAACCCCCTTAGGACTTGTCACCTACTTTCAACTCCATCAGTGATACCAGTGCAGACKAGCCCGTGTCATTATTACATTAGAAAACCTCTCTGTGTGTGTTGTGTGGCTAKCAGGACAGCGAGGCCAGTGGAGTGGCCCCACCAGAGGAGAGGACAGAAGCAGAGCTACGGGACCTGGCCCTGTCTGGGGAGCACAGCCCTGAGCCCCCCCCTCAACAGGTAACACCAACACTACTGATGTGGCTCAATCTATTGTGGCTCAATCTATTACGTCTCTCGCTGTCTCTTTCTCTCTTCTCGTCCCACTGTCAATCCTGTGGTGTATGTCCGTTGTAGGACTTTCTAGCAGTTTAAACTASACACTTAGATATATTGAACCGTCTCAAACTCATGACTATGCTATCAGATCACAAGATGCAGACCTAGATATAACTGCTCTTGTGTACTAGATTGATTGCCTTGAACCAAAACCAACACTTGAGGGATGGAAAGTGTAAGCTATCATTGGGAAATGATGTAGGCCTGTTCATTCAAAGAGACATAACATCTTTGTCATTTATCAACTCTCATAAGTGTGTGGGTGTGTGACTCTAAACACGTGTTTCGGTTCTTGTGTGTCTATCTCTTCCTGGTTGTGTAGCTGCTGTGTCAGTGGGAGCTGTGCTATGGTCACGGCTGCCACTGTTTCTTTCTGTTGGTCCTCTTGTCCTCATACTGTCACTGTTATTGCTTTGCCGTCTGAGTCGTTCATTTGATCACCCCTCCCCTTTGGTCTTAGGTCTTTCTGTGTATGTGTGTCTTTAACTGTGTACTTCCTCTGATTTTGTCACACTTCTCTGTGTTGTTTGTTGTTGTTGAGATGACTGTTCTCTTTCGATTACCTCTACCTACGGAATGCGTGAGTGGTTTGCATGCTGCTCAGGTCCCTGTGTGTTCTCCTTGTCACAATATTTTGTCCCCCCCTACTTTCTTTTTGTGTTTGTCTATGCACGCCTTCCCTCTCTTTCTCTCCGGGTGCCACCATCCTCCTCTTCCAACCAAGGACTCCCTTCATGGACGCCACCTCCCCTCCTGCCCACCATGCGGAGGCAGCAGGGACTGCAGTAGTGCTGAGGTCTGCCCCCCTACCCCAGACCCCCAGCATGCTAAAACTAGAGACAGTGGAGAGGAGGAGGAGGAAGATTATGAGGAGGGGTGGGGAGAGGACGGAGATAGTGTGGTTGAGGAGGAAGGAGGTGAAGAGGAGAACCAGGGAGAAGAGGGACAAGCGAGTGAGAAGAAGAAAGGAGAGGAGGAGGAGGAGGAGGGCAAGGACGTTGAGGCTGAGGTCAGTGAGGAGGTAGAGTGTGTAGAAAAGTTGGAGGAGGGAGAGGAGCAAAGTGATGAGGTCATAAAGAGGTGTGTAAAAAGTGAGGAAGGAAAGGAAGAGGGGACTGGTGACGTAGTTGAGAAAAGTGTGGAAAATGTCAATAAAAAGGAGGAAGAACAAGGAAGTGATGAAAAGATAGAGAGACATCTTGGAGAGCAAGAAGAGAGGGATGAGGTAGTAGAGAAATGTGTTCATGTGTTAAATGAAGAACTTGATAAACAGGTAGAGGAAAGAAATGAGCTGGTTGAGAGCTGTGTTAAAAGTGAGGGAGAACAAAAAGCAGAAGAGAGTGACGAGGGAGTTGACAGACGCAATACAAGTGAGGAAGAAGGAGAGGAAAAAGAGGGGGAACAGGAGGAAGAGAGTGATGAGGTAGTAGAGAGATATATGAAAGAGATGGAAGGAGGCGATGACGAGGAAAGTGAGATAGTGGGGGAGAGATATTTGAAAAGCAAGCATGTGGAAAGGAAGGAAGAGACTGTCAGAGAGAGGAGAGAGAGAGGAATGTCGGAGACAGTGTGAGGAGAAGAAGAGAAGGGAGATGAGGATTATGATGAGTGTTTGAGATAGTGGTTGAAAAGAGGAGTGAGGAGGGTGGAGAGTGAAGGCGGAAGAGAGAAGTGTGAAAAGTGAAGAAGAGTGGACGAGGAGGATGAGAGGGGGTGGGTAGAGAGGTGTGTGAAAAGCGAGGGAAGAAGAGGATGAGACCTGAGGAGTGGGTGAGCGAGGAGGTGTAGAGAGGTGAGTGTTGAAAAACGTGAGAGAAGTGGAGGGGTGGAGTGAATGAGGGATGGAGAGTTGAGGAGCTGGTAGAGAGCGTAACATCCGTGTGAATAGAGGAGTGGAGGAGGGTAAATGAGAGGAGGTGAGAAGGAGGAGGTGTGGGTAGAGAGTGTTGTGAAAAGGAGGAGTGGAGGAGGGTAAAGATGAAACTGAGGAGTGGAGAAGTGAGGGAGGCGGTAGAGAGGTTGTGTGAAAGCGAGGAAGTGGAGAGGGTAAAGATGAACTAGGAGCTGGGGACGTGCAGGAGGCTAAGAGAGGTGGGTGAAAAGCCGAGCGAAGTGGAGGAGGGTAAGATGAACCTGAGGAGCTGGAGACGTGAGAGAGGGGCCTAGAGAGGGGTGATGAAACGCGAGGAAGTGGAGGAGGGTAGATGAACCTGAGGAGCTGGAGAGTGAGGAGGCGTAGAGAGGTGTTTGTGAAACGAGGAATAGTGGAGGGAGGGTAGAGATGAAACCTGAGAGCTGGAGAGTGAGGAGCTGGTAGAGAGTGTGTGTGATGCGAGGGAAGTGGAGGAGGGTAAGATGAACTGAGGAGCCTGGAGAGTGAGGAGGCGGTAGAGAGGTGTCTGAAAAAAAGCGAGGAAGTGGAGGTGAGGTAAGAATGAATCCTGAGGAGCTGGAGATGAGGGGCGGTAGAGAGGTGTGTGGAAAGGAGGAGTGGAGGAGGGGTAAAGATGAACTGAGGAGCTGGAGCAGTGAGGAAGGCGGTTAG
>NC_036862.1:12546727-12586733 GCF_002910315.2 Salvelinus sp. IW2-2015 | reverse complement strand
AAGGCACCCCCACCCTCTCAGACAGCCCCCAAGGCACCCCCACCCTCTCAGACAGCCCCCAAGGCACCCCTACCCTCTCAGACAGCCCGCAAGGCAGCCCCGTCCTCTCATTCCAAACTTGCAGTACTGTAGCCTTTGTTTCTCTGTCTCTACTATCTGCTTGACCAGCCATGTGTTTGCGTGGTATGGGAATTTTGTCTAACTCTTTGCCTCTTGTCTGCCCAAGCTTTGCTCATCAAGCCATGTGATGTCTGCTCTGTGCTGTTGACTAGTGTTTTGTCCCTTTGCTGCTGTACTTGCTTTYCCCTACTACGAGAGCCTTCATAGTTGCTGTGTGTCCTCCTGTGTGACTGGGTGTGTATTGCTGAGAATGGCAGCATACATCCATGTTGTCTGTCTGTCTGTGTCTGTCTGCCTGTCTGTCTGTCTGTGTATGTACAGTGTTGAGGTGATACGGTGGCACTATGCTTCCTGTCAGTGACTGAGTGTGTGTTTACATCAGCAGTCCGAGGCCAGCGAGCACATGGAGGTGGCATCATCCTCCACCAAGGACCTCAGGGTACTTTTTATGGCTTGACAACATGCTTTATAATGTAACATTTAAACAGATATTATCAAGGGGTGTGTTTAGTAAAGACTAACAGTGTTGTGTTCCATTTTCCCTTTAGTCTGGTTTTGGCTCCAAGTTGTCAGAGAAAGTCCTGGACCTGACGGATCTCTCCCCTGCTGTTAGTCCACTCTTGCAGGTACCACACTTTCTCCTCCTCTCCTCCTCTTCCTCTCCTTTCTTTTTCTCCCTCACTCGCCCCTCTTCACCCTGGCTCTCCTCTTCACCTCCTTCCTCCTCAGCTACAGTCTCTCCTTCCTCACTTGGATGTTCTCAGTCACGGTGGTTCTCTGTAGAGTCTGTAGGCACAGTTTGTACCGTTGTTTTATTTTGAGAGTAACACTCACATCATGCCACGTAGAGTTAGATGTTAGCATTTGCTATTCATCTAAAATAAATATTTTCCYCAGGAAAAAGAGGGCAAAGTGAAAGTCTGTGCGGCAGAGGAGAAGGAACGGAGGAAGAGGGCAGGAGCTGCAGAGAGGTTGGCAGACAAGACTTTCTGATTCTGATAAATGCCCATACTTCAGTGGAATGTCCTCTCTGAATTTGAAACACACATTGTGATACAAGCCTATTGTCACTGTCACTGGTGCAGTTGTATGTCTCTCGCAGATCTGCAGTCTAGAGCTGGACCAAATCATTTATCTGACCTCCCTCCCTCCCCTCCCCTCCCTCTCCCGGCCCCCACTCTGCAGGCGTCTTCAAGCTGCAGGCAGGGAGGATCCAGCAATGGAGGACAGGCACCCCAGCCAGTCCAGTGAATCCCAACAGGACACAGGGTCCTCCCATTCTGAGCCGGAGCCCCGGCCGCGGGCCGAGGGGGTCAGCGCCAGCACCAGCCTAGGGGTGCCGGGGGTCCAGGGGGTCAAGCGGCCTGACACCTCCAGAGGCCGCCTAGTTAGGAGCCCCCACACCCAGTACAAAGAGGAAGCCCCCAGACAGGGGGAGGACAGCAGAAGGGCCCAGGAGGAGGAGAGGGASAAGGAGAGGAGGGAGACTGAGAGGGAGATAGAGGAGGAGAAGGAGCGTGCGCTGCGGGAGAGGCAGGAGAAGGTGCGCCTKCTTCAGGAGGAGCTGAGGCGGGAGGAGGAAGAGGAGGAACAGAGGCTGAAGGAGGAGAGCGAGGAGAGGGTCAGGTAGGCATCCAAGCAGCAGGCCACGGAGTGGTCAACCTCCCTAAATCTCCACTAATGTCCACTTTTATAGTAGTATTTGTGAGCTGTGATGCTCCCTGTGATTGTGAGAGGATATGACTCAGTGTTGATGCTTAGGGCTGTGTGACAGTGCTGGTTATCTCACCCGCTGCTGTGTGTGTGTTCTGGTCCTGACCGGTCTTCCAGGAGCCTGAGGGAGAGGCTCCAGAGTAAGGGGAGGGAAGAGGAGAGCAGGCTGAGTGTGGAGTCTGAAAGCAGGCTACTGGAGCTGAGGGAGATGGCCCGGAGGGAGAGAGAGAACCAGCAACGCAACGTCAGGTGACTCATCTCATCTCTCTCTACAATTCATCCATCTGCTTAAGCACACACACACACACACACACACACTTATTCGCATGACAGCAATCGCCCTGGAGTGCTCCAGTGACCCTTAGATCACATGCCCAGCGACCATAGGCGTATTAATATGACACTACTTCACATAACTTTTCTGTGCTAAGGCAATACTATTCTTACTACACATACAGTAGGTATACCATACCGCTTGGCCACTGGAGAAAAACAAGACAAAAAATATTTGAGCTAGAAATGATTGTGTGTGCGTGCTTGCTACGTTCGCGTGTGTGTGTGTTCTTTTTATCAGGGAGGAGGGCGAGGCGATGCTAAGGCAGCTGTGTGCCACCCTGGAGGCGGAGCGAGAGAGGATAGAGGCCCAGAGGAGGCGGGACCTAGAGCGACTGAGGGAGGAGTCAGAGGAGGAGCTACATGCGGAGAAGCGGAGACTGCTTGGGGAGCGGGAGGAGCAACTCGACTCCCTCAAACAGGAGGTGGGGGAAGGGGAGGGGGAGGTGGGAGAGTGGCGATGGGGATCGGACAAGGGAGGGGTGGAGGTATAGGAGAGGGGCCTTCCAATACACARGTGTACTTGAAACAACTGAATGTGTACTGTCTGGACTCATGTGTTTGGGTTTTTGTTTGGGGAATACGTGGAGGGAGTCTAGGATAGTGTGGTGTGTGTGTCACACAGATGATGGTTGAAGACAGTGTGTTGTTGTCTTAGGGGAGAAGCAGTGCCAGTGAGAGGCGGAGGGAGTCGAAGAGCCCTCGTAGCCCAGAGCAGCATCTAGCAGAGTACCAAAAAGAGGTGATAGAGCACACACACACACACACACACACACACACACACACACACACACACACACACACACACACTACTTCCCACCTTTGGTACACAAAACCTTAGCCCCTCTTCTCACTGACTGCATATACACATATTACCATAACAGTATGTCAGTCTAAACCCTATAGTGTTGTGGCATTATGTATCCCTCCCACTCACTGTCTTGGTCCAGTTGGGAGACGTGCTCCAGGAAGTGAGGGAGGAAGTGCAGCGTGACCACGGCAGGAAGCTGGAGCAGCTCAAAGACGACCACCGCAGAGAACTCAACTCAATCAGAGACAATCATCTGGACCAGGTGAGACACAGTTCAAAGGTCACAGCTTCTTGTAACAGGCCTGCTGCTAACTCATTATCTATTTGTGTCTCTGTGTGTGTGTGTCTGGATGTGTCTGGATGTGTCTGTGTGTGTGTGTTTGTCCTCCAGGAGGCTGTCCAAAGGGAGCAGTTGCTGTGTGCCCTGCAGGAGGAGAGAGATCGCCTGCTGGCCACCCACAGCGCCCAGCTGGAGAGACTCCGTACACAGCTAGACTCCCAGCTCTCCAAGACCCGCCAGACACACACYCGCAAGGTGAGGACAGAGAGACACACACGTGCGGCACGAACACACACACACACRGTGTATCATCTCCAAACACCTATGTCATCCCTTAGGAGGTAGAGATTCAGGAGCTGGGGGACAAGCTGGAGCTGAGGGCCAGAGAACTGAAGACCCAGGAGGCAWTACTGAAGACCCAGGTAGTCAATCAATCACTGTTGCACTGATATGTGTATTCATGACTACCTGGGAGACGTAGGGATGGCCTAGGCTATGGAATGGAATGAACTGTATGTGTGTGGTTGGGCGCTGTTGATTAAAGGACATACACGTTTGGCACTTTTTAGGCAGCGAATTTGAAGAAGAGACGGCAGCAGCTTGGGGAGGAAGAGGATGAGATAGACAGAGGAATAGAGGTGAGGATTCATCATCATCGTCATCACCTCTGTCTTCGTCATGCTGTAGATGTTAAGCCTGTGATGTTTTCAGGCTCTGCCTGGAGTCATGCAGGAGAGAGATGGACTGCGAGAGGATCTGGAGAGGGTGGAAGGACAGAGGGACGGGGCGAGGCAGGAGGCGGAGAGAACGAGGGAGGAGAGGACCAAAGTGAGAGACGAGTTGGAGAGAATTAGGGAGGAGAGGGACAAAGCGAAGGAGGAGAGCAGGAGGATGAAGGAGGAGCGGGACTGGCTGGAGAGCAAGGTGGAGCTGCTGCAGGAGCGCTGTGATCGGCTGTGCCACAGAGTCAGGTACACACACACACACACACACACACACCTGGCCTGTTAGTTGGGGTCAACCTCCGTTCACTCCTGTTTTATTGTCAACTTGCAGCTGACAGTAGCATGTCTTTCAGACTTATTGGGAGACTTCATGTCTAGCTTGCCAGGCTACTGAGCTCTTTGTCAAGCGGTTGATCTAGTCATCAAATCAAACTGTATTAGTCACATGCGCCGAATACAACATGTGTAGACCTTTCAGTGAAATGCTTACTTACAAGCCCCTAACCAACAATGTAGTTCAAAAAATATGAATAAGAATAAGAAATAAAAGGAACAAGTAATTACAGAGCAGCAGTAAAATAACAATAGAGAGACTATAAACAGGTGGTACCGGTACAGAGTCAATGTGTGGGGGCTCCGGGTAATTGAGGTAATATGTACATGTAGGTAGAGTTATTAAAGTGAGTATGCATAGATAATAACAGAGAGTAGCAGCAGCGTTAAAGAGGGGGTGGGGGGGGCAATGCAAATAGTCTGGGTAGCCATTTGATTAGATGTTCAGGAGTCTTATGGCTTGGGGGTAGAAGCTGTTTAGAAGCCTCTTGGACCTAGACTTGGCGCTCCGGTACTGCTTGCTGTGTGGTAGCAGAGAGAACAGTCTATGACTAGGGTGGCTGGAGTCTCTGACACTTTTTAGGGCCTTCCTCTGACACCACCTGGTATAAAGGTCCTGGATGGCAGGAAGCTTGGCCCCAGTGATGTACTGGTCTGTACGCACCACCCTCTGTAGTGCCTTGCGGTCGGAGGCCGAGCAGTTGCCATACCAGGCAGTGATGCAACCCGTCAGAATGCTCTCGATGGTGCAGCTGTTAAACCTTTTGAGGATCTGAGGACCCATGACAAATCTTTTCAGTCTCCTGGGGGGGGAATAGGTTTTTGTTGTGCCCTCTTCACAAGTGTCTTAGTGTGTTTGGACCATGTTAGTTTGTTGTTGATGTGGACGGTGTTGGAGTCGTGCCTGGCCATGCAGTCATGAGTGAACAGGGAGTACAGGAGGGGACTGAGCTTGTCCTGCGTTGCATATAATCAATGTGGTGSCTGTTAWTTTATCATCGAATCACAGCCTACTTCACCAAACYGGGGATGATTTAACAAAYGCACAATCGTTGCACGAATGTACCTAACCATCAACATCAATGCCTTTCATAAAATCAATACACAGAAGTATYTATTTTTAAACCTGCATATTTAGTTAAAAGAAATTCATGTTAGCAGGCAATATTAGCTAGGGAAATTGTGTCATTTCTCTTGCGTTCATTGCACACAGAGTCAGGGTATATGCAACAGTTTGGGCCAACTGGCTCGTTGCGAACAAATTTGCCAGAATTTTGTGTCATTATGATATAACATTGAAGGTTGTGCAGTGTAACAGCAATATTTAGACTTAGGGATACCACCCGTTCGATAAAATACAGAGCGGTTCCGTATTTCACTGAAAGAATAAACGTTTTGTTTTCAAAATGATAGTTTACGGATTTGACCATATTAATGACCAAAGGCTCGTATTTCTGTGTTTATTATAATTAAGTCTATGATTTGATATTTGATAGAGCAGTCTGACTGAGCGGTGGTAGGCAGCAGCAGGCTCGTAAGCATTCATTCACACTTTACTGTGTTTGCCAGCAGCTCTTAGCGATGCTTGACACAGCGCTTTTTATCAAGCCTATCAACTCCTGAGATTAGGCTGGCAATACTATAGTGCCTATTAGAACATCCAATAGTCAAAGGTCTATGAAATACAAATGGTATAGAGAGAAATAGTCCCATAACAAACTACAACCTAAAACTTTCTTAACTGGGAATATTGAACACCAGCTTTTCATATGTTCTGAGCAAAGGAACTTAAACGTTAGCTTTTTTTACATGGCACATATTGCACTTTTACTTTCTTCTCCAACTGTTTTTTGCATTATTTAAACCAAATTGAGCATGTTTTCATTATTGAGACAAAATAGATTTTATTTAATTATTATTTAACTTAAAAAAAGTGTTCATTCAGTATTGTTGTAATTTGTCATTATTACAAATATATATATATATCAGTGGGAGAACAAGTATTTTGATACACTGACGATTTTGCAGGTTTTCCTTACTTACAAAGCATGTAGAGGTCTGTAATTTTTATCATAGGTACACTTCAACTGTGAGAGAAGGAATCTAAACCAAAAATCCAGAAAATCACATTGTATGATTTTTAAGTAATTAATTTGCATTTTATTGCATGACATAAGTATTTGATACATCAGAAAAGCAGAACTGAATATTTGGTACAGAAAACCTTAGTTTGCAATTACAGAGATCTATACGTTTCCTGTAGTTCTTGACCAAGGTTTGCACACACTGCAGCAGGGATTTTGGCCACTCCTCCATACAGACCTTCTCCAGAATCCTTCAGGTTTTCGGGGCGCTCCGGCAATACGGACTTTCAGCTCCCTCCAAAGATTTCTATTGGGTTCAGGTCTGGAGACTGGCTAGGCCACTCCAGGACCTTGAGAAAGAATGCACTAGATTAGTGCCGCTGGCTGTGTGTTTCGGTCGTTGTCATGCTGGAAGACCAAGCGCACGCCCTCTTCTCAATGCTCTTACTGAGGGAAGGAGGTTGTTGGTGCAATGTATCTCGCGATGATACAGGGGGTCACCCATCCATGCCTCTCCCTCAAGAGTGGTGCAGGTCGTTCCTGTCCCTTTGCAGAAAAGCATCCCCAAAGAATGGTGTTTCCACCTCCATGCTTCACGTGTTGGGGAATGGTGTTCGTTGGGGTTGTATGCTATCTTCTATTCTCTCAAACTACGGCGAGTGGAGTTTTAAAGCGAAAGAAGCTCTATTTTTGTCTCATCAGACCACATGACCTTGCTCTCATTCCTCCTCTGGATCATCCAGATGGGTCATTGGCAGAAACTTCAGACGGGCCTGGACATGCTGGCTGGGCTTGCAGGATTGGGGCTGACCGGTGCGTGCGCTGAGCTTTATTAATGACCATGGACGGGCTGGTAGTTGCGTGCTTCTACAATTTCTCTATTGAGACTTTCGGCAGTCTTGGTCTCATTATTATCTGAGCCACCATCGTGCGCGTGGTAGTTCGTGGATCTTGAGTCCCTCACATTCCTCATGAATCATGGCCACACGGTGAATCTTGCATGGAGCCCAGACCGAGGTGATTGACCGTCACATTGAACTTCTTTCCATTTTCTAATAATCTGTGCCAACAGTGTTTGCCTTCTCACCAAGCTGCTTGCCTATTGTCCTGTAGCCCATCCCAGCCTTGTACAGGTCTACAATTTATCCCTGATGTCCTTACACATCTCTCTGGTCTTGGCCATTGTGAGAGGTTGGAGTCTGTTTGATTGAGTGTGTGGACAGGTGTCTTTTATACAGGTAACGAGTTCAAACAGGTGCAGTTAATACAGGTAATGATGGAGAACAGGAGGGCTTCTTAAGAAAAACTAACAGGTCTGTGAGAGCCGGATTCTACTGGTTGGTAGGTGATCAAATACTTATGTCATCCAATAAAATGCAAATTAATTACTTAAAAATCATACAATGTGATTTTCTGGATTTTGTTTAGATTCCGTCCTCCACAGTTGAAGTGTACTATGATAAAATGACAGACCTCTACATGCTTTGTAAGTAGGAAAACCTGCAAAATCGGCAGTGTATCAAATACTTGTTCTCCCCACTGTAATATAAATTGTCCGATTAATTGGTATTGTCTTTTTTTGGTCCTCCAATAATCTGTATCGGCGTTGAAAATCATAATCGGTGTGACCTCTAGTCCCAGGGTCCTTAGCTTATTGATTAGCTTGAGGGCACTATGGTGTTGAACGCTGAGCTGTAGTCAATGAATAGTATTCTTACAAAGGTGTTCCTTTTGTGCCAGATGGGAAAGGGCAGTGTTTGTGCAATAGAGATTGCATCATCTGGATCTTTAGGGCAGTATGCAAATTGGAGTGGGTCTAGGGTTTCTGGGATAATGTGTTGATGTGAGCCATGACCATCCTTTCAAAGCACTTCATGGCTACAGACGTGATTGCTACGAGTCGTAGTCATTTAGGCAGGTCACTTAGTCATACTAATGGTTCATGTATTCCAATGCCAGTTACTATTCAGTTCCTAACATATGATTTTATTGCAGTGATCTGGAGCAGAGTGATGTCAAGAGGCCTACTACTAGACTGGACAGAACAAAAGAGGAGAGGAAGGAGGAAGGATAGCGAGCAGCGCCTCTACTGCTGGACGGAGAAAGTGCTGCATGTGGAAGATTCTGAAAGAACCTCCTGTCTTAGACGAGTATGTGTGTGTGTGTGTGTGTGTGTGTGTGTGTGTGTGTGTGTGTGTGTGTGTGTGTGTGTGTGTGTGAGGCATGCATGTTGCACCCTTCTATCCTGACTAACTTTCTATGTGTGTGTGTGTGTGTGTTGGTGTGCCTGTGTTCTCTCTCTTTCCCTCTCCAGTTGCGTCAGTATATCTCCTCTGAGGGGCTGTCCCTGCAGAAAGCCCGGCGCTTCCTGGAGAGGGAGAGTGGTCGTCTGAGTGAGAGACAGGCAGTGCTGCAGGCAGCTCAGGCCCAGTCCAGCTCCTCTCAGTACCCCAACACCACCAGCCACGCCCAGGCCACACAGGAGATGTACAGGAACCTGCAGCAGGTACGTGTAAGTGTGACTCCCTTCCTTATCCCTTATAGACTCCTACACTCGGCCCTAGTGCCCTTGTGTTGAACATTCATGAAGTGAGAGAGTATGCATGACCTCCGTATGTAACTGTCCCTGGATCATCTTTCTCTCTCTCTTTCCCCCACTCTGTCTCTCATTTCCTCTTCTCTTCCTCAGGAGGCCAGTGACGTGGAGGAGTTGAGGMTGACTGTGCAGAGGGGGAACTCGCTGCTACGCAGGAAGGAGGAGCGACTGCAACAGCTAGAGAGCTCCGTWGCTGAAGAGGTGCCGTTGTACTACACCATAACACGTTTATATACCACATATCCTMCCCCCTGTACACCACTTGTACTACATACCATGCCCATAATGTTAGACATACTGGAATAGCTAATAAACACACTATACACTGAGTGGACAAAACATTAAGAACACCTGCTCTTTCCATGACATAGACTGACCAAGTGAATCCAGGTGAAAGCTATGATCCCTTATTGATGTCACTTGTTAAATCCTCTTCAATCAGTGTAGATGAAGGGGAGGAGACAGGTTAAAGAAGGATTTTTAAGCCTTTAGACAATTGAGACATGGATTGTGTATGTGTGCCATTCACGGGGTTGCTGGGCAAGACAAATATTTAGGTGCTTTTGAACAAGGTGTGGTAGTAGGGGCCGGGCGCARCGGTTTGAGTGTGCCAAGAACTGCAACGCTGCTGGATCTTTCACACTCAACAATTTCCTGTGTGTATCAAGAATGGTCCACCACCCAAAGGACATCCTGCCAACTTGACAGAACTGTGCGAAGCACTGGAGTCAACATGGGCCAGCATCCCTGTGAAACGTTTTCAGCACCTTGTAGAATCCATGCCCTGACGAATTGAGGCTATTCTGAGGGCTATTAGGAAGGTGTTCCTAATGTTTTGTAACACTCACTGTATGTATGCTTTTACATTTTTTCGTAACATTTTGGTCATTTAGCAGACASTCCTATCCAGAGAAACTTAGTCAGTGCATTCAACTTAAGGTAGTTAGGTAAGACAATCGCAAACCACAGTCATTGTAAGTAGAACTTTCCTCAATTAAGCAATGATCAGTGAAATCAATGATAGTAAGAGAAAACAAGTGTTAGAGTTAGAGGCAAGTACAAAAGTATGGAATTTGTTTTTTCTCTTGCTTTATCTTGCCCAGGTCTCCCCTCATCACTACTATGATGACCAGGACAGACTGGCGACTGATAGGAAGGTGGCCTTCGATGTGACTGAATCAGATATGAGCAGCGTCAGCAATGGCCTGGATGGCCCCGGTGAGAGAGACAGACATACTGGAATATTCATAGCAGGCCTGTACTCCTCCTCTGCCAAATTATTATCATACTCTCTCTCCCTCTTTATCATTCCTCCTTTTTTRCCCCTTTCACCCACTCCTTCCTCTCTTTCACACCTCATCCCTTGTTCTTCATGTTTTCTGACATTGCCTCCCTTTCTCTCTTGCGCTGTCTCTCCCTCTGTCTTTCCTTCWKTATCTCTCCTCTCCAGGTGAGGAGCCCACAGTGCCAGCTAAGGTGCAGCACTTAGCCGAGTCGCTCCAGCACATCTCTGGCCAGCTCAGCACAGTCCTGGGGGCCCTGGGCTCCCTGACCCAACGCCAGACCCCTTACCAGCCTCTCCCCCTACCCCTGCCCCTCTCCCAGCCACGAACCCCCACCTCAATGCCTCTTTCACAGCTCTCCATGCCTCTGTCTGGGCCCTCCTGGGCGTGGGCTCCTCARAGCACCTCCATCCAGCCACGGGGTTCTGAGGACCTGCTCAACAGCCGCTGGGCCAAGCTCTTCCCTGGTACATCTCAGCCAAAGAGATTCAATATCATATATGTTATATTAAATATGCGTTCTATTTAATTATGTGGTCTGAAGAACTCTGTTCAGGGTGAGTTSTTAGTTTATTGGTTTAACAAGACTTCACTTCTCTTTGTCCCTTCTTCCATAGGGGCTCCTATTGAGTCCATAGCCACCAGRTCCTTGAGGACGCATGCGCTTTATTCAGGGTACAGTCCTGCAAGGTAAATATGAAAATTATTTGTTATAACCATCACTCATCCCTTTCACAGTAGTCTGTCTTGTTGAAGGAAGGTACTAAAGAAATGTGTGTTTGTGTGTGTTAGTGAGCAGGCTCGTAGTCTGTCCTCCATGCAGCCTAAGGCAGTGGAGATGGATGGCCAGAGGCTACAGGGTCTGATCGACGGCAACAAGAGATGGCTGGAGACACGCAGGAAAGACCCCAGTGTGTATCCTTCTGTAAAAATGCTCACACATTACCACATTGCACAACTTATAATAGAGCTTGGTTCAGTCTTGTAAATGTCCTTAACAGGTTTTCATCAGACCTCTGTTCACGCGTTATCGGACCCCCCCAACTATGAGTGGACTGGTCCAGCTGAGCCTGGATGACAACAACCAGATTAAAGTGTACCATTACTAAAGGGGGGTGGGTGAAGTTACATACGGCGCAAGGATCAACACAAGATGTACTGTTACTGAAAAAGGGCTAAGGACAAGGGTGGGTTTTTAAAATTAACTTTGAGTAATACAGGGATCCCTCTAGCTCTGGTCCAGGGAGTTATTAGAGGAACCCCCTCGACTATGTGTGGACCAAAGGAACACCCTGGACCAGAGCTAGGATTCCTCTACAACCAGATTTACATATCAYACTACTGTAAGAAATATTTTTAAGACGTCTGTCCTCTGGTGAACTCCGCTTTAGCTGRGATTGTGTTACAGAAGAGTGAGCGGACACGGGACTGTTTCAGTGGACTCTGTCATTTTATTCCATTGGCATGCAAGGGTGAATAGCTTGGGAGTATGGAGASAATAGTCCCGTAGTCAACAAATCAGTTTGTTTCCCAATTTTTTGGCCTCTAGCTATTTAAATGTTTCAAAAGCAGATTGCATAGTTGTTACATATACAGTAGGTGCTTCACTTTATTAGGAGAGACATCTTGAGGTTGGAGTGAGATACTGTTGATAGCTGACATAAGCCTCATAACTGATGTGATAAGTGACTAAAGATCATTGTCATGGTATCAGGTTGTATAAGAGACATATCACTCATTCCGCTGTATGAGAAGTTCAAGCCATACCATAATAACCACTACAAGAGCAAGACAATGACTTGAGGGATTCACAGTCTATGAAATTCTGGTAAGAGGGACTCTTCCAGTGTGTTTTACTGTGCAGCTAGACGTGTAATGTTTACCATATTTTTTATAAGAAACATTTTAATAAATGTAAAGTGGTGTATATTCATAATGCCAATGTCAAACGTTCATTATTTTTCATTAAAAAGTKATCACCAGGGTTGTATTCATTGGGACACCCAACAGAATGTGTTGTGACTTTTTGCAACTAAAATTTCTTGGACAAGTTCAGGTTGTCAGTTACCTTCCGTTTCYGTGCCTAATGAACACAACCCAGTTCTGGATTTCCTCTTCATCCTGCTTGTCAGTTATTTAAAATGRAAAACCTAGAGACAGATTGTACTAATGCTAAGACTACACCTTTATCATCGTGGACACAAACTTTATTCAGTAGTCACATAGTCCCAAGTTCTTATCCTACAGTGCAAAATCTATTTTCCTCACCAGCTAAGGACGTAGTTAGTAATTAAAATACAATCGTTGATATCTCTCTGGGACAGATCCATCCAGTATCAGACAGCCATAGAAATACAAACCACGCACATGATCAGAACATTAAAGGCCACAGACAGACTGGACATAGAGTGTTCTCACTCTCCCCCACACAATCATATATACACAGGCGCACACACACTATACACGTTTAAATGCAATAAGAAAACACAACGACCACAGTAATATTGGATGGCAGTAAGGAGAAATGTCAGCATGTACTGGTGAACAAGACTCATTGATTGGCACGCCAAGTGTCCATACAGATTCCAACTCTGGGGAGGGCGCACCGTCCTTTCCCAGCTCTTTGATTGGCTGAGAGATGCCCAGCCCGCCTGCAGTCAGGGAGACATGCCATTGGGTGTCTCAGTTGCCACTGTGTCACTACTGGCCAGCAAGAAACGTTAAGGCGGAGCCAGAGAGTTGCTTTTTCAGAAGACGAAAATCTTGTCTCTCTGGACGTCGTCCAAGTCATCATCCATGGTGAGGAGAACCTGGCAGAGAAAGCAGAGGAGTCAGTCACTATCTGAGTATGTATGGGTCAGGAATGGGAGGTCTTCATCAAAGCTCAGCCACATATGATCTATTGCTGAATGACGTGGGRAGTAACCATGTCCACGGTGTGAAATCTGTATTCCCCTCCAATTTATAATACTATGAAATGAGTGTCACATGGCCCTCCCCAGAGGTGTGCACACACACACACACACTCACCAGGAAGGAACCAAACATGGCAATMGAGGACAGGAAGTGCCAGATGTCGTGGTCGTCGAAGAAGGAGAGCACGATGCAATCACGGTTGTGTTCCCGGGACTCGGCAGGGGTTTTCTACGGCAGGGGGAGAGGGGACGTGAGAATGTTGGGGTTATGTGACCATGACATGTGGTGTGTGAGCATATGATGTTTTCAATGTGGTACTACAGATACCATGAATCCCATTGGGGCAGGAGTTCCCAAACCTCTCGTCGGAGACCCCTAGAACTTTCACTATTTTGTTGTAGACCTYAACTAGCATACCTGAATCAACTTACCTACACAGACAAGGGCTTGATGACTYGTTGAATCAGGTGTACTAGCTCTGGAACAGTTTGAATACATGGAATGGCTGAGGGTCCCCCGAGGAGAGGTCTGAAAACATCCTGCCATGGGGGTGTGTAAGGCTGACGTGTGGTGGAAGCCACTGATCTGTAAGGTCATTGTGTGTGTGTTGTGCTGACCTGCCAGGTACTGAGGCCCTGGAAGAAGAAGAAGAGAGCGAAGCCCCACACCACGGCCGTGAAGAGGATACACAACATGGCCATGCACTGGATCCTCTCACCACTGCGGAGCTACACACACACACACACACATTCACAGAAACACAACATCATCTGTGATTGTACACGCGGAACATGTTCTACCTCGTTTCACGTGTCCGATGTGCACTTTCTATATCCAAAACTGTTAGAATATGGCAACAATCAAACAAAGCACATTTGGTAGAATGTTTGAATTTAGAATGTCTGTTGCTAAGAGTTAAAGTCATTCATGATTTGAAATCCTTCTTTCATTCCCATGGTGATTCTAAATCATAAGAATACATTGACATTTTAATATGATCATATCACAATTGAATAGAGCAACTGTTGTGAATTTAGAATGTTCGGTTGTTAGGTGCCAATGTTGATTTGGAACTCAGTTTTGGTGGCAACAACCTCAATACTAGAAGTGTGACTTGCTCCTGCTTTCGAAAGACTGATCCATTTCTCYAWAATGAGCGACTACATCCAGCGACTTGTCCAGGGTGTACCATGGATGGCATCATGGACAGCACAGGTGGAGGCGGGCAGCCTGGGTCTGTGGGAGTACGAGRAGTACTGGACAAACCAGCTCAGACACATGGCCATGTTCCTTGAGAACAGCCAGCACCTGCCTGAGCAGGAGGAGAGCAGTCTGTTCGACTTGTACAGGGAGGTGAGGTTTTATCTTTTACAGAGTGACAGTGAGAGAGACCCTGAACATCATACACCATGAGAGGACTAAGGCTTTGGTGTGGGAGGAGTGACGAGCAGTGGCTCTTTGATGAGGAGATGGAGGAAATTGGAAGCTATTCTGAGGGTGTTGGAACTGCAGAGAAGGGCTTCTTGTCTGCCTCCYAATCACACGGATTGACAGATCTTTATTTTGTAGTGGGTTTAAAATACGATTTATTATCTATTTTTTAACCATTAGCCTACAATTTCCGCACCCCCACGYAAATAGAATTAACATAATCTGTTTAAGATAGAGATATCGTTTTTTTGCATGGGCTGCGTCTCAATCCACTGCATCTGCCAATATCACGCTTCCACATCTGCGGTGAAAGGTGGCAGAGCTAGAGCGGTGTTAGTCAGACCATTTGACATCCCGAAAATCGGTCTTCTCACAAAAAAGTATGTGGTGTCCGAACGTATTATGACTACTCTATAGACGAAACTCTCACAAACACAATGGAGTTCTCCGTTTTGCTCTAGGGTGCCCACAAGCCTCACAAGACGGCCTGAAGGTCCCTGGTACCAGTTAAAAAACAATAATGGAGGTACATACAGTATCGGGATAGTTTAGTGCCTAAAATATGGGGATAAATACATGCCTTTTTTTTGGTATAGTTTCCTGATCTTACTTATATCTCTCAGATATAGGACAGACACTTCAGAACAAACTTCTATTTAGATTTTTTGGGGACTATCCGTGGTCTTAAAGTTCGAAATGAAATAGCTAAATGATTCTTGGTATGACCATCTTAAAACAATTCCATATGTTAGCTTAGACTCCCTCCCTCAGCTTAGACAGGGTTTAGACTCTAGAGGGTTAATGACTTAAAATATATTGTTGTATGTCTTTTTTGAGTGAGAATTGTCTATGGAAAGTGAATAACACACACACACACACCACCTACCTTCATGATGATGTAGAAGGCAAAGTAGAGTAGCAGGTTGCAGATGGCGATGGCCAGCAGGTGAGGCAAAGTCATTGGGTGTCTTTAGTAGCCCATAGGCAGCCCTGGACAGACCAAACAACAACCACACAATGTTTGTCAGTGATGAGTTGTCTACTCTCCACCCATGGTTGTGGTTGAGTAATGACTATTCTACAAGACTAAATGGATACCATGCCTCATCAGGCTGAGTGGGTCGCAATAAATCCCATTGACAGAAAGGGACTTACATTAATCACTTAAAGTAGGTGTGAAAGACCTTTGGTAAAAAAATTTTTTTTGCCACTGCATGATTATGTCAAACATGTACAGATCTGCCATCTTAATTTGACCCCGTTTCTCACAACTGGAAAAAAATCCTGTAGGCAACAGGAAATGTGATTTATTACGTGGATTATATTTTATGGACATTTTTGTAGGGGTTGATACATTTGGTTGATACATGAGGGCAAATCAAGTCTATTTTAAAATGGAAATGACAAACTTAAAAGCCTTTTTAAACCCTATAACACTACAATTAGCATTTCATGCTGCGCAGGAAAATTATCTGCGACACAGAGTGATCAAATTAAGATATCACAATATATAGAACACTGCAGTAAAGGCAGTCCAGTCTGAATAAGATAGTGAGTGAATGAAGGAAATACTCACGAGACCAGTTCACTATGTTTCCCATCACTAGCAGAACCATTCGGTCCTAACAGAGAGAGAAACATTTACTTGTGGATTTATGAATCTTTCGCGCATTAGAGTGAGTCTCCATACAGTATGTGTATGTATAGTCTACCATGACTGTATATATGAATGGACAAAGCCATCGATCACGTATAACCATTCATTTTGTGAAGACTCAAATGAAGGTGTTAAGATGGCGTCTCATGGAGACATAAAATACGCAATTGAGCTTTATGAAGTGATATTGCAGCCTAGCTCAGTACTGCCCCTCAAATTGAGTAAATCAAGTGGAAGGCCGACCGGGGTACTGCAGGCTGCCATTAGCAACTCAATTATCCTTATAACTTCTTTATGTGTGCGATTAAAAAATAATTGGTTCAAGGACATACTGTACATCAGGTGTATTAGAAGCAATTATTGGTACCGTGATTGCCTTCTAAACATGTTTTAAATTTTATTTACACAAAGATTGATATTTTTCCATTCACTATAATGGGGGATCCTGTTTATGCAAACAATGCCTGCAGTACCGCGGTCAGCCTTGAACCTTCGTGGTTTCAATAAGTGGGCAGTAGTTCTCCCCTGATGTATACTCACAATATACATGGGGCCACTGCACTGGCGGATACAGTCAGTGTAGATCACATACACAATCCTGCGCAGGATGCCAGAATCTGAAACACAGACAAGTAGAATAGACTGACACCTGTCCATAGCCCCTGTAACATTACAAGGTAAAAGCTAACCCTGACCCCAGGCCTGTTCCTAGCCCTTACTCCTAGGTTTCTTCCTTCTGGGTTGTTTTTCCTAGCTACTGTGCTTCTGCATTGCTTGCTCTTGGGGTTTTGGGTTGGTATCTGTAAAGGACTTTGTGACAACTGCCAATGTAAAAAAAAAAGGGCTTTTAAAAATAACAAATGTGATTGATTGACTCCTTACCAGTTCGCAGCGACCCATGTAGTAGAGCTGGGTGCTGAGCAGCATGGTGGCCAGGATGTGGAGGACAGAGAAGACGATCCAGAACACCATGTTGCCCTTCCCAAACACCTGGACACAACACGCACAGGTAGACACACACACAGGTAGACACACACACATAGGTAGACACACACAGGTAGACACACACACACACAGGTAAACACACACTCATCAGGATACATCAGGAATTTTACACTTGCTGAATGATGATTCTATGGGTGGGTTGCACCAACATGGTTTAAATTAATCTACGATTAGAGCTAATCTAGGTTTTGTAAATCTAGGTTTATAATTAAATCAGAGATGTGTTGTACCACTTAATTTATCTGGATCAGTAAATCTATGATTAASAGTTTTAAACTATGATTAGTGACATGTTACACTAATATATGAGGTATTTCGTGAGTTGAAACGAAGTAGCTAGCCTACTTGTCAAATGAGACCACAAAGTTGCTGTTCCTTGATAAAATAATAACAATGTGACGTTAGAACTACTGCAACTCCATCGTGAAAGGTTCTCATGGTTTGGCTGATTTGAAATAAAATCTGTTATTTGCCAGTACTAGACAGAAAATTAATTAGTTAGCTAACGTTAGCCACTGTAGCTAGCTAGTTTATAAACCAAGCTAGCTAGCATACAATATTATTTATTATTGCCATTACTTAACGTTATTTAGCCATTTATTATTTGTCCGCTAGCCAACTGATCATGGCACGTCAAAGATGATCTAATTTCTCCGSRTWWMYAAAAAWWAAAGTTGTCGGGGCTGATGGAGYAATTTAGTAACGTACTGGAGGATAAAAAGACATACAACACGAATGTCAAAAAGAAGGAAGACACCTGGGCCATTTCATGCGACAAATGCTACTTCACTACAACGTTACCGTTGCAGTTTAGAATTAATCTCCAATCTAAATGGGTTTTTTAATTCATTGAGCAACAGACTTAAAATTAATCTAGGTTTAAAGTGAAAACTAAACTTAGATTAGAGGAAGGATTAAAATTGAACTAGGATTAATTTAAAACTAGGTTTAAAATTGGGTGCAACAAGATTAATAGATAAACCTTGATTTAGCCCAGTTTAAGAGTTCATCCATGTTGGTGCAACCCACCCTATAGGTTGTGTACYTCAGTCTACTGCTGGGTGTTTGTTGTGTTTCTGTCTTGGTCTCTGTGTGGTGTGTGGTGAGTGGTGTGTGATGAGTGGTGTGTATGTCCCTAGTCACTCACCACTCCTAGCACAGAGAAGAAGATGACAGCAGCCAGACAGGCGTAGGCAGTGTAAGCGCTGGCATTGATATCTGGGTGTCTCTTCTGGTACAGTTTTAACACACACAGCCCAGCGATCATATACATGAAGGAGGTGTCTGACCGACAGGGAGATCGAGGAGGAAAGGGTGACATTAATGACATTTCTTACAGTACAGAATATCTTCCAGTACAGTTATTGGGAAGTAGCCAGAGTCCCAGATCTGTGTGCCGTCCTGCAGTCACAGCAATGCAGTTGGCATGACAATATGAACCGATCTGGGACTGATTGAGAAACCCATCTATTGAGGCTCTGTGTTACAGTATCTTCAGGATCTCCCAATTAGCCAACCATGACATTAGTCTCACCGAACTGGAAGTTGGTGTAGTTGGGGCAAACGTGGTAGCAGGCACTCAGCAGRCCCTCCATCATCAGAGCTGTGCCCATGGCATAGAACAGCCCAAAGTGCTTAGGGATGCCACACTCCTGGAGACCGGCAGAGAGGGAGAGACAGAGGCTCAAAATTCTATAAATAAAGTGTCACTAGCTAGGTTCCCATCCAATTGGCGACAGATTTTCATGCAAATATTCAAAAATGTTCATGCAAATATTCAATATGAGCATTTTCCCACCAGAGATCAGTTTCCATCAAATTGACTTGTTGTGGATATAAAAGGCTTTGTATGATAATGTAGTGAAAAGAGAAAAATATTCACATCCAATGTTCATGCCTCTAGAGGTTATTTAAGTAGGTGTGTTTCAACGTGGTGTATGACCTGACAAAGATCCAACTCGGATCGAAACGTTTTCTTTATTGAGCGTCTGATTAACTCACCCTATGAGCATACCAGAGTTCTGGACATTCTTTTTTTCTTTGATAATGTAGTACACATAAAAATTACTTTTGCGGTTAAATTCCCATGTTAGGAATAAAAAAAATTGCGTTATATTGCGAATGTGCCCACTCCGGTCTTGGCACGAGTGCTGTAGCCAACAGCTTGCAGATACAGTGRGGGCATAACCTACGAGATTTTATGGACAAAAGAGTGATCATTTGTATTTGTCAAATGGCAGCCACGCATCGATCATCATGTCACCAAAATAAGATATTTATTGGAAAGGAGCCTCAAGCTCATCACCGTGCACTTTCACTACCCTGTGAAGTTCATAACTTATTTAACCCGTAGCCTAATAAACCACATGCTTTCCTTAATCATAGTGGGAGGAGCACACAAGATATCATTGCATGACTCCAAGTTTACTTCGATATGATGTGAACTTCTACCGCAATTTTTCCCGCATAATTAATTTTACCTACACAAAATTACCACAAAATTCACCTTAWCTAGTGTATTTACAGTTGAAGTCGGAAGTTTACATACACCTTAGCCAAATACATTTAAGCTCAGTTTCACAATTCCTGACATTTAATCAGAGTAAAAATTCCCTGTRTTAGGTCAGTTACGATCACCACTTTATTTTAAGAATGTGAAATGTCAGAATAATAGTAGAGAGAATGATTTATTTCAGCTTTTATTTCTTTCATCACATTCCCAAGGGTCAGAAGTTTACATACACAATTATTATTTGGTAGCATTGCCTTTAAATAGTTTAACCTGGGTCAAACGTTTCGGGTAGCCTTTCACAAGCTTCCCACAATAAGTTGGGTGAATTTTGGCCCATTCCTCCTGACAGAGCTGGTGTAACTGAGTCAGGTTTGTATAGGCCTCCTTGCTCGCACACGCTTTTTCAGTTCTGCCCACAGATTTTCTATAGGATTGAGGTCAGGGCTTTATGATGGCCACTCCAATACCTTGACTTTGTTGTCCTTAAGCATTTGCACAACTTGGAAGTATGCTTGGGGTCATTGTCCATTTGGAAGACCCATTTGCGACCAAGCTTTAACTTCCTGACTGATGTCTTGAGATGTTGCTTTCATATATCACACCAATTTTCCTACCTCATGAGGCCATCTATTTTGTGAAGTGCACCAGGCCCTCCTGCAGCAAAAGCACCCACAACATAATGCTTCAACCCTCGTGCTTCACGGTGGATAGTGTTCTTCGGCTTGCAAGCCTCCCCCTTTTCCTCCAAACATAATGATGGTCATTATGGCAAACAGTTCTATTTTTGTTCATCAGACAGAGGACATTTCTCCATAAAGTACGATCTTTGTCCCCATGTGCAGTTGCAAACCGTAGTCTGGCTTTTTTTATGGCGTTTTTGGAGCAGTGGCTTCTTCCTTGCTGAGCGGCCTTTCAGGTTATGTTGATATAGGACTTGTTTAACTGTGGATATAGATACTTTGGTACCCGTTTCCTCCAGCATCTTCAATAGGTCCTTTGCTGTTGTTCTGGGATTGATTTGCACTTTTCGCACCAAAGTCCGTTCATCTCTAGGAGACAGAACYCGTCTCCTTCCTGAGCGGTATGACGGCTGCGTGGTCTCATGGTGTTTATACTTACGTACTATTGTTTGTACAAATGAACGTGGTACCTTCAGGCGTTTGYAAATTGCTCCCAAGGATGAATCAGACTGAGGTCTGGGGTGATTTCTGTAGATTTTCCCATGATGTCAAGCAAAGAGCACTGAGTTTGAAGGTAGGCCTTGAAATACATCCACAGGTACACCTCCAATTGACTCAAATTATGTCAATTAGACTATCAGAAGCTCCTAAAGCCATGCCATCATTTTTATGGAATTTTCCAAGCTGTTTGAAGGCACAGTCAACTTAGTGTATGTAAACTTCTGACCCACTGGAATTGTGATACTGTACAGTGAATTATAAATCAAGTAATCTGTCTGTAAACAATTGTTGGAAAAATGACTTGTGTCATGCACAAAGCAGATGTTCTAACCGACTTGCCAAAACTATAGTTTGTTAACAAGAAATTTGTGGAGTTGTTGAAAGACAATGTTTTAATAAATCCAACCTAAGTGTATGTAAACTTCCKGACTTCAACTGTAGTTTTGTCGACGTTTGGAAAGTTTGACAAATTTTCAGTTTACATCAGGCATGTCATGAAATGTTTTATACCACATGTACTTAAGTTTGTATGGAAACCTGCTTACTGGTACGGAACGTTCCTTAGTGTATAGTAAATATCATTTTGGACAAAARCATCACGTCAACATCATGGGTGGTGATATGAATTCCATACATGGAAATACCAATATGAGCATTTCATGTTCTATTGTTTATCCCACTGATATAATACCCTATCTGTACCAGGGGTTGGTTTAGAGGTTGTGTTGCCACCCCTGGAACACATATTGCCCCTGGAGGTAGCGGTTCGATCCCCCAGTTCCGCCACTCACACTCTGCACTTCATCCCCGTCATCTTTCTACACATCACATACTCTAATCTACACCTGTCAATAAAAAAAAACTAGGATTATTGCCACCATAGGTGTGTTCTACGCCCTCCCTGTCATCCAAAAAKCCAAAATATCCCCCCAAAATATGTAAAAACAAAAGCACCATCTCAGTTTGATCTCTCACCAGTGCGTTGAGGTCGTTGCGGTCCAACGCTCTGCTGTGGATGATGTCTCTCTGCAGCACGATGAGCAAGAAGAGGAGGCCCAGCATCACGTAACCAAGGTTACTCAGTATGTTGTTGAAGGCACTGCACACCAGAGGGTAGAGAATGGATGTCATGAATGATATAAGTCATACATTACATGCACAGCCATAGGTGTTTCCCCTTATCACACACACACACCTCAGATTCCCCAGGGGGTGTGCACACAGGAAGTTGTAGTAGCAGATGTCCTGATTTCCTGTCACGTTGACAACCTGGAGGAGAGAGGAACATGTCAACAACAGCACACTACCCACCCACCCACCCACCCACCACATGTGGATTCTAGTCATATCTACTCACTCGAAGCCAATTCCTTTACACACTACAAATGCACTCATTATAATTCTGTAATAATGTAGTAAATCCGCAGTTGGAGTGTGAGTGAGGGTAGCACACAGTACCGTTTGATAAGTGATGACCAGCTGGATGACAGGGAGGGCGTAGAACACACCTATGGTGGCAATATTCCTGAGGAGAGGAACACTGACATTAACTGCCATGACACTGACAGTTGTATGATTACTGTACAATCCGACWGATTTTTTTATTTTATTTATCCGTTATTTTACCAGGTAAGTTGACTGAGAACACGTTCTCATTTACAGCAACGACCTGGGGAATAGTTACAGGGGAYAGGAGGGGGATGACTTAGCCAATCGTAAACTGGGGATTATTAGGTGACCGTGATGGTTTGAGGGCCAGATTGGGAATTTAGCCAGGACACCAGGGTTAACACCCCTACTCTTACGATAAGTGCCATGGGATCTTTAATGACCTCAGAGAGTCAGGACACCCATTTAACGTCCCATCCGAAAGACGGCACCCTACACAGGGCAGTGTCCCCAATCACTGCCCTGGGGCATTGGGATATTTTTTAGACCAGAGGAAAGAGTGCCTCCTACTGGCCCTCCAACATCACTTCCAGCAGCATCTGGTCTCCCATCCAGGGACTGACCAGGACCAACCCTGCTTAGCTTCAGAAGCAAGCCAGCAGTGGTATGCAGGGTGGTATGCTGCAAAACAAACCTACACCCTATCCAAAGAAGAAATTGTTATCATGCATTTGACTAAAGTACTGCTAGAGTGGAGGGTGCCATAGGGTTATAGCCCACAGCATTGGTGTACAGATTTTAAGGCAACTCGCCGTCCCACTCACCAGAAGTAGATCTGGTACTTTTTACTCAGAACCCTCTTGTCCTTGCGAGCGAGGTCCGACACACACAGGTACTTCTGCAAAAGGACAAGCGACCACATGAGTTTCATAGGGAGGCAAAAACTAAATAAAAACAACAGAGAATAAGGATAATATTGAGTGATGCACAGGGGAGGAGAGGTAGAGGGGGAAGGGATGGATGAGAGGTAGAGGGGGAGGGATGGAGGACGGATGGGCCAGACCTTGGTGCGGACGATGTTCTTGTCCGAGTCGATGTCGGCCAACGTGTCATAGTCATCCTCCTCTATTGAGCTCAGAGACTCCTGTCGACTACGACCCGTAACGCTCTCCAACGAACGCTCTGAGAGGAGGACAGAGAGAACAGTAACTACCTTTACAGTATGTCAGTGGGGTTATAGGGGRTATATTTCTCGATTTGATCGTTTTTGTTGGTTTTACAGCTTGGATTTGTTTTTATATGATTTGGGACGTATTCAATAGATTGGTGGTTCTGGCCAATGACGCATTCCTGATAATCACAAAATGTATAATTGAAATTGTTCTCGACATTCCATCATTATCTCTGCGTATAGTCAAACATGATTGTTGACCACGTGATCGTTTTGGTCTCCGTCTGTGGTCATCAGAGCATTAAATTACATCAAAAGGCAGATAGATCTTGAACACATTCCGAATTGATTGACATGGTGCTGATTTATACAGTGAAGCSATGCGATTGGCTGGCTGATTAAGGCAGTGAGTGTCACCAATGCAGATGGCTACGTGGTGGATGGCAGTTAGGAATGGTCTGCGTTTCAAAGTCTCCTGTCCTGATAAACAAACACAGATAAACCAATAAGAAACAAGAGCACTCTGCAGCCCTCCAATCAAGAGCCAGTTTGGTGGTGAAATGCTGTGCAACATTACTTGAAGACAGATTTTGTGCCATGTGGACCCCATTGTGTGTATTTGCACATCTGTGTGTGTACAGTATTAGTGTATGTGTGTAATTATGCGTCTGTATTTGGTCATCTTGCTCCATACCCATGTATCCGTAGTTGGTATCTGATGCTATGCTGTCTGTGATGGCCTCTGAGCTCAACGTGCTGGCGTTGTCCGCTGTAGAAACAATAGCAGAGAGAAACAACATTAAAAAGAGTGCTTGAAGTGGTGTAAGTATTCACTTTGGCTGTGTCCCAATTCTCTCTCCTTCCTCCCAAAGTGTTCACTTCCCTTCACTGATTTAAAGGAAATGACTGGTAAAAGAAATATGGTGAAAAGTGCAACTAGTCCATGACTCCCCCAATCCAATGCTTTTAGAATTGTGGGAAGTAGTGAAGGAGTGCACATTCACGAGGAGACTCATGTGCAGAAACAAGTCAATGAGACACACGACAGAACTGTGAAAACCCTGTCTTACCCAGTTAGCTACATTGGTTGTCAATATTTAACTCAAAACCTTTCAAACATCGTCACACTTGTAATGTAAATGAGCACACACACACTCACACACACACACTCACCAAAGGAGCCATATTCATAGGGGGAGACTGGAGTCACACCTGGCTTTCCTGTGGTAACAGGTAGAGATAATGTCACAAACACACACCAAACACATGTCACTATAGCAGTTAGTAGTCTACACACAASCACAGCATCTAGATGAATGGTRAGTCAGAGAGGACACACCATGCCCTGTGGGTTCAGAGACAATGTTGAAKGTGAGGCAAGGGTTAATGCACGGGTGCTAATCAGTACCCTAGGGTGTGAGTCCAATGGGAGAAAAATAAGTCKATTTCAGTCAAACTCCCATTGGAACCAAACCACAGTAAKCATAATATCATCCAATGCATGGCCATGGGCATGGTTGAATCATATTAGTCATCCCCCACCATGACAAGTGTTTGTGACTGGACAATGCTGTGAAGTCAGCCAACTCAGGAAGTAAACTGAAATTCCAATTCAATAATTGAAAAAGTGGGTTCTATTTTCAATGACTCCTCAATAAAACTGCGAAGGAGAATACATTTATTTCAAATGTTTTCCCATATTTTAAATTGAAATCACTTCCTGATTTCAAATTGACARCCAACCGTGGTGAAGGTCATTCATTAGACATGCATGTTGAGGATTCCTCATCCACCCAGATCATACTGGTGATAATGACTGTGAGATGGGTGTAACTATTTATATAGCGTGCACGAAGGGTAATAAGTAGTGTGACATTGTGAGAGAAGCTCAGACACAGGCAATATCTCACTACTCCAACTCCATTCTTACCCAGTAGAGAGGCTGAGCCAAAGAGTAGCATGGGGAYAAAGCATGAGGAGAAAGCGAGACAAATTCAACACACAAAGACATAGGAAACCTAGAGAAATAGATCAGTATTCCTTKATCCGATGCGGCAACTGTTAATGGTTCGCATCCATCTTAAACTCGTTTTAAATCTTAAATACACAGTTCTTCACTGTACACCTCTCTGTAAAAAAAATACAACGGAGTGTGCCGTTGTAGTGGGTTGCTGGGATACCTGTCTCCGCGGGCGACATGTCCGCTGGGTTCAGAAGCCCCTCCCTCCTCCTGTGCATCCTGACCAGAGAAAAGACCCAGAGAGAGAGAGACACTTGAGTTCCAAAGCTTCTATATGACAGTGTATGAAATAATGTACTTACTGTATACGACAGTGAAGCGATCGACAGACCTCTTGTTCTCCACACAGGCCACCAGGAAGGTGAGCAGGTAGAAGGAGAGGAAGATGCCCAGGCAGAACAGCATGCCCATCACGTACACATCCGCTGAGARGGAGAGAGGGGGTGTAGAGAGAGGGGAAAGAGGGAGAGGAGGGATAAAGGAAGGAGAGAGGAAGAGATGTTAGAGAGAAACAGAGAGAAATAGAAAGGGAAAGAGAGAGAGACATGAACACTTCTCTCTGCTACATTGGGAATGATGTACTGTTTGGCCCGCCTGGCTGAGTGACTCACAGCTGATGGCGGGCGAGACGACCACGTCCAGAGTTTTACTGCGGTTGCCGGCATCAATGAGTTCATCTGGACGGAGGGGGTAAAAGCGCAGGGGACCCCCYCATGCCTCGTCCTCCGTCTTCACCACCACCACCACATAGAAACTGTTACTGGGGAAGTCCTTCCTCTGAGAGCCACGAGAGAAAAGGGGAGAGGGGGAACGAGAGAGAGAGAGAGTAGATGAAATGGTTGCCCATTGTGGCAAGTGAGTTGTAAACATGTATTTATTGATCAATTACCTGATCTCTCCAGTGTGTGTGTGTGTGTGTGTGTGTGTATTTTACCTGGACAGTGATGGCAGCTGTCTTGGTCATGGTTTGATACATTCCAATGAAGGCCACGTTGTTATCCAAGTCATACACTGGGCACTGATAAGGTAGAACACAGCATTTAGCAATCAGAGAGGAACGAGTGAGTGTCTGTCTGTATGTGTGTGTGTGTGTGTGTGTGTGCCTGTCTGAGCAAAGAACAGGTGCAACCACGGCTAATGTGGTTTCCACGGCAACAGGCACCTCTGCACTCCCCATCAAGTGTGTGGAATGGAGATTTCTATATTGGCCTACATTTCAGGGACACCCCAATGTGAGCTATTACACACCAGACAGAGCTTTACATAGCGTTTTAGTAACACCTCTCTTTCACAGCTTTAAGCTGCTTTAGGGTAAATCCTGTGCATTTCCCAAGTTCAATCACAGCTGTCTAGTGGTTGCTGGGGTGCTCAGAATGAACTCAACACTGCCCTTGTGTGGTGAATCGGACGCTAGCCATTGGAGACAGGCTGAGGGAACCACAGTTCAGTGATGTCATGTGAGGTCAGTGGATGCAGGTAGATGTAACGTCATGGCCGTATTCATTAGGGTACACCATAGCAAAACGTTTTGCAACAGAAAACGTACTGTTTATTTTAGCGTTTCTGAACAGTCCCTCCCCGTTTCAGTTTGCTTACTTCCGATTGGTGTCTAACAGAGTTGTGGACTCGAAGTCACATGACTTGAGACTATATAAAGTAAAATAACTTGAGACTTGACTTGGAGCCTCAAGACTCGGGACTCAACTTTGACTTGAGACTGACTTGTCTGTCACTCATTTTGTGGAAGAGAGTCTACGTCGATTATTCCACATGCAGGCAGAGACAGTACCCGCAGCATCGCCCTTGCAAAAAACCCTGCCTCAGATTGGCTAGTGAAACGCACACTCGGCACTCTGACTGGATCAGTAAACTGTCAATCAACACAGGTTGGGTGAGCTAGCAAACATATTGCTGATTTGCTGTACAAGCTATAGGATCGGGTGCAGCGCAAACATCAAACTGTAAATAAATAAATCTGCAGCTCCAAAAATTGTTCYGTGATCAAGAATATGAACTGTTTATATTGCAAGCTAATCAGCAATGGGGCAACAATTACTAGCATAAGCCTACAGGTCTTTAGGTATGGAACAATTGCTTTAACTTATGAAGTTTGCATTTGGAATTTGTTGTTAAAATMAACTATTACTGTGGCGAAGACGCACCATAGGCGCGGCTCTTCACTTACGCTCTCCAAACTCACGCCAATGGAGAGTGCTTTTTTCCCCCATTATTGAAATGTTTCCRCTGGCTTTCACACGTCTAAATGCATCGGCCCAACAATAATTGCTAGCGTTTCATCATTAAATCCCCGTACCGTTTATTACAACACGTAGCCATTTTTTCATGTTTATTTATTTTCATTTATAATTTAACCTTTATTTAACTAGGCAAGTCAGTTAAGAACAAATTCTTATTTACTTATAATGACAGCCTATGTTTGATAGGACTACGATACATTTTCATTTAGCCAACCATTTCTTACCCTCAGTGGAGTGATGTTAATTTAAGTCAATGTATGGTTTCCTTGGTTCATATTTTCCCGGTTATGTCGGAGTTCCGTATCTGTGTCCTATGGCCTCGTTCAAAACAACTGGGAACTCTCRGACTTCAGTGCGTTCAAGACAATTGGGAACTCGGGCCTCTTTCGCTGACATCATGATTTGACCTCAGATTTTTTTMAGTTCCCAGTTGTCTTGAAAGCACCATTATTCTGTCATTCTGGTTGTGCCTAATAGGAGCGTGCAYGCCTCATAAAATAGGCTTTGMAGTCAGAACGTTGAATAAGATCAAATMACTGTTCCATGTATGCATGGTGTTSAAATATCATTAATTCTGAGTAAGAGGAATGTAGTAATGTGGAAATGGATGTGGAAATTGCCTTTTACATTGTAGAACCAGTTTATTGGTTGTAATTGCCAATTGGGTAATTGTATGGTCCTGGGGGCCAAGTGCTTATATTATTTATGCAGGCCTACCTGTGAGCTCCTGTTAGACAGAATTTACTTGGTTTCTCAAGGGGTACAGTATTGCCCTCTACCTGTGTCCATTCAGATTGTATCAGGCTTAACCTGTCCTGAGGCTATTTCTTTTGGACTATTGCCCATGTATATTTGGTCAATCTACTTGTATATTTTGTATGATATGGCACTTTCACCACAGGGTCACCAGACCTGTAAATAAATGTACACTCTGAACACGTCAACCTGCCTTGCCTTCTGATGATGGCATGCCCTCACGACTGCTACAAGGTCTCTATTTTGCAATGACATGGGATAATTAAAACGTGTCGTAGACTAAATAATGAAAATGGCTGTCTGGTAGCCTCAATAAATATACACATATTTGTAGCTGAACAAGTCGTTGCATGTATAGATTTCTTTTTACTTGACTTGAGACTTGAAAATGTATGACTTGACTTGCTCTTAGAACGCACAACTTGGACTTGACCTGTTCTACTTGGGACTCGACTTGAGACTCGGACCTTGTGACTTGCTTGTGACTTGGTCCCACCTCTGGTGCCTAATGAACAGGTTTGGTCAAGTTAGTTTACCTGGATGTCCTGGATGGACATGACAGAGCACGGGAAGGTCATCTCAGAGTTGACCTTGACGATGGCCGTGTCCACTCCGTCAGGGAACACATATTTGAAGTACTGAGAGAGAAAAACAGAGTTAGAGTAAAAAAAGGATCACATATTTATTGGAACTAAGTCCTAAATCAGTGGAGTGAAAGAAATATTTTAAAAATATTTTTAAAAATTCAAGCAATCTTCCTAACAATACTATTCTATTATGTTGATAGATCTACCGTTTTGAAAGGGCAAATCTTGCGTCGAATACAAATGCACAACATGTGCACACACAAAATGTATGACGTAACAATATACATTTTCTCCCGTCTCTTTCTCTCCATCTCTTTCACGCAACAGCTCAACAGATCAGGCACACACATTTGTTCTTTAATATCAATCCCCTTCTTGGCCCTGGCCTTTACACATAGGCACAGTAAAGAGGTAGTACCCAACCGTCTTCTCCACCCTCTCATGGTCACGTGCAGTATAAGGGTTTCACGGGAAATATGCTATGTGRGTATGTACGCACGTGTGCATCGGTGTGAGTGGCTATGTTTCTTACCTGGGGTTGGGATGGTGAGGCAGTGAAGCTGAACTTTTTGTCTGTACTGTAATGAAGAAGACAAGAAACACTCAACAAATACAACAGCCATATTAGCCAGTCAGGTCACATATAGAGTAGAGATGGCGTACTGTATGAGTGATGCTGCTACACAGGGTGTGTCTTGGCTTGCTGTAGAAATAGGCAGTCACGATTGTGTGTATGCAAAAAGACCGCATTCAATGCAAATTAGACAAGCTCTACACAGTTGCATAATAGTGATATAAAATATGATGACTCAGAGTATTGAATACGTACTGCTGTGGGAGGCTGTGTAAGGCATGTAGCTCTACAACCAGATATCATGTATTCGCTCGGCTAGCTAGCATGAAGGTAATGATCCCTGATGAAGGTGACTCACTGCAGGGTGAAGCTGTCCACGCGGCTGATCCTCAGCTGGTAGTGGGTGCCCAAGCTGGACAGGGTGGACACGTCCACAAAGAAGTACTGGGTCTCGATGAGGGTGCGGGTGGGGGGCTGGCAAAGCGTTCGGCCCACATGGGCATAGGGGTACTTCCTCTGGTACCTGTGGCGGGGGGGGGGGGGATATCACTTCTCCACTCATTTTCATTGAGGTCTTTTATAAGGGAGACCTGGCCAAGAGGGTAGCTCAATATACAAATCATGATCACATACTTGGGCTCATAGAACAGAAAAGGCCTGTATTAGAACAGGATGATAAGAAGAACCACTGCTAAAAAAGGGACTGAATTGGCCTGTTGAATTGTGTCAACTACAGTCCCACAAAAAACAGTGTTAATGACAGAAAAACCAACAACTTCCCAAAACACAACGACCTAGCTAGTACTGTAATTCTGGCTAGTGTCTATGGGAAATTAGGCCTYTGCTTTATGTTTATGTGGAAGTGAAAGCTCAAGGTTCAACGATGACTCACTCTCAACTAGATGGCTTTACCACCTGACACAGGTGTTCTGGTATTGCGCAAGTCCGTGGATTATGTTACGCCATGAAAGACAGGCTACTGTGTTATTCCCCAAACACGGTCCTCGCGAAGGGATGCATGTTACGTTTAAAAACAAAAACAAAACGTGCACCACTTGAGGTCCAGAGGACCGAGTTTGGAAAAACCCTGGGCTACTGTATAATAGAACAAATGATACACTGATCCAACAGGTAGGTTCTGCATGCAGGCTAAACACTTAGACCCAGGCTATATCATATAATAATTAGGGAATGCTTATATAGTCCTGTTTGACTGTATGTACAAGTGGGTAACCTGTACAGGTGTGAAGTAGAAAAGTGTTTTTTTGCATATCCCACTGAGACACTCACGGAGAGTGTGGGGTCACGGCCAGGGATCAGCCATTATTGACGGCAACTCTGGAGCAATTAGGGCTAATTGCCTTGCTCAAGGGAAGAATGGCAGATTTTACCTTGTCGGCTCGGGGATTCAAACAGCAACCTTTCGGTTACTGGCCGAAACAGGATTTGCGGTTTTCTTTTCATGTCTTATTGCCCTGCCACCACTCCCTTCAGTTAACCCATTCAGTACTTCTACTGCACATCTCTCTGTACTGTTTATAATACAGTGAGCTCCAAAAGTTTAGGGACAGTGACACTTTTTTTGTTTTGGCTRAGTACTCCAGCAATGTGGAAATGATACATTGACTATGAGGTTAAAGTGCAGACTGTCAGCTTTAATTGTAGGGTATTTTCATCCATATTGGGTGAACAGTTTAGAAATTAAGGCACTTTTTGTACATAGTCTCCCCATTTGAGGGGACCAAAAGTATTGGTACAAATTCACTAATGTATTAAAGTAGTCAAAAGTTTAGTATTTGGTCCCATATTCCTAGCATACAATGATTACATCAAGCTTGTGACTCTACAAACTTGTTGGATGCATTTGCGGTTTGTGTTGGTTGTGTTTCAGATTATTTTCTGCCCAATAGAAATTAATGTTAATAATGTACTGTGTTATTTTGGAGTCACTTTTAAGAATATAATATGTTTTTAAACACTTCTACATTAATGTGAATGCGACTATGATTACAGATTAACCTGAATGAATCGTGAATACTGATGAGTGCGACACACAAATACCATACTCCCAAGACATGATAACCTCTCATCATTATAATAACAGGGGAGGTTAGCATTTTTTTGGGGGGGGGGTGATATTTGTGCATCTGTAACTTTCTCACTCATCATTATTCACAATTCATTCAAGATTATCCGTAATCATGGTATCAGCCACACTAATGTAGTGTTTAGAAACATATTATATTCTTATTTACAATAAAACTGACTCGAAAATGACACAATACATTATTTACCATTCATTTCTATTGGCCACAAAATAATCTGAAACCAAAACAAACCGCAAATGCATTCAACAAGTTTATAGAGTCACAAGCTGGATGTAATCATTGCGTGCTAGGAAAATGGGAACAAATACTAAACTTTTGACTACTTTAATAGACATAAGTGAATTTATCTCAATACTTAAAAAGGGGGGACTATGTACAACAAGTGCTGTCATTTTTCTAAACGGTTCACCTGATATGGATGAAAATACACTCAAATGAAAGCTGACAGTCTGAACTTCATGTATCATTTCAAATCCAAAGTGCTGGAGTASAGAGCCAAAACAAACAAAAAATGTGTCACTGTCCCAATACTTTTGGAGCTCATTGTATCTTCACCCGTGACCAAGCCAATATCTAGCCTACATAATGAAGAGAAACACAGCAAAAACAGACCCAAGGAGAAACAAAACCTCTACAACATCTAGGCTACACAACTTRAGTTGTTTTCTTTGACTGAACAATTTAATACCAAAGCATAACCACATATCACGCTTCCCTTCCACTCTAGATGAATATGGCCAGCTGTATATTGACATAATAAAATGTGGTGACATAATACAGGGACAGGACCAGGATGTGCCAGGGTTGCGTTCAGTAGGGCACAACGTTGTAGATAGAAATGTCCTGTATAGAGCCGACTTGAGTCCTTATTCTGCATGTCAACGATGCATGTTTGTTCTACATAACACATGGCTTCTGTCTGAACGTTCCACGACATTGTGTCCTACTGAACGCGCCCCCAGGTGTGCCAGTAGGGTAGGCTACTCACAGTCCACGCAGTATGAGGGGGACCTGGAAGGACAGCACGGCCTGCTTCTGTCTGACCACAAACAGGATGGGACTGCTCTCTGCCCCCTCCGACAGTACGTCCACAGTCACACGGACCCCCTCCGTCTGCCAGGGCAGGGAGAGAGAGGGGGAGAGGGTTAGAGAAACTCACAGAATCTAAGTAAAACGACATACAGTACATACATATGCACACACCCATCACAAGCATAAACCTGCACACTCAGGTTTTGTATTGATCACTTTTTGCAATCCTATTTTACCACAAAACCAAATTAGGCTACTCATCGCAAGACAGTTGTTCAGTGTTCTTCAATCCTAGTACTGGGGACGGAATGCGCACGTTTAATTCCAGCCCAGTACGAACATGATTAGTTGAAACAGGTGTGTTAGCAATAGGCAGCAACAAACACCATAACGTGGGGGTCAGTGCAAAAGCAGGTTCGAAGAACAAAGTGGGATTTGTGACCTGAACTATGTACTCACCTTGTTTCGGGAGACGGTGTGATTGAAGGCGTAGATGGTTTGGTTGTCACTCGTAACTGTATCGTTGTAGGTAACGTCAAACTCTGCATCCTTTTGGACCACCGTTTTAGTTTCTGCCCGTGCGCACCGCAAGTGGGTCACACATAACAACAACAGGGCCACATAACCAAGCTGGAACAAGACTAAAACGGGGCCAAATTTACAACAGCTCCTCAAAACCATTTCCTTGCGATTTGTCAACAATAGCTGTGCTAGCTGATCAAAACGACCTAAATGCACTTACTGACACGTTGGATGATAATAATAGCAATGAATGGCAAACCTACCTAGCTAACTAGACTAGAGAGCTCAGTTGTAATGTATCATTCACAACAACAGGACAGTTGATAGCGAACGACTAGCTAGTGAGATAATCTAGCCAGCTAGCTACATTTGCTTGCTAATGATTAATGTATTACATTCACACCGCTCCTCCTGTTTCACCATCACCAGCTGGCAAGCTAACCACTKCTCGGTACTGCGACGTAAACTGACGTTAGTTATACGATAACAACACAGCTACTACTCACTAGCTAGATCCCGAATGATTTAATATCCGCGGTTTTTACAGCTAGTGTCATCCGCATTTTATCATTTAGGTTGACATATGCCTGTATAGTGTTGATCATATGAAGTATCGTAAAGTGAACGTTGTTTGCATTTGTTGAATCCACTGACCACGTTCGAGGGGTTAAATCGGTGTCACCCACTCCCTCCCTTCGCACGCAGAAAACAAACCTAGAACGGCGTAATGAGGTCATTCTTTACGGCCCAAACATAGAAATATAATGCATATTTATTTATTTATTATTTAACCTTTATTTAACTAGGCAAGTCAGGTAAGAACAAATTCTTATTTACAATGACGGCCTACCAAAAGGCCTCCTGCCTGGGATTTAAAAAATAAATACAATATACATATAGGACAAAACACACATCACAACAAGATYGACACAACACTACATAAAGAGAGACCTAAGACAACAACATAACAAGGCAGCAACACATTACAACACAACATGGTACAAACATTATTGGGGAAAGTCAACAGCACAAAGATAGACAACAATACACCCTACAAAGCAGCCACAACTGTCAGTAAGTGTCCATGATTGAGTCTTTGAATGAAGAGATTGAGATAAAACTGTCCAGTTTGAGTGTTTGTTGCAGCTCGTTCCAGTCACTAGCTGCAGCGAACTGAAAAGAGGAGCGACCCAGGGATGTGTGCGCTTTGGGGACTTTTAACAGAATGTGACTGGCAGAAAGGGTGTTGTATTTTTTATTTATATATATTTTTTATTTCACCTTTATTTAACCAGGTAGGCCAGTTGAGAACAAGTTCTCAATTCACACTGCGACCTGGCCAAGATAAAGCAAAGCAGTTCGACACATACTGTAGTATGATCTAAAATAAGGACGCGCGACAACGTGCTTCTAGCTCCAGCCTGTATATTAACTAACCCTCGCATGTCATACATAGGTACGGATACCCCCAAGGGACATCCTACTACACATACAACAACACAGAGTTACACATGAAATAACAAACATACAGTACATAATACAGTAGAAAAAAAGTATATATACAGTGTGTGCAAATGAGGTAAGATAAGGGAGGTAAGGCAATAAAATAGGCCATAGTGGCTAGGTAATTACGATATAGCAATTAAACACTGGAGTGATTAGATGTGCAGAAGATGAATGTGCAAGTAGAGATACTGGGGTACAAAGGAGCAAAATATAAATACAGTATGGGGATGAGGTAATTGGATGGGCTTTTTACAGATGGGCTATGTACAGGTGCAATGATCTGTGAGCTGCTCAGACAGCTGGTGCTTGAAGTTAGTGAGGGAGATAAGAGTCTCCAGCTTCAGCGATTTTTGCAGTTTGTTCCAGTCATTGGCAGCAGAGAACTGGAAGGAAAGGCGGCCAAAGGAGGAATTGGCTTTGGGGGTGACCGGAATTGGCTTTGGGGGTGACCAGTGAAATATACAGTGGGGAGAACAAGTATTTGATACACTGCCGATTTTGCAGGTTTTCCTACTAACAAAGCATGTAGAGGTCTGTAATTTTTTATCATAGGTACACTTCAACTGTGAGAGACGGAATCTAAAACAAAAATCCAGAAAATCACATTGTATGATTTTTAGTAATTAATTTGCATTTTATTGCATGACATAAGTATTTGATCACCTACCAACCAGTAAGAATTCCGGCTCTCACAGACCTGTTAGTTTTTCTTTAAGAAGCCCTCCTGTTCTCCACTCATTACCTGTATTAACTGCACCTGTTTGAACTCGTTACCTGTATAAAGACACCTGTCCACACACTCAATCAAACAGACTCCAACCTCTCCACAATGGCCAAGACCAGAGAGCTGTATAAGGACATCAGGGATAAAATTGTAGACATGCAACAGGCTGGGATGGGCTACAGGACAATAGGCAAGCAGCTTGGTGAGAAGGCAACAACTGTTGGCGCAATTATTAGAAAATGGAAGAAGTTCAAGATGACGGTCAATCACCCTCGGTCTGGGGCTCCATGCAAGATCTCACCTCGTGGGGCATCAATGATCATGAGGAAGGTGAGTTATCAGCCCAGAACTACACGGCAGGACCTGGTCAATGACCTGGAGAGAGCTGGGCCCACAGTCTCAAAGAAAACCATTAGTAACACTACACCGTCATGGATTAAAATCCTGCAGCGCACGCAAGGTCCACCTGTCAAGCCAGCGCATGTCCAGGCCCGTCTGAAGTTTGCCAATGACCATCTGGATGATCCAGAGGAGGAATGGGAGAAGGTCATGTGGTCTGATGAGACAAAATAGAGCTTTTGGTCTAAACTCCACTCGCCATGTTTGGAGGAAGAAGAAGGATGAGTACAACCCCAAGAACACATCCCAACCGTGAAGCATGGAGGTGGAAACATCATTCTTTGGGGATGCTTTTCTGCAAAGGGTACAGGATGACTGCACCGTATTGAGGGGAGGATGGATGGGGCCATGTATCGCGAGATCTTGGCCAACAACCTCCTTCCCTCAGTAGAGCATTGAAGATGGTCGTGGCTGGGTCTTCCAGCATGACAACGACCCGAAACACACAGCCAGGGCAACAAGGAGTGTGCCGTAAGAAGCATCTCAAGGTCCTGGAGTGGCCTAGCCAGTTCGACCTGAACCCAATAGAAAATTTTGGAGGGAGCTGAAAGTCCGTATTGCCCAGCGACAGCCCGAAACCTGAAGGATCTGGAGAAGATCTGTATGGAGAGTGGGCCAAAATCCCTGCTGCAGTGTGTGCAACCTGGTCAAGAACTACAGGAAACGTATGATCTCTGTAATGCAAACAAAGGTTTCTGTACCAAATATTAAGATCTGCTTTTCTGATGTATAAATACTTATGTCATGCAATAAAATGCAAATTAATTACTTAAAAATCATAACTGTGATTTTCTGGATTTTTGTTTTAGATTCCGTCTCTCACAGTTGAAGTGTACCTATGATAAAATTACAGACCTCTACATGCTTTGTAAGTAGGAAACCTGCAAAATCGGCGTGTATCAAATACTTGTTCTCCCCACTGTACCTGCTGGAGCGCGTGCTGCAGGTGGGTGCTGCTATGGTGACCAGTGAACTGAGATAAGGCGGGCTTTACCTAGCAAATATTTGTAGATGACCTGGAGCCAGTGGGTTTTTGCGACAAGTATGAAGCGAGGGCCAGCCAACGAGAGTGTACAGATCGTAGTATATGGGCTTTGGTGACAAAACGGATGGTACTGTGATAGACTGCATCCAATTTGTTGAGTAGAGTGTTGGAGGCGATTTTGTAAATTACATCGCCAAGTCGAGGATCGGTAGATATTCAGTTTTACTAGGGTATGTTCGGCAGCATGAGTGAAGATTTTGTTGCGAAATAGGAAGCCGATTCTAGATTTAATTTTGGATTGGAGATGCTTAATGTGGGTCTGGAAGGAGAGTTTACAGTCTAACCAGACACCTAGGTATTTGTAGTTGTCCACATATTCTAGGTCAGAACCGTCCAGAGTAGTGATGCTGGGCGGGCGGCAAGTGCGGGCAGCGATCGGTTGAAGAGCATGCATTTAGTTTTACTTGCATTTAGAGCAGTTGGAGGCCACGGAAGGAGAGTTGTATGGCATTGAAGCTCGTCTGGAGGTAGTTAGCACAGTGTCCAAAGAAGGGCCAGAAGTATACAGAATGGTATCGTCTGCGTAGAGGTGGATTAGAGAATCACCAGCAGCAAGAGCGACATCATTGATATATACAGAGAAGAGAGTCGGCCGAGAATTGAACCCTGTGGCACCCCCATAGACTGCAGAGGTCCGGAACACAGGCCCTCCGATTTGACACACTAAACTCTATCAGAGAAGTAGTTGGTGCCCAGTAGTAATTTGAGAAACCAAGGCTGTTGAGTCTGCGATAGAATGTGGTGATTGACAGAGTCGAAAGCCTTGGCCAGGTCGATGAATACGGCTGTACAGTATTGTCTCTATCGATGGCAGTTATGATATCGTTTAGGACCTTGAGCGTGCTGAGGTGCACCCATGACCAGCTCGGAAGTCAGGAGAAGGTACGTGGGATTCGAAATGGTCGGTGATCTGTTTGTTAACTTGGCTTTCGAAGACCTTAGAAAAGCAGGGTAGGATAGATATTGGTCTGTAGCTGTTTGGGTCGAGAATGTCTCCCCCTTTGAAGAGGGGATGACAGCGGCAGCTTTCCAATCTTTGGGGATCTCAGACGATACGAAAGAGAGATTGGCTAGTAATAGGGGTTGCAACAATTTCGGCAGATAATTTTAGAAAGAGAGGATCCAGATTGTCTAGCCTGGCTGATTTGTAGGGGTCCAGATTTTTGCAGCTCTTTAAGAACATCAGCTATCTGGATTTGGGTTAAGCGAAATGGGGAGGCTTGGGCGAGTTGCTGTGGGGGGTGTAGGGCAGTTGACCGGGTAGCCAGGTGGAAAGCATGGCCAGCCGTAGTAAAAATGCTTTTTTGAAATTCTCAATTATCATGGATTTATCGGCGTGAGTGTTTCCTAGTCTCAGTGCAGTGGGCACGCTGGGAGGAGGTACTCTTATTCTCCATGGACTTTACAGTGTCCCAGAACTTTTTTGAGTTTGTGTACAGGATGCAAATTTCTGTTTGAAAAAGCTAGCCTTAGCTTTCCTAACTGCCTGTATATATTGGTTCCTAACTTCCTGAAAAGTTGCATATCACAGGGGCTATTTGATGCTAATGCAGTACGCCACAGGATGTTTTTTGTGCTGGTCAAGGGCAGTCAGGTCTGGAGTGAACCAAGGGCTATATCTGTTCCTGGTTCTACATTTTTTGAAGGGGTATGCTTATTTATGATGGTGAGAAAGGCACTTAAAGATTAACAAGCATCCTCTACTGACGGGATTTTATTTTTATTTTTATTTCACCTTTATTTAACCAGGTAGCTAGTTGGAGAACAAGTTCTCATTTGCAAACTGCGACCTGGCCAAGAATAAAGCATAGCAGTGTGAACAGACAACAACACAGAGTTACACATGGAGTAAACAATAAAACAAGTCAAAACATGGTAGAAAAAAAGAGATCTATATACAATGATGTGCAAAAAGGCATGAGGTAGGCAATAAATCGAATAATTACAATTTAGCAGATTAACACTGGAGTGAATAATCATCAGATGATCATGTGCAAAAGAGATACTGGTGTGCAAAAGAGCAGAAAAGTAAATAAATAAAAGCATATGGGGGGTTGAGGTAGGTTAATTGGGTGGGTAGTTTACAGATGGACTATGTACAGCTGCAGCGATCGGTTAGCTGCTCGGATAGCAGATTTTTAAAGTTGTTGAGGGAGATAAAAGTCTCCAATATCCAGAGATTTTGCAATTCGTTCCAGTCGCAGGCAGCAGAGAACTGGAAGAAGGCGTCCAAATGAGGTTTTGCTTTGGGATGATCAGTGAGATACACCTGCTGGAGCGCGTGGCTACGGCGTGGGTGTAGCCATCGTGACAGTGAACTGAGATAAGGCGGCACTTTACCTAGCATAGCCTTGTAGATGACCTGGAGCCAGTGGTGTCTGACGACGAACATGTAGCGAAGGGCAGCCGACTAGGGCATACAGGTCGCAGTGGGTGGGTCGTATAAGGTGCTTTAGTAACAAAACGGATGGCACTGTGATAAACTGCATCCAGTTTGCTGAGTAGAGTATTGAAGCTATTTTGTAGATGACATCGCCGAAGTCGAGGATCGGTAGGATAGTCAGTTTTACTAGCGGTAAGTTTGGCGGCGTGAGTGAAGAGGCTTTGTTGCGGAATAGAAAGCCGACTCTAGATTTGATTTTGGATTGGAGATGTTTGATATGAGTCTGGAAGGAGAGTTTGCAGTCTAGCCAGACACTAGTACTTATAGATGTCCACATATCTAGGTCGGAAACCGTCCAGGGTGGTGCTGCTAGTCGGGCGTGCGGGTGCAGGCAGCGAACGGTTGAAAAGCATGCATTTGTTTACTAGCGTTTAAAGAGCAGTTGGAGGCCACGGAAGGAGTGTTGTATGGCATTGAAGCTCGTTTGGAGGTTAGATAGCACAGTGTCCAAGGAAGGGCCGGAAGTATACAGAATGGTGTCGTCTGCGTAGA
>NC_036862.1:12455483-12546702 GCF_002910315.2 Salvelinus sp. IW2-2015 | reverse complement strand
TGGGCTTTTTACAGATGGGCTATGTACAGGTGCAATGATCGTGAGCTGCTCAGACAGCTGGTGCTTGAAGTTAGTGAGGGAGATAAGAGTCTCCAGCTTCAGCGATTTTTGCAGTTTGTTCCAGTCATTGGCAGCAGAGAACTGGAAGGAAAGGCGGCCAAAGGAGGAATTGGCTTTGGGGTGGACCGGAATTGGCTTTGGGGTGACCAGTGAAATATACAGTGGGGAGAACAAGTATTTGATACACGCCGATTTTGCAGGTTTTCCTACTTACAAAGCATGTAGAGTCTTGTAATTTTTTATCATAGGTACACTTCAACTGTGAGAGACGGAATCTAAAACAAAAATCCAGAAAATCACATTGTATGATTTTTAAGTAATTAATTTGCATTTATGCATGACATAAGTATTTGATCACCTACCAACCAGTAAGAATTCCGGCTCCACAGACCTGTTAGTTTTTCTTTAAGAAGCCCTCCTGTTCTCCACTCATTACCTGTATTAACTGCACCTGTTTGAACTCGTTACCTGTATAAAAGACACCTGTCCACACACTCAATCAAACAGACTCCAACCTCTCCACAATGGCCAAGACCAGAGAGCTGTATAAGGACATCAGGGATAAAATTGTAGACATGCAACAGGCTGGGATGGGCTACAGGACAATAGGCAAGCAGCTTGGTGAGAAGGCAACAACTGTTGGCGCAATTATTAGAAAATGGAAGAAGTTCAAGATGACGGTCAATCACCCTCGGTCTGGGGCTCCATGCAAGATCTCACCTCGTGGGGCATCAATGATCATGAGGAAGGTGAGTTATCAGCCCAGAACTACACGGCAGGACCTGGTCAATGACCTGGAGAGAGCTGGGACCACAGTCTCAAAGAAAACCATTAGTAACACACTACACCGTCATGGATTAAAATCCTGCAGCGCACGCAAGGTCCACCTGCTCAAGCCAGCGCATGTCCAGGCCCGTCTGAAGTTTGCCAATGACCATCTGGATGATCCAGAGGAGGAATGGGAGAAGGTCATGTGGTCTGATGAGACAAAAATAGAGCTTTTTGGTCTAAACTCCACTCGCCATGTTTGGAGAAGAAGAAGGATGAGTACAACCCCAAGAACACCATCCCACCGTGAAGCATGGAGGTGGAAACATCATTCTTTGGGGATGCTTTTCTGCAAAGGTACAGGATGACTGCACCGTATTGAGGAGGATGGATGGGGCCATGTATCGCGAGATCTTGGCCAACAACCTCCTTCCCTCAGTAGAGCATTGAAGATGGTCGTGGCTGGGTCTTCCAGCATGACAACGACCCGAAACACACAGCCAGGGCAACTAAGGAGTGGTGCCGTAAGAAGCATCTCAAGGTCCTGGAGTGGCCTAGCCAGTCTCCAGACCTGAACCCAATAGAAAATCTTTGGAGGGAGCTGAAAGTCCGTATTGCCCAGCGACAGCCCGAAACCTGAAGGATCTGGAGAAGATCTGTATGGAGGAGTGGGCCAAAATCCCTGCTGCAGTGTGCAAACCTGGTCAAGAACTACAGAAACGTATGATCTCTGTAATGCAAACAAAGGTTTTGTACCAAATATTAAGACTGCTTTTCTGATGTATCAAATACTTATGTCATGCAATAAAATGCAAATTAATTACTTAAAATCAATACAATGTGATTTTCTGGATTTTTGTTTTAGATTCCGTCTCTCACAGTTGTAAGTGTACCTATGATAAAATTACAGACCCTACATGCTTTGTAAGTAGGGAAACCTGCAAAATCGGCAGTGTATCAAATACTTGTTCTCCCCACTGTACCTGCTGGAGCGCGTGCTGCAGGTGGGTGCTGCTATGGTGACCAGTGAACTGAGATAAGGCGGGGCTTTACCTAGCAAATATTTGTAGATGACCTGGAGCCAGTGGGTTTTTGCGACAAGTATGAAGCGAGGCCAGCCAACGAGAGTGTACAGATCGTAGTAATAGGCTTTGGTGACAAAACGGATGGTACTGTGATAGACTGCATCCAATTTGATGGAGTGTTGGAGGCGATTTGTAAATACATCGCCGAAGTCGAGGATCGGTAGGATATTCAGTTTTACTAGGGTATGTTCGGCAGCATGAGTGAAGGATTTTGTTGCGAAAATGAAGCCGATTCTAGATTTAATTTGGATTGGAGATGCTTAATGTGGGTCTGGAAGGAGAGTTTACAGTCTAACCAGACACCTAGGTATTTGTAGTTGTCCACATATTCTAGGTCAGAACCGTCCAGAGTAGTGATGCTGGGCGGGCGGCAAGTGCGGGCAGCGATCGGTTGAAGAGCATGCATTTAGTTTACTTGCATTTAAGCAGTTGAGGCCACGGAAGAGAGTTGTATGGCATTGAAGCTCGTCTGGAGGTAGTTAGCACAGTGTCCAAAGAAGGGCCAGAAGTATTACAGAATGGTATCGTCGCGTAGAGGTGGATTAGAGAATCACCAGCAGCAAGAGCGACATCATTGATATATACAGAGAAGAGAGTCGGCCCGAGAATTGAACCCTGTGGCACCCCCATAGACTGCCAGAGGTCCGACAACAGGCCTCCGATTTGACACACTAAACTCTATCAGAGAAGTAGTTGGTGAACCAGTCAGTAATTTGAGAAACCAAGGCTGTTGAGTCTCCGATAAGAATGTGTGATTGACAGAGTCGAAAGCCTTGCCAGGTCGATGAATACGGCTGTACAGTATTGTCTCTATCGATGGCAGTTATGATATCGTTTAGGACCTTGAGCGTGGCTGAGGTGCACCCATGACCAGCTCGGAATCGGAGAAGGTACTGGGATTCGAAATGGTCGGTGATCTGTTGTTAACTTGGCTTTCGAAGACCTTAGAAAAGCAGGGTAGGATAATATTGGCTGTAGCTGTTTGGTCGAGAATGTCTCCCCCTTGTAGAGAGGGGATGACAGGGCCAGCTTTCCAATCTTTGGGATCTCAGACGATACGAAAGAGAGATTGGCTAGTAATAGGGTTTGCAACAATTTCGGCAGAAATTTTAGAAAGAGAGGATCCAGATTGTCTAGCCTGGCTGATTGTAGGGGTCCAGATTTGCAGCTCTTTAAGAACATCAGCTATCTGGATTTGGGTTAAGCGAAATGGGGGAGGCTTGGGCGAGTTTGCTGTGGGGGTGTAGGGCAGTTTGACCGGGTAGCCAGGTGAAAGCATGGCCAGCCGTAGAAAAATGCTTTTTGAAATTCTCAATTATCATGGATTATCGGCGGTGAGTGTTTCCTAGTCTCAGTGCAAGTGGGCACTGGGAGGAGTACTCTTATTCTCCATGGACTTTACAGTGTCCCAGAACTTTTTTGAGTTTGTGCTACAGGATGCAAATTTCTGTTTGAAAAAAGCTAGCCTTAGCTTTCCTAACTGCCTGTATATATTGGTTCCTAACTTCCCTGAAAAGTTGCATATCACAGGGGCTATTGATGCTAATGCAGTACGCCACAGGATTTTTGTTGCTGGTCAAGGGCAGTCAGTCTGGAGTGAACCAAGGGCTATATCTGTTCCTGGTTCTACATTTTTTGAATGGGGTATGCTTATTTATGATGGTGAGAAAGGCACTTAAAGATTAACAAGCATCCTCTACTGACGGGATTTTATTTTTATTTTTATTTCACCTTTATTTAACCAGGTAGCTAGTTGAGAACCAAGTGTCTCATTTGCAAACTGCGACCTGGCCAAGATAAAGCATAGCAGTGTGAACAGACAACAACACAGAGTTACACATGGAGTAAACAATAAACAAGTCAATAACATGGTAGAAAAAAAGAAATCTATATACAATGATGTGCAAAAGGCATGAGGTAGGCAATAAATCGAATAATTACAATTTAGCAGATTAACACTGGAGTGATAAATCATCAGATGATCATGTGCAAGAAGAGTAACTGGTGTGCAAAAGAGCAGAAAAGTAAATAAATAAAAGCAGTATGGGGGTTGAGGTAGGTAAATTGGGTGGGTAGTTTACAGATGGACTATGTACAAGCTGCAGCGATCGGTTAGCTGCTCGGATAGCAGATTTTTAAAGTTGTTGAGGGAGATAAAAGTCTCCAATATCCAGAGATTTTGCAATTCGTTCCAGTCGCAGGCAGCAGGAACTGGAAGAAAAGGCGTCCAAATGAGGTTTTGCTTAGGGATGATCAGTGAGATACACCTGCTGGAGCGCGTGGCTACGGCGTGGGTGTAGCCATCGTGACCAGTGAACTGAGATAAGGCGGCAATTTACCTAGCATAGCCTTGTAGATGACCTGGAAGCCAGTGGTGTCTGACGACGAACATGTAGCGAAGGGCCAGCCGACTAAGGCATACAGGTCGCAGTGGTGGGCGTATAAGGTGCTTTAGTAACAAAACGGATGGCACTGTGATAAACTGCATCCAGTTTGCTGAGTAGAGGTATTGAAGCTATTTTGTAGATGACATCGCCGAAGTCGAGGATCGGTAGGATAGTCAGTTTTACTAGGGTAGTTGGCGGCGTGAGTGAAGGAGGCTTTGTTGCGGAATTAGAAAGCCGACTCTAGATTTGATTTTGGATGTGAGAGTTTGATATGAGTCTGGAAGGAGAGTTTGCAGTCTAGCCAGACACCTAGCTACTATAGATGTCCACATATCTAGGTCGGAAACCGTCCAGGGTGATGCTAGGTCGGGCGTGCGGGTGCAGGCAGCGAACGGTGAAAAAGCATGCATTTGTTTACTAGCGTTTAAGAGCAGTTGGAGCCACGGAAGGAGTGTTGTATGGCATTGAAGCTCGTTTGGAGGTTAGATAGCACAGTGTCCAAGGAAGGGCCGGAAGTATTACAGAATGGTGTCGTCTGCAGAGGTGGGATCAGGGGAATCGCCCGCAGCAGAGCAAACATCATTGATGTATACAGAGAAAAGATCGGCCCGAGAATTGAACCCTTGTGTACCCCATAGAGACTGCCAGAGGACCGGACCAACTGCCCTCCGATTTTGACACACTGAAACTCTGTCTGCAAAGTAGGTTGGTGAACCAGCAAGCAGATCATTAGAAAAAACCGCAGGCTCTACTGAGTCTGCCGATAAGAATGATGCTGATGACAGGAGTTCGAAAGCCTGGCCAGGTCGATGAAGACGGCTGCACCGATAATGTTCTTTTATCAGATGGCGGTATGATATATCGATTAGTACCTTAGCGTGGCTGAGGTGAGCCCGTGACCGGCTCGGAAACCGGATTGCACAGCGAGAGAAGTACGTGGGATCGAGATGGTCAGTGATCTGTTTGTTGACTTGGCTTTCGAAGACCTTAGATAGGCAGGGCAGGATGGATATAGGTCATGTAACAGTTTGGGTCCAGGGTTGTCTCCCCCTTTGAAGAGGGGGCATGACCGCGGCAGCTTTCCACATCCTTGGGATCTCAGATTATACGAAGAGAGGTTGAACAGGCTGGTAATAGGGTGCGACCAATGGCGGCGGACAGTTTCAGAAATAGGGGGTCCAGATGTCAAGCCCAGCTGATTTGTATGGGTCCAGGTTTCCAGCTCTTTCGGAACATCTGCCTATCTGGATATGGGTAAAGGAGAAGCTGGGAGGCTTGGGCGAGAGTAGCACGGGAGGGGCGGGGCTGTTGCCAAGGTTGGAGTCGCCAGGAGGAAGGCATGCCAGCCATTGAGTAAATGTTTGTTGAATTTTCGATTATCACGGACTATCAGTGTGACCGTGTTACCTAGCGCTCATGAGTGGCAGCTGGGAGAGGTGGCTCTTGTTTTCCATGGACTTTACAGTATCCAGAACTTTTTGGGAGTTAGAGCTACAGGATGCAAATTTCTGCTTGAAAAAGCTGGCCTTTGCTTTCCTGAACTGACTGCGTGTATTGGTTCCTGACTTCCCTGAACAGTTGCATATCGCGGGGGGCTCTTCGATGCTATTTGCAGTTCGCCAACAGGACTGTTTTTGTGCTGGTCGAGGCAGTCAGGTCTGGAGTGAACCAAGGGCTATATCTGTTCTTGGTTCTGCATTTTTTGAACGGAGCATGCGTGTCTAATATGGTGAGGAAGTAACTTTTTAAAGAATGACCAGGCATCCTCAACTGACGGGATGAGGTCAATATCCTATCCAGGGTACCGGCCAGGTCGATTAGAAAGGCCTGCTCGCAGAAGTGTTTTAGGGAGCGTTTGACAGTGATGAGGGGTGGTCGTTTGACCGCGGGACCCGTGGCGGATACAGGCAATGAAGGGCAGTGATTCGCTGAGATCTTGATTGAACACGCAGAGGTGTATTTGGAGGGCAGGTTGGTCAGGATAATGTCTATTAGGGTGCCCATGTTTACGGATTTAGGGTTGTACCTGGTGGTTCCTTGATGATTTGTGGAGATTGAAGGGGGCATCCAAGCTTAGATGTAGGACTCCGGGGTGTTAAGCATATCCCAGTTTAGGTCACCTAAACAGAAACAAAAACTCTGAAGCTAGATGGGGAGCGATCAATTCACAGATGGTGTCCAGTGGCACAGCTGGAGCGGAGGGGGGTCGGTAGCAGGCGGCAACAGTGAGAACTTATTTCTGGAGAGATTAATTTAAAAATAAACAGTTCGAAAAACTGTTTGGCATAGACCTGGAAAGGTATGATGAGGTCAATATCCTTCCAGGATACCCGGGCCAGGTCGATTAGAAAGGCCTGCTCACTGAAGTGTTTCAGGGTGTCACGCCCTAACCTTAGAGAGCCTGTTTATTTCTCTATTTGGTTAGGTCAGGGTGTGATTTGGGTGAGCATTCTAGTTTTCTATTTCTTTGTTGGCCAGGTATGGTTCCCAATCAGAGGCAGCTGTCTATCGTTGTCTCTGATTGGGAATCATACTTAGGCAGCCTGTTTTCCACCTGAGTTTGTGGGATCTTGTTTTTGCACAAAAGCTGTATAGCCCTGCAGAACTTTATGTTCGTTGATCTTTTGTTGTTTTTGGTGTTCATTCTAAAATAAATTAAGATGTATACTTTCCATGCTGTGCTTTGGTCTCATTCCGATGACGGACGTAACACAGGGAGCGTTTGACAGGGATGAGGGGTGGTCATTTGACCGCAAACCCATTACGGATGCAGGCAATGAGGCAGTGATCGCTGAGATCTTTGTTGAAGACAGCAGTGGTGTATTTGGAGGGCAAGTTGGTTAGGATGATATCTATGAGGGTGCCRGTGTTTACAGATTTGGGGTTGTACCTGGTAGGTTCATTGATAATTTGTGTGAGATTGAGGGCATCAAGCTTAGATTGTAGGATGGCCGGGGTGTTAAGCATGTCCCAGTTTAGGTCACCTAGCAGCACGAGCTCTGAAGATAGATGGGGGGCAATCAATTCACATATGGTGTCCAGGGCACAGCTGGGGGCAGAGGGTGGTCTATAGCAAGCGGCAACGGTGAGAGACTTGTTTCTGGAAAGGTGGATTTTTAGAAGTAGAAGCTCGAATTGTTTATGCACAGACTTGGATAGTATGACAGAACTCTGCAGGCTATCTCTGCAGTAGGTTGCCACTCCGCCCCCTTTGGCAGTTCTATCTTGTCGGAAAATGTTATAGTTAGGGATGGAAATTTCAGGGTTTTTGGTGGTCTTCCTAAATTAGGATTCAGACACGGCTAGGACATCCGGGTTGGCAGAGTGTGCTAAGGCAGTGAATAAAACAAACTTGGGGAGGAGGCTTCTAATGATAACATGCATGAAACCAAGGCTTTTACGATTACAGAAGTCAAAAAATGAGAGTGCCTGGGGAATGGGAGTGGAGCTAGGCACCAGAGGAACAGAGGAGGAGTAGMATAAGGGTACGGCTAAAGGCTATAAGAACTGGTTGTCTAGTACGTTCGGTACAGAGAGTAAAAGGAGAAGGTTTCTGGGCGCGATACAATAGATTCAAGGCATAATGTACAGACAAAGGTATGGTAGGATGTGAGGATGGAGGTAAACCTAGGCATAGAGTGACGATGAGAGAGATATTGTCTCGAGAAACATAATTTAAACCAGGTGATGTCACTGCATGTGTGGGAGGTGGATCACCTGAAGCGGTCAGCTAAGCTATTGCAGCATCCCGGCTACCGCCAGCCCTCCCTACCCCACCGCCAGGCGCGTGTCAAACTCATTTCGCATCCGTGGGCCACATACGGCCTAGGGAGATTCAATGGGCCGGACCATTAACCAATTATACCCCAATACCGTCTGCTACTAAATAACCAAAATATCATGTCTTTCCTTTGTTTTGGTGTAAAGAAGCACAAGAACATTAGGGAAAATATTGAAATTTAATGAACTATCCTTTTACAAAACATTTCATGAAACACCTCATATTTCCTTAGACAAATGTGCAATTACTTTTTTATGTGCAATAAAGCTTGTCGCTTCTCGGGACATACAAGTTCAGCCGCCTTCATCATGCATCGTTTACACAAAGTCACCGTCGGAATACGGCTTCGATGCTAATGCTATTTCGCTAGCAATTAGGTAGCTGGCTTTTACCGCTGCTTCACTGACTTCTCGGCTCTGGATGAAAGTTGACTGCTGTTTCCTCAGACCGCCAGCAATTCGTTAATCTTATCTCTTCTCAGTTGTCCTTGCAAGCCGTCATATTTTCGCTGTGATGAGTCTCGTAGTGGCGTCGAATATTATATTCCTTCAATACCGAAACTTGTTGCAAACACACCAAGCCACGAAGGTTTTCGCGGCATCTCTGTAATATAAATAGGACGTGGTCCATTTTTCTTTGAAAATTCTACACTCCTTATCTACTTTTCTCCGTTTGGATAACGACATTTTGGCTAATGAGGGTGAGCGGAGAGGTAGAGACCAAGGTATTAACAACGTCGTAAACAAGCAGCAGATGGCGCATTGATACCGTCTGCTGTTTTCAGTCTGTCTCAGTGATGCAGCTGTCTTCTACTCTGATGGAAAGAGTGCGCCCCTTAGCGATAATCCATGAATTGCAGCGAATTAAAAATATTAATTCCATGTCTTTTATGCATTTTTTTCCACTTTCAAATTATCCTGCGGGCCTGATCGAACCTCCTTGGGGGCCGGTTCCGGCCGCGGGCCGTATGTTTGACACCCTGCTCTACAGTGAAATTAGACAATAATCACTAACCAGAACAGCAATGGACAAGGCATATTGACATTAGGAGAGAAATGCGTAGCCGAGTGGTCATAGGGGTCCAGTGAGTAGTTAAGCTAAATGGGGACACGGCGATTTAGACCGCTAGCGGGCCGGGGCTAGCAAGCTAGCAGAAGTTACGTTGCGACAGAAGAAGTCTGTTTTAGCCTCCTCGTGCAGACCAGCCGTGATGGATTAGTAGGGTTCCGTGTAGTAAAGGTGCCCAGTCCAATTGGCAAAATAGGTATAGCTAACAGTTAACAGTCCGATATGCTCTAGACAACTAGCGGGCCACGGCTAGCAGATGAGCATTCAGGGGACGTCGCGACGGAGGGGCCTGTTGCAAAAAGAACCCTTGGGGCCTGTTGCAAAAAGAACCCTTGGCAGATTACATCGGTAGTCCAGTCGTGATAGTCCAGCAGCTGGGCTTCGTGTAGTAAAAGGGTGAGGCCAATTGGCAAAATAGATATTGTAGCCCAAAGAGTGGCTGATGGACATATGTGGAGAATGAGGGCTGCAGTAGATATCTCAGATGGGGGAGTGAGGCCTAAGAGGGTTTTATAAATAAGCATCAACCAGTGGTCTGGCGACGGGTATAAGAGATGACCAGTTTACAGAGGGGTATAGAGTGCAGTGATGTGTCCTATAAGGAGCATTTGTGGCAAATCTGATGGCCAAATGGTAAGAACATCTAGCCGCTCGAGAGCACCCTTACCTCCGATCTATAACTGATGTCTCCGTAATCTAGCATGGTGATGGTCATCTGAATCAGGTTAGTTTGGCAGCTGGGGTGAAAGAGGAGCGGATTACGATAGAGGAAACCAAGTCTAGATTTAACTCTAGCCTGCAGCTTTGATATGTGCTGAGAGAAGGACAGTGCACTGTCTAGCCATACTCCCAAGTACTTGTATGCGGTATGTACCTCAAGCTCAAAACCCTCAGAGGTAGTAATAATACCTGTGGAAGAGGGGCATTCTTCTTACCAAACTGCATGACCTTTGTTTTGGAGGTGTTCAGAAACAAGTTAAGGGTAGAGAAAGCTTGTTTGAACTAAGAAAGCTTTGTTGTAGAGCATTTAGGCTTGGCGATGATAGGGGCAGCAACCTAAAGAAGAAAGGGTCTAAACCATCTGACCCAGATGGTTTTTTGGGGTCAAGTTTAAGGAGCTCCTTTAGCACCTTGGACTCAGTGACTGCCCAAAGGGAGAAACCTTGTAGCGGGGCAGGGGAAAAAGAGGGGAAGCATCAGGGATAGTTGCATTAGAAGGGGTGGAGATGAGGAAATGTTGGACAGGCAAGGAGGCATGGCTGAGTCAAATAGGAACCTAATTTAATGAAGTGGTGATATAAGAGCTCAGCCATGTGCTTCTTGCCAGTAGAAAACACATCATCAACATTAAGGGACATGGGCAGCTGTGAGGAGGAGTTTTATTCTTCAGGTCTTTAACCGTTTCCAGAACTTCTTGGGGTTACCCACAAGAGAGAGAACTGCTCCTTAAGTAACTAACTTTGGCCTTCCGGATAGCCTGAGTGTACTTATTTCTCATTTGCCTGAACAAGAGCCAGTCAGCCTGAGATGCGTGTGCCGAGCCTTTCGCCAAGTGCAATTCTTGAGGTGGAGTAACTCTGCAAGATCACGGTAATCAGGGTCTGAACCTATTTTTAATTCTCATTTTCTTTATGGGGCGTGTTTGTTAACAATACCACTGAAAATAAAAAACACGAAGGTCCAAGCTTCTTCGACAGAGGGGATCAACCTGATTCTATACCATTTTACAGAGGCCAGTTCATGAAGGAAGGCTTGCTCATAATTTTTTTTTAGCAAGCGTCTATGACAAATCAGGACAGGTCGTTTCACTGAGCAGCCATTACGAACACAGGCTGTAAAACAGTGATCACTAAGGTCATACAGAAAACATCGAGACTGATACCTATTAGGACTATTTGTGAGGATAACATCGAGGAGAATAGCACTTTGGAGTCATACCTTGTGGGATTGGTGATAATCTGATAAAGATTTAGGGAGTCCCATTGCTTTAGGACTTGGTCAGGTGGTTTAAGCGTGTCCCAGTTTAGGTCACCTAGCAGGACAAATTCAGACTTAGTGTAAGGGGCCAGGAGAGAGCTTAGGGCAGGTAGMGTACAGGCTGGTGCTGATGGAGGACGATAGCACCCAGCAACAGTCAACAAAGAGCTATTTGAAAGTTTAATGCTTAAAACCAGCAAATCAAATTGTTTGGGGACAGACTTGGTAGCGACAACCGAGCACTGAAGGTGATCCTTGGTAAAGATTGCCACTCCCCCACCTTTGGAAGATCTGTCTTGCCGAAAAAGCTTATAAACATAAAGGATAACATCAGTATTCAAAACCCTCTTCCTTAACCACGTCTCAGTAATGACCAACACATCTGGATTGGCGTTATGAACCCACACTTTRAATTGATCCATTTTAGTGAAGAAGATATCAGAGCACAAGACAGAATTGGGGCTAGCAACAGTAGATGTGCCAGGGAGTACATCCACATTTCCAGATATCATCAACAGTAATACAATCAAGGCACMGCATAGMACAGGYAGAGCTCTGCAGTGCCGATGTATGACATCTGAAGGTGCATCAGATGGCAACAAGATCATATTGTACAACAATTTCATCAGGTAACATGAATACAAAGCCGGCGAGAGGTGGTTAGAATAGGATGGGAGGCCAAAAGTCTGTGTAACAAATAGAGAGTCAGAGTCCTGAGTGTGAGAACAAACAGTCTGTCCCACAGTGGGMTAAAGAAAGTTTGTAGTCAACAAAGTATACAGTAGTCATGAGGKAAATAGCAAAATAGCAAGATGCACAAGAAAAAATAAATATGTGGGGCTAGCCATWGTAAGTTCAGAGTCACTCGCCCCAACAGTGRYTGTGTGCTGGAGGTGAGCGAAAGCTCAGGAGAGAGGGGTGAGTGTGGTGGAGGTACCTGTACCAGWCAGGGGGAGACAGGCCAGGGCAGACGGTGAACAGATCGCCAGGTGGAATCCAAGCAGTAGTGCAGCAGGCAATGGGAGTWGGTGTGTGTCACACCCACTTGGAAGAAGCTTTTATTTCTGAAGGCAGATTTCTTGTTGAAAATGCCAGTGAATGGTCTTTGAACAGCAGGAGCGGGCTTCAGGGGACGCTTCAAAGYCTCCTGACACTTGTTGGGCCAACAGCKCTTTTACTTCACACCTTAGTGCTAATTGATTTTGTATCTGGTCTGGCCTTTCAAGCCTGGGAGCTCAGTTCCAGGTTGGAATGGTGTCCTTAGGTCTCTGCTATTTGTTTGCTAGAGCACCCTCTGTATAGCTTGGAAAAAGAAAACATTGGAAGCAGTAATCTCTCTGGTTAATTTTGGTCAAATTTAGGTTGTAGGTTTGGAGTTTTGATCTGGAGCATATAACCGTATGTACTCCATTAAATTCTGACATAAGGAATAGATACAACATTCCTTTGAAATAAAGCACATATTAGATATATTATTGTTCTGAGGGCGTAAGGAGAAACACATTTTTCCTACTGGAGAGTCAACTGGACAAAGCGAAAGTATCTCAAGAAAGTGAGATTTGACTGGGTACACATGCGCYTTGCAGATGGAATACATCAAAGACTATAGCGAGCTCTAGGMGCGCGTTCGTAAATTCACTCTGGCTATCTACTCCGATTTCAGAGCGCTCTCGTCTGAGTGAATAACTGATGAATTTACAAACTCTCAACACCCGTTGAATTTGMCCGTTGTCTGTTAACATCAGCAAAAAAGCTTAATTAAATKATTGCCAGCAGCACAGTTACAGTCACCACTCTGGATAACAATGAAAACAGCCAAACCAGCTCTGCTAGGGCAAGTAAAATGGTGTTCTTTCATTTGTTTGGCAGTAGCTAGCAAGCTAGCTAACGTTAGCCAGTTACTTGAGCGTTCTCTGGCACTCCAGAGTGAATTTACGAACGCACCCATAGGTGTCACACGAGATYAACAATTGTCATAATGAAAAACAACCCTTCTGCATTCGAACGTTGACTTTGTCKATTCTGTCTGTTGTGAAAAGGTATGGTTATTACCACACAAATACCTGCTTGCTAACAAGGTCAAAGAGATCTCTTTCAGAATTARACATAAGTATTTTTCTGCGAATCATTTCCTGAATTTATTTTTACATTAACTGCAGTTTTTTTGTGTTGAGCATCAAGAAACATTTTTGCATTTATTTTGGCATTGTCTACATGTTAAACAGATTATGGCAAGATATTTGTGGATTTATAATTGATAATATTCTTGATTAATTTGGTTAATTATGGGAGCATGTGCTGCTCAGTTTCCTTAACTATAATAAGGATAAAGAAAAACACTTTTACCTCTGACATTTAATTTTGCTAAAGGAAAATGTTTATATTCATAAATATAAATTCAKTAATAAAAAAACTCTTCCTTGTTTTCTGTAAGGAGTTTGAGACCATTCTACATTCTTCGAATGAGAAAGCTGTAAAAACAGTCAATATGTGTGTGTCTTTAAAGGCCTTTGTATAATCTGTAGTTTGTTGTACCCCCTAGCATATAGCATATATGCTGTTCTTGTTTGTTTGTATATTTCCTGTAGGTATACTGGTGTTTTGTGCAAAAAAATTATTATAAAAAAAAAATAGAATTCATAAAACCAGAAAGTTTATCAGAACACTGTTAGAGATTTCTTGGCATCAAAAATGCACCCATTTCCAGAATATTATGATTGCTAAATACTMCACAATTTAAACACTTCCKCCCCAAACATCTGTAAATATTGAACCATAAAGTGTTCCTTCCTGTGTACTTAAGCTAAAATGTTTATTCTATTCTACRGAGCCATTTACTTTATGTTCGTATTCGTATTCTTAACTTAATTTRTTTCTTATTGTTGTTGCATTGTCGAGAAGGAACGTGTATCCTGTAGGCCTACATACGACTTATAAAACTTAAAACTATAGGGATAATTTATATAATACATGATCCATAGCAAATGGGACAGGGGAGAGAAAATACATATATTTTATGGCTGCCTTGTTCTGTGGTTGCCATGGCACCGAGAGGCAGAGCGCTCTGCAAATATTGTAAATATAGGGTGCGTTTGTAAATTCACTCTGAAGTGACAGAGTGCACGCTGGGCGTTCGTAAATTCAGAGTGTTGTCAGATTGTCCGTTGGTATATTCAGAGCGTTGCCAGATTGTCTATTGGTAAACTCAGAGTGTTTCACTCTCGGAGCGTTCAGAGCGCCCGCTGGACGCTCTGGCCGATGAGTAGGGTTGATCCGAGCGTTCTGACCACACAATGGCAGTCAAGCACCCAAGCTAACTGGCTAACGTTGGCTAGCTTGCTAGCTACTGCCAGACACAAATGAGAGAACACCTCACTCTGACCATTTTACTCACCCTAGCAGAGCTGGTTAGTCTGTTTTCATGTTATCCAGAGCATTGGTGGCTGTAACTGTGRTGTTGGCAACAATTTATAWATACGTTTTTTGCRGACACCGGCCATATATCCACTTGTGTTGAGCGTTTGTAAATTCATCAGTTATTCCGCGCTCTGGCACACAGATGAGAGTGCTCTGAAATCGGAGTAGATAGCCAGAGATAATTTACGAACGCGCCCATAGTCAATATAGTACATATGTTACACATAAAGTGTTTTTAAAGCATTAAAAAAAAAAATGCATTACTATTGATTTTTATTTTGTATTTTATTGCATTTGTATATTTTTATTTAAAAAATGTAATCAACATTTTGGGGTTTGATAACTTGTTAATAGATTAACTGAAATAACTGGTGGTGACCAATTGCAGGACTGATTATGGCAAGCAAGTCAGTTTATTTGGCTTGGCTAGCTAGGTTGCTATGATTTGAATGATACCGCAACACCAGATCAACAGCATCGGCTTTTTGGCCCCCTGCCCCAGTTCCTAGAGGGAAGTGGACTGTTGTGTGATGGGATGCAGAAGCTTGCTTCGTAGGGGGCTTTTCTGAAACACTGCTGAGGTGTGGTGGTCTTATACTGGTGCTGCTACAGTCTCCGAAGCATCACCAAGGTGGGTGCTACATTTCAGTAGTGAACGATCCAGCCTACCTACGAAGGAGGAGCTGTGACTATCGAAGACGACAAGCTGCCCGATGAAGAGCTCTGGGACCTGTCTGTCAGATGTCTCTAACTCCCTGCCTTGCTGTACCATCTATGCTTCCCCCTCTCAAGATACTACCCTTCTGAACTTCCTATCATCTAAAGCTGTGGAAGACTGTCGCCCAAGAACTGCCATGTTCCTAAATCTGTTTTATGAAAAAAAYAKYYAAAAAAAKGTTTATATAACATAAATGTATTCTTATTATTGATGAAAACATGACCTACTGGAACAGATTACTGTTGTATTTGAGAAGGGCGTTCCCTCYCCCTTTTTTGCCTATTCACGTCAAAGGCCATAGACCGGTGCACCGCTGCTCAGGTTAATAGAACTCCCTCAATGGGAGTGGTAGAGAATACGTTCAGGGAAATGCGATGACGCGAAAGRGTAAGAATGATGCTGTTAATATCAGAGATTTGTATACAAATAGAGTATACACCTTCGTTTGAGGTGTACATACCTACATCTCCTGATTGCTAACCATGTAATCTTATTTATAGGTCTTCCTGCTCTCTTGAGAACCTTGATGATCTCGAAATGGAGTCAGTCGGTAGTGTTGAGCGCTCTGAAGTTGAGKCAGTCCAGGATGTAGTGGACCTACCTGCGGCGAGAGATATGGTAGAGTCTTCCAACATTTGCCCTGAGAGTCCTACCTGAGATGATTTTGAACTGGTAGGAGTGACATTTTTGGAAAGAGTGGATTCCTGCTTTTTGACCGACCCATATGCTGTGTCAATCTGGGTAAAGGACAAACTGGGAATGGTTACATCTGTGAATGCTTCGAGAATMATCTGCCTCCCTGAGGAAGTGGGTGCTTCGAGTCACATGGCTCGAGGGTTAACCTGTGGTGTGCTTTGCTTTCCGGAGCATGGCGCTGCTTAAAGGGGTGATCAGTGAGGTAGCGTTGAGTGTAGAAGTGGATCAAATGAAAAGGAATATTCCTAGTGTTTGTGACGCCCAGCGTTTGGCGAGACATAGACCCAGTGTCAATGGCGAGACTGAGAATACKATCTCTGTTTTTTTAACACAGAGTTTCTACCTGATAAGGTCACGTTAAGCCCTTTACAGAATAGCAAATATAACCTATGTTCCGAACCCGCTTCTAAGTGCTTTAGGTGCCAAAGATTCAGACATGATGCAGCAGTGTGTAGAAGGGAGATCCCACGATGTGAGAAATGTGCAGGAGGGCATAGTCAGAGGGAGTGTACAGTTGGGATAGAGAAAGCACCTTGTGTCAACTGTGGGGTGCCCATGCAGCTGGGGATCCAAATTGCCCTGTGAGAGAGAGAAAGGTTGAGATTGACTGAGTTCGAGTGGGGCAGAAAGTTTCCWATGCTAAGGTAGTGGAGAGAGTAGAGGATAACCCAAGGGTCYGTGAGTCGACTGGGATGCCCCCAGTGAGTAGGCCTGAAGAGACAGAGCCAGAGAGGATGAGTTTTGGTAAGGTTGGATTTCTTGCTTTTATAGCCATGGTGATCAAATTCACTGCACTGATGGAGTGGAAATCACAGAAGCTAGATGTGGTAGTTGCAGCAGCAGAGAAATATTTGGGTGTGAGAGATTTTAGTGCAGAAGAGGTTCTGGGAGTTTTGAGAGAAGGGGTTCCATCCTCACAGGCAGACACCCTGGTGTAGGATCGTTTAGTAGTGGGATGCGGMGGTGGGTTTTTATGAGTTAGATGTTGGTGCAATTTAAGTTTTTCCCATTCCCCTATTTTCTGGGTGACCAAAWTACGCAACACAGCGTGTAGTCMGCCGGAAAGCCACACGAAGAAGAAGAGAGTACATTCAGTCAATCCCAGTGAATGTCTTGTTTGCCTCTCCACTAACCATCCCAGGGGGACTATAGAAACTATTATTTCAACCATAATGCAACTCYCATTCATTCAATTTAGATTTATAGACATATTCTGTGTCCAGGGTAAATCATTCGACCTTACTCATTCACACTATCACAGGAACAAGAAAAGTCACAGGTCCTTCATATTATTCCCATAATCCTGGAACTAATCCTGTAATTATTGGAACTCTGTTCATGCAACACATGACTGAAGCCTGTTTACACAGGCCTTTCCTGAAAGAAATGAAGCCTTGCCTGGATGCAGGAGGGATGCATGTTCAAATCACATGCTTCGTAAAGAATTGATGTAGACTAACAGTGAAATGCTTACATAAGGGTCCTTTTCCAAAAATGCATAATTAAAGATGAAGATGAAAAAAATACAAATAAAAAATAGAAATAGTGATACGAGGAATAAATACACAGTGAATAACAAATAGCAATAACGAGTAAAATTAACATGGCTATATACAGGGAATATTTAGTATTTTATTAGGATCCCCATTAGCTGTTGCAAAAGCAGCAGTTACTCTTCTATAGCCTACATATCAATACATACCAACAAACTATCGAGATCAAATAGGGGAGAGGCGTTGTGCCATTTATCTGTTTTTTTTAAACCAGGTTTGCTGTTTATATGAGCAATATGAGATGGAATGGAGTTCCATGKAATAATGGCTCTATATAATACTGTATGCTTTCTTGAATTTGTTCTGGATTTGGGGACTGTAATAAGACTCCTGGTGGCTTGTCTAGTGGGGTAAGTGTGTGTGTCAAAGCTGTGTGTAAGTTGACTARGCAAACAATTTGGGATTTTCAACACATTAATGTTTCTTATAAAAAGAAGAAGTGATGCAGTCAGTCTCTCCTCAACTCTTAACCAAGAGAGACTGGCATGCGTAGTATTTATATCAGCCCTCTGATTACAGTGAAGAGCAAGACGTGCCGCTCTGTTCTGGGCCAATTGCAGCTTAACTAMGTCTTTCCTTGCAGCACTCGACCACACGACTGGACAATAATCAAGATAAGACAAAACTAGAGCCTGCAGAACTTGCTTTTTGGAGTGTGGTGTCAAAAAAYCAGAGCATCTATTTACTATGGACAGACCTCTCCCCATCTTTGCAACCATTTGAATCTATATGTGTTGACCACGGCAGAGTACAACCTAAGGTAATGTCAAGTAATTTAGTCTCCTAAACTTGTTCAACAGCCACACCATTCATTACCAGATTCAGCTGAGGTCTAGAACTGGAGTACCAGTACTGAGTTGATGTGCAGGGGTACGAGGTAATTGAGGTAGCTATGTACATAGGTAGGGGAAAAGTGATTAGGCAACAGAATAATAGACAGTAGCAGGGTATGTTTGTTTGTTTGTGTAATAGACAGTAGCAGAGTGTGAAAGTGTGTGTTTGTGTGTGTATTTGCGTGTTATGTGTGTGGGCGTGCTTGCGTGCGTATGTAGTGTGTGTGTGTGTGTGTGTGTGTGTGCATAGAGGCAGTGCATGAGAGTTACTGCAGAAAAGTGTATGTGTGTTTACGTTTATTGACCTGGAGGCAGAAGTGAACTATTTCCACTAGATGGGCCAGCTGCAAAGTCAAAATTGMCTATATCGTAAAAGTTCATGAAAACAAAAAAATGGTTTTTGGTCTTAATTTAAGGTTAAAGTTAGGCATTAGGGTTACCAATGTGGTTAGGGTTAAGGTAAGAAWTGTTATGACTTTGTKAGCTAGTGATCACTCTGCAGAGCTGCCTCCAGGGCAAGATTCATGACAATAAATGCCAACCTGCGATAAATGGGAGACTTGACTGATCAGCATCCTATTGACAGCCCGAATAGGACAACATCTGAAACCTTCTTAACCCTTAAACATAACCCTAACCATAAATTAACAAATTCTGAAATTCAACATTGGATTTCTGGTCAGTCACATCCCCTTAGTTTTCCCAGAGAGAAATAGTTTAATTAATAGATAATAACAGTGAAGTAGTGCTGTGTATCTTTGGCAATTTCTCATCTGTTATAATTAATCAGAAAAAAACATGTTTGCATTCTTTCTTTCGTTKTTTTTCTTCTTCTTTCTCAACTCTTATAGTTGCTGCCTCTATAGTTTAACCATCAAAGTAGGAAGTAGCATAGGTGTCCAATTGCCATCAAATTCTTATTCTTCTAATTCTTATTATACAACTTGATTTAGTCGTGTGCAAGGAAAAATTGTATAATATTGATAAAGGAAATGGATACATTTAGATTCAGAAAAGGGAATGGCCCTTGTGTGATCTACCATATAAGGTCCCACAGTTGACAGTGCATGTCAGAGCAACAATCAGCCAAGAGGTCGAAGGGATTGTCCATAGAGCTCCGAGACAGGATTCGGTCTTCAACGAGTTTGAAAGTATATTCAGTATATTGAGTTCGTTCCCGTGTTTATTTTACTKAAGCGGGATTGGACGCCTCGCCATATATTTGACACCCCTGCTGTAGACGATGGATGAGGCATGACATCAAATCAAGTTAAATTGTATTTGTCACATGCGCCGAATAGAAAGGTGTAGACTTTACAGTGAAATGTTTGCTTACGAGCCCTTCCCAACAATGCAGAGTTATAGGCCGCCAGGTGTAAACTAATAGAATAGAACAGAACATAATAACTGCAGGCAATAAAGTATAAAGTATTTTCAGTGTCCATTAGAATGAGTTGAAGTCGAGATGTTGAATCCATCCAACCATGTGATGTTACACTCGACAGACGTGTGAAACTGCACCGCTGTCTTCCCGGTTAGAAACATACACAGATTTGTACTAGTGCATAATGCGCAGTTCTGTCGCCAAGACAACCGTTTCTGTGGATGAAGTCATTGTTACGCTGATAGTTGCTATAGTTACAACCTAGAGAGGGCGCTGCGGAGGGGCTATGTACGTAATATGACGCAGGGTGGGGGCGTGCTCGCGATGCGCGCTGCGCAAGGCTGGTTGTTGTTCCCGCAGAGAGGCGAGAAGATGGCGGCCGTGTCAAGCGGAGGTGCAGCTGGGTCCGCTGCGGCCGGGATTACGCACTCTACCCGACCGGCCCACGCAGGCATGGGCGCCCAGAACCGACCACAGCCATCCTCTGGGATCAGCCACTCCAATCGACCGGCCGCGGGGTGCATCACCAACCCCGGCCACCCCTCGTCCGGCAGGCCCCCCCTAGCCCGAGTGGGCTACTACGAAATCGAGCGGACCATCGGCAAGGGAAATTTCGCCGTTGTTAAATTAGCAACACACATCATCACCAAAGCAAAGGTAGGATGGTTAATACAAGGCTTTTGAAGGGGATCAATTCCAGGTTGTCAACGATTTGACCTAATTTGACTGTTATCGCTGTCACTCTCATCCAGGCTGAAGATTGGGCCTTCGGGCTGAGAGCGAGTAACGTTACAACGGCTAGACCGCTTTTGGTCGCAGTGCGGGGGTGTAAACATGGGGTATCATAAGCAATCATTCGCCTTGTAGTTTTTCACATGATAGAACCAGTTCTCATGTAACAAGGGCAGCGGGGGTGACTTGTCTACGAAGATGAGGMTACCGCTGGGATGAAAGAGAGGAGAGGGGCGCTTCGAGCGTGGACTGCGATCGTTAACTAACCAGCTATTTTGGGCATTATGTATTAACTAGGTAGAATCACAAGCATCATGTCATCAGTAGTTTACACGTATCATTTGCAAGCAACTAGATATATATTTGTGATATTTTGAAGTGAATGCGCCTTTGGCAAGCTAGTTAAGTTGGCTTGGTAGGTAACTAAAATAACAAACCTGCTTGACAGGCAGTAAACATATAACTGGCTGGCCATATCTCATCCCTAAAAATGTGTTCACTAACAACGTATTTTCTCACTGAAAAAGCTCATGTTTTTCATTTTCTCATGGTGTATTTATTTGATTTAGTGGTTTATTCAAGGGGTGGTATTTTAGTTTTTGAGTATAGAGTATAGGCAGAGGCGATGGGAAYATTTGCAGKKTCAGATATGTCATAGCTTATTGATATCCCTTTGAGTGTGCTTATGCTGTTGCATAGTGTGGGCGTCTGTAGGCAGATGCATTGCTGGTGGATAGTCACTGTCRGCTTGACACTTGTTTTTCAATATTGAAACAAAAAAACAATRAAGGTAGTCGCWACTTTTACCTACATATCATTTCTCATCCTTATAGTTGAGAGACCMTAGCATGAACAGTAAACTACTTTTTTATCCACATTTTGCCTTTACACAAATTACKATTTTATTTTCCCAGGTATCTTATTGAGAAGCGGTTGCATCCCRCCGCACCTCTCTGATTCAGAGGGMTTGGGTTAAATGCGGAAGACACCTTTCAGTTGAATGCATTCAGTTGTACAACTGACTAGGTKTCCCCCTTTCCCTTTCAATGTTTTTCTCTCAATAACGACTTGGGTGGGCAAGGAGTAGAGCAGGCCAATTGATAGCCTACCCACTCTGGCCATACTTTTAAGCCTGTGCCAGTGCCACTAAGCTGACATATCTCCTAGTAATAAGACTGTGGATCTGCAACACGCTCATGGYATCGAACTGAGGCCAGTCATCAGAGAGGGATAAACAGAAGGCTACCTGTAAGGACATCACGATTGTAATGTGTGTGTAGAAGACCGAGAACACTTGACTACTTCTATGTGTGTTGTGTGAGGGAGGCTGACTATTCTGATAGATTAACTCACATGGTGACAMGGAACATATTCAAAAACATATTAGGCTGTAGCCTAAGCAGCTTAAACTAATCTACAGAACTTGTGAAAARGTATTTATAGGGAACCYCATATTAMTGCTTCAAAGTTACTTAACGATTCATTGATAAAACACTGACCACTAAAAACTACAATCTCTCCATTATTAGGCCACGTTTTTTGTTGAGTGATACTTTTGCAAAGGGGGACTCCACACAGGCCCTGATATTTTGCGTTCTACTGGATTGGTAGAATGGATTGCATTAGTGCAATTTGAAAATGACCCTTTCTAGGCAGAGGTCATCGTCATTGTGATAATTTACATTTGATTTCTCTCATTTTATAAATGTATAATTAAATAGGCCATGCTGAATCACAGGGGCAGGTCAACACATGAATGGATCTTTTTCCTGGTTGATGTACATTGGGTTGTTATTTTACCTGACATGCATATGGTCSTCTTTTTAGCTGGTTCTTTGTAGAACTTTGACCCGGAGTTGTACAAAATTGGGTGTTACTCTACTCCAACGATTAAGGAAAACSTAGTTTGTTTTTACTTGGTTATCTTTAATTCATCCCTCCTCGTTTGTCTTTCAAGCTCCCACATGGGTTTGTATTTTCCTCATATCCAATAAGGAGGGGACTTTCAGCTTGTTGAGTGTCTCAAACAGAACCAAGTTCTATTTTAGCGCTTGGCTGCGCAGACGCTCATTCACGAGCGTGAATGATGTGGGTGAAATGATTGAATAACATGTATGTGTACATTTATTTTGTGGCCAGTGTGGTTTCTGTGTAATGTTTAGAGGAAGTAGCTGGTCCAAGTATGATTGTTTTGGGTTTGTCATTAAATGTAKCACCACCCAAAACCTTTTTTCCCCCCTATTTTTTTATCCCTCCAATTGCATCTTATGAAGCATGWKATGCTTCAGGTTCACCTGGTTTGAATGTACAATTTAAATGGGACTAGGTAATGTTTAAAAACAAATAGATGCTTAAACATATGAAACCAGTGCCTTGGTGCTGCCTTCTCACCAACTCACGATTATAAACACTGATATTTCTGGTCATGTTTATGAAATTCAAAGTAAACAAAAAAAGTTGCCTCTTCTAGCTACATCAACAAAATGTATTCTGAATTCAAACAGTAGCCTATCTATTAATATTGCTCACATGTATTGACATGACACCCTCCCTAGCAGTCAGTTAGCTGACGTAGAAGTGAGCAAATTCAGTATATTTGGACAGATCTTCGCACTGCACACCTTTTCCACCAGCATTAGTCATGCCTAATCACTGGTGTGAAAGACAGGAGCTATAGCTCAATGCTTCGGTCCGCAAAGCCAGTCAGGGAGAAGGGGTTTGTGGAGCCGTGGCATTAGACTGAGCCAAGCGTCACAGCTATGGAAGAGGGACTGTCTTAGAGGCGTTAGGGCAGACCTGACAGGGTCAACAACAAAACACACACCTGAATAAGAAAGTGTTTCTAAACCGAAATGTGTCTGCCAGCTGACTAGCTCCCTCCTCCTCATCAGAAGACGGGGCACCTCCTCTTGGCTCCACTACAGTCAGACAGGTATGGCTAAAGAAGGCAGCCGGCGTGCTCTGGCTTGTCTGCGGTGCATCGCGCCGTCTCATGTTACACTGCATCTATCCAGACTACTTCTTCCCCTACCGCCGCCTCCTCAGCTTAGATTTGCATCGAGGAGGAGCAGCCGCGATGGCCAGGCAATGTTAGATAACGGGCTTAATGCACGTGTCGTGCCGTGATTTCATTTGCATTAATAATTTGACAATTGTGGTGTTGCTGCTTGACCTACCTTCATGTCCCATAGTTATTGGGTTATGCACAGAGAGAATCTGATTCTGTACGCCCATCTTCTCATGTTCTTGTTGGTGCGTTCAGTACTAGCCCTAGTGGAATCTGTCCTAGGTCTAACTCATGTAATTAAAAAAAAAAAAAAAAACAGTCGTTTTTGACAGGCAATTTCATACTACTTACAGTGCATTCGGAAAGTATTCAGACCCCTTGACTTTTTCTACATTTTGTTGCGTTACAGCCTTATTGTAAAATGGATCAAAAACAACAACATTCAATCTACAAACAATACCCATAATGACAATGCAAAAACAGGTTTTTAGAAATTTGGCATATCTATTAAAAATAAAAACATATTTAAATAAAGTATAATTATTCTGACCCTTTGCCAGGAGACTCGGAATTGAGTTCATGTGCATCCTGTTTCTGTTGATCATCATTGGTGTTTCTACAACTTGATACCTGTGGTAAATTCAATTGATTGGACATGATTTGGAAAGGCACACACCTGACAATATAAGGTCAGACAGTTGACAGTGGATGTCAGAGCAAATACCAAGCCATGAGGTTGAAGGAATTGTCCGTAGCGCTCCGAGACAAGATTGTGTCGAGGCACAGATCTGGGGAAGGGTACCAAAAACTGTCTGCAGCATTGAAGATCCCCAAGAACACAGTGGCCTTCATCATTCTTAATGGTTGAAGTTTGGAACCACCAAGGCTCTTCCTAAAGCTGGCTGACCGGCCAAACGGAGCAATTGGGGGAGAAGGCCTTGGTCACTCTGACAGAGAGCCTTCCAGAAGGATAACCATCTCTGCAGCACTCTACCAATCACACCTTTATGGTAGTGGCCAGGCGAAGCCACTCTTCAGTAAAAGCACATGACAGCCCGCTTGGAGTTTGCCAAGAGGCACCTAAAGACTCAGACCATGAGAAACATTTTTCAGTGGCAGGGACTGGGGAGGCTAGCTGACTGGGGCAAAGGTTCACCTTCCAACAGGACAACGACCCTAACACACAGCCAAGACAACATTTTTGGCTTCGGGACAAGTCTCTGAATGTCCTTGAGTGGCCCAGCTAGAGCCCCGACTTGAACCCGATCTCTGGAGAGACCTGAAAATAGCTGTGCAGCGATGCTCCCCATCCAACCTGACAGCTTGAGAGGATCTACAGAGGAGAATGGGGGAAACTCGCCAAATACAGGTGTTAATTATTTTGAATTTAACCTTTTATTTAACTAGGCAAGTCAGTTAAGAACAAATTCTTATTTACAATGACGGCCTAGGAACAGTGTTTAACTGCTTTCTTCAGGGACAGAACGACATATTTTTACCATGTCAGCTCGGGGATTCGATCTAGCAACCTTTAGGTTACTGGCACAATGCTCAACCACTAGGCTACCTGCCGCCCCAACTTGTAGCGTCATACCCAAGAAGACTCGGCTGTAATCGCTGCCATTGCAGCTTCAACAAATTACTGAGTAAAGGGTCTGAATTCTTATGTGATATTTCAGTTTTTTATACAAACCCGTTTTTGCTTTGTCATAATGGGCTATTGTGTGTAGATTGATGAGGGAAAAAATCGATTTAATCCATTTTAGAATAAGGTGGTAACGTAACAAAGTTGAAAAAGTCAAGGGGTCTGAATACTTTAGTGTATCTATAGTGTGTAGCTATATGACGTCATATCTGTTTAGGCTGTTTGGTAGTAGCTTAGCTAGATTATGGTGAATAAATATCCTCACTCATATACAGTAGACCAGCCATACTCAACTGGCGGTCCAGACCCAGAACGGGGTTAATACGGACCACTGGTCCAGAGTAAAACTAGGTCAGCTTTCGACCCCTGGTATCATATAAACACACATAAGACATGGATTTTTTTTTTTTTATTGCAGGAAATTAGTTCAAAACAGGAAAAAAAAATTGGCCCATGCAAAATGTGTAGGATTGTGGGAAATTAGCTTTAAAACGGCAACATTTTCTCTCCGCCAACAACAGAGCTGTAAACAGTTTGTGGTCACGTGTTACGAGGTGGGGGTTTGTTAGTACGCCGACAATTGACGATATCCATCCGAGCCTTTGCCACCTAGGTCTGATACCAGTTGATACCGTTGTCCAAATTCACCCCCTTTTACCACAGAAAGGATCCTCAGTAAGCATCCCCATAATGGAGACTTTCACCTACATTCAGGTCTTACTGACTGTATGGTCTGGGTCCACTGTATCAGCTATATTTAACCCCTTGACAAATAGCCCCACGGCATTTATTTATTTATTTCACCTTTGTGGCATCGCCTGCCTGCGTGTGCCAGTCCGGCCAGTCCCCCCTCGAGAGTCAGTTGGCAACGTCGACGACATGATGTGTCTTTCACAGAGACTTACACATTGGAGTCACTTAACTTTAGTGAGTTATCAACGTCAGGTGCCCCGGGAACAGTAATTCCATTGGAATCTTGTTGGTATGCATAGAGACGTTGGCCATGTGTTGGTGGGAGATGGAGGACTACGGAGACTTGACCCCTCCATGTATGGAGCTCAGCTGCTGCAAGGGGACCACAGTCATTGGTTGATATCAAGATCCAACGCAAACTCTGTCTACAGAAAAGCTGTTCTCATTGGTTTGCAAGTGGAGGTGGCCCATATTATCAGATGGAGGTTTTAGGTTATGTGGGTGGTTTAGTCAGATGGAGGTTTTAGTTTATGTGGGTGGTTTAGCCACATAACCGTGGACATTAAAGCAATAAGGCACTAGAGACTGTGGTATTGTGAATAGGCTATATCATGATGATACACACGACTGGATCACGAACTCAGCCAATCAGCATCCAGGACTGGAACGACCCATTTTTATTATCCTCTGTGTTGTATCTGTTGGTGTTTTATGCCTCTTTACTCATCCCGGTTTTGTTTGTTTGCTTTGGTTTTAGACAGACGGCGTCTTCTTGATTTTCCCCATTGTCCATTTAGGGTATTGGCTGCCTCATTGATGAATGAGACCTATTCACGGTTAAAATAGCACATGCACTCCTGATCAGCACGTACATGAATAGGCCAATAATGTGGTACACACACTCGCTCTACAGTACAGACACATAGAGGAACATCTGAACGTAGACTTATGACTTAGCTGAGTCACCCACATACATGCGTGAGACACACACACACACACACAGAACAGTCTTTCGCTCTCCCTGGAGGAGTGTGTAAAGCCTGTGGCTCCGCTGTGTGGTTGAAGGGCAGGGAGACCGTTTTGTTGTTAGCTAGCACGGGGTGGCAGGTAGCCTAGTGGTTAGAGCAACCGAAAGGTTGCTGGATCGAATCCCCGAGCTGACAAGATAAAAATCTGTCGTTCTGCCCTGAACAAGGCAGTTTAACCCACTGTTCCCCTGTAGGCCGTCATTGTAAATAAGAATTTGGTCTCAACTGACTTGCCTAGTTAAATACAGGTTAAACAATTAATAATAATAATAACGATACCACAGCCACCACACTGCCACCCCCCCCAGGTCAAAGTCTGAGTCTCTTATTACTGGTAACCTTGCAGCGTTGYACTTTCACCCTGTGTGGTGACCGTCTCCAGATGATGAGAACGTTGAGCAGCAGGGCTGAAGACCTCCCAAATGCAGCGGTGCGTAGTGTTGCCGCTGAAAGGAACACGCAAAGAWAACCAACAACATGGGTTGAATAAAAAAGATGCAGACTTATTTGTGTGATCTTGTGATGCTCACTGCACACGTTAACCTCCACATAAGGGAGCTTGATTGGAGTAGAAGGTCAACCCTCTACAACAGGGAACCCAGCTGGTTAAGCTGATAGAGATGACGTTGTGGTTGTGATGATGATGATGTWATTTCGACCATCTTTAACTGGTGGAGATGTGAATGTTTTTGATGTCAGTGTTGGCAAGTGTTTCCCCCCCCCTCCCCATACTAGAACAATGTCACACTGATCATCTCTTGCTCATGCACAGCAGAATACAGGCACGTGCATGCTACACGGTCACTCACATGCACGTGCTTGTTAGCACTCTGTGCACCCAAACCAACCCTATCCACAATCCCACTCATGCTGACTCATACTGACTGTCATATGTTTAGATGCACTGTGTGTGTGTGTGTGGTGTGTGTGGTGTGTGTGTCTTGGGGGGGTCTTGGTCTAGTCTCCTCTCAGATGAGGACACAGCCCTGGTCTCTGTTGGTGAGCATTGCTCCTGAGCCAAGTGGCTTTGGGCCTGACTGACTGAGGCAGTAAAGATTCAACTTTGACTATTCTCATTGCAGACGGCTGAGATGGTGTCTTTATGGCTGTGTCTTTTTAAAACGCTCTCACCTGTTASACTACTTACTGGTATCCCARGTGATATTGTTAGAGGTTAGGCTAAATCCACACATGACACCATCACCAATGCGTTCCATTTGGTATGTGTTAAACTCCTTGTTTTGTTCTTAACTTCTATTAGACTTTTTGATCCATCATTTTTATTCCATCTTCGATCTCCAGATTGCGTTTTTGGTTTTTCATATTTGCCTCTCTTGAGCTCTCTGCAGTAATACGCTGCTATATAAAACGTAAAAGGAATTTCACGAKGGCAAAGTCATCAAACTTGAAAAGTCCTCTTGTCCGCATTCCTTTGATGTAATTGTCAGCAGCACAGTCGTGTTGTTTAGAGTGCCTTGRCCCAAATAATCWCAGTGTTGGAGGCCTATCTATCTCTCCTGTTCATTTTGTAGGCCTCTTGCCACTTGTCTTTTCCTGGTTGCTAAGTCTCAGCAGTGGCGCGGTGCTATGGTTAGGTCAACAGTCGTGTGATCGCGGGGGCTATATGACACTTCAGCTTAACTGACTCTCTGTATCCATATCTTTCAATGGAAAATTCCAAAGTAATGCAGGCCAGACACGTCARCCCTCCAAGTAGATTACTGTAACTATAACTGTATATGTCAAGAACCAGCCAGTAGTTCCAACTACAACTGGCCATTTGAATTGCGTGTGTGAGGAAATGAGTTGTGCTAGTCATTCGGATAGCTTGTCCAAACTCCTCTGTGTGCTCAGCTTATCGGGCTTGCCAAATGATGTTCTATCAAACATGATGCTGGCACCAGCTTTTATAGGCCAGCATAGCACTCTCTCCCAGTTTTGATTTCGCACCCAATTTCCTTATTTTGAGACCATTTGCATGGAAAGGGACTTGATGTTCCCAAAGAATTTGAGTTTGTGGCGTGAGACCGGGAGTGTGAACTCACAATGCCTCATGACCTTACTCCCTCATTTGGGACTTTCTGTTTTTACTGTATAATACGTTGTGTGTTTTTCAAGTGTGTCCTTGCTCCAGATGTTGGCCATCGTACCCACGATGCGGGGGGGGGGAGTTTACATCAACACAGCTGGATGACTGCCAGAGCAATAATAGCCCAATGAAGCTTAAAATACCACAGAGATGGACATGCACACAGCCCTACTGAGAAAGATGGACCCACCACACACACACACACACACACACACACACAGGGTTCAATGCTAGAACACCATGTGCCTGGCTCTTCCTTTTCCTGTCCGCTAGCCGGAAATGGGCCGCAGCTTGCTTTCATATGGCCCCATTCTATTATCTCGGCCAAGAACAGAGAGGGGGAAGAGTAGCTTCAGAAATAACTAGTATTCCCAGAAGGCGAAGCCAGCTAACAAGGATGTTTAGGCACGTGTAAGAGCAGGTTTTCGTGTCATTCTCAACAGATCACCCCATTACACTGTTAGGCTAATTTATTCATTAGCCTAAAACCTGCCGTCGAGCTGACACGTCACAGTTGTTGGTAAAAGAAAGCACCGCCAGAATTGGTTAGATCAGCATGGTGTCAAACTCAATCCCTGGAGGGTCGTGCGTTTGCGAGTTTTCGCACCTCCCTTGTACTTGATTAATCAATTAAGGTAATTGATTAGTTAGGAACCCCTCACCTGGTTGTCTAGGTCTTAATTAGACACGAAAGGAAATAACAAAACCAAGCAAACACAGTGCCTTCAGAAAGTATTCACACCCCTTGACTTATTCCACATGTTGTTGTGTTACAGCCTGAATTCAAAATGGATTAAAAAAAACTATTCTCAGCCATCTACTCATAATACCCTATAATAACAAAGTGAAAACATGTTTTTAGAATTTCTTACTAATTTATTGAAAATGAAATACAGAAATATCTAATTTACATAAGTATTCACACTAGAGGTCGACCGATTTTATATTTTTCAACTCCGATACCGATTATTGGAGGACCAAAAAAAGCCGATACCGATTAATCGGCCAATATATTTATTTATTTATTTGTAATGACAATTACAACAATAGTGAATGAACAATGAACACTTTTATTTATTAATATAATACATAAATAAAATCAATTTATCTCAAATAAATAATGAACATGTTTGGTTTAAATAATGCAAAACACAGTGTTGGAGAAGAAAGTAAAAGTGCAATATGTGCCATGTAAAAAAAGCTAACGTTTAAGTTCCTTGCTCAGAACATGAGAACATATGAAAGCTGGTGGTTCCTTTTAACATGAGTCTTCATATTCCCAGAAGAAGTTTTAGGTTGTTGTTATTATAGGACTATTTCTCTCTATACCATTTGTATTTCATAGACCTTTGACTATTGGATGTTCTTATAAGCACTATAGTATTGCCAGCCTAATCTCGGGAGTTGATAGGCTTGAAGTCATAAACAGCGCTGTGCTTCAAGCATTGCGAAAAGCTGCTGGCAAACGGAGGAAAGTGCGGTTTGAATGAATGCTTACGAGCCTGCTGCTGCCTACCACCGCTCAGTCAGACTGCTCTATCAAATCATAGACTTAATTATAATAAACACAGAAATACGAGCCTTGGACATTAATATGGTCAAATCCGGAAACGGTCATTTCAAAAACAAAACATTAATTCTTTCAGTGAAATACGGAACCGTTCCGTATTTTATTGAAACGGGTGGAAACCCTAAGTCTAACTATTGCTGTTACATTGCACAACCTTCAATGTTATGTCAAATTATGTAAAATTCTGGCAAATGAATCACGGTCTTTGTTAGGAAGAAATGGTCTTCACAGTTCGCAACGAGCCAGGCGGCCCAAACTGCTGCATATACCCTGACTCTGCTTACACTGAACGCAAGAGAAGTGACACAATTTCAGGCAACGCATTGATTATATGCAACGCAGGACAAGCTAGTTAAACTAGTAATATCATCAACCATGTGTAGTTAACTAGTGATTATGTTAACCTTTCACGACCTCTACCCGGTCCGGGAGCACCCCCCACCCCCCCCACACACTAATTAGCATAGCTAGCATAGCTTCAAAAGTAGATAGTAGCATCTAAATATCATTAAATCACAAGTCCAAGACACCAGATGAAAGATACAGATCTTGTGAATAAAGCCACCATTTCAGATTTTTAAAATGTTTTACAGGGAAGACAAAATATGTAAATCTATTAGCTAAACACGTTAGCAAAATACACCACTATTCTAACTCCATCAGTTTCTTACTCCTTCAGGTGCTATCACCAATTCGGCTCAACTAAGATATTGATATCCACTAACCAAGAAAAAACCTCTTCAGATGACAGTCTGATAACATATTCATGGTATAGGATAGTTTTTGTTAGAAAAAAAGTGCATATTTCAGGTAGAAATCACAGTTTAACAATTGCACCCACCATCACAAATCGACTAGATTACTAGATAGGAGCAACGTGTATGACCAATTTACTCATCATAAAACATTTCATAAAAATAGACAAAGCATAGCAATGGAAAGACCCATTCTTGTGATTCAGACCATATTTCAGATTTTCTAAGCGTTTTTCAGCGAAAACACAATAAATACGATAAGTTAGCATACCAACATGTGCAAATGTTACCAGAGCATCGATTCCAGCCAAAGAGCGCTAAGAACTAATCCACCGCCAAATATATTAATTTTTCACTAACCTTCTCAGAATTCTTCCGATGACACTCCTGTACATCATTTTACACATATACATATACAGTTTGTTCGAAAAGGTGCATATTTAGCCATACAAAACCGTGGTTACACAATAAAAATACTAGGAAATCAAGCCTCAATATGTCTGACGTCATCTATCAGAGTGATCTAGTTTAATTGAAAGCTAATCATATACTTGACTAAAAAATACAGGGTTGACAGCAATCGAAGACAAATTAGTTCTTAATGCAACCGCTGATTTACATTTTTAAAATTATCCTTACTTTTCAATACAGGGTTGCAAGTGAAGCTATACCAAACAAAATGGCGAAATATGCGTTTAAAATATTTCGACAGAAACACGTTTATCATATTAAATATTGCTTACTTTGAGCTGTTCTTCCATCAGATTCTTGGGCAATGTATCCTTTCTATGTTATAAACGTCTTTTGGTCGATAGATGTCCTCTGTCCTTCGAAATGTCCACCACCAACGACCGACACCCTAAAACGTGTCCAAACTTCAGAGCGCACAACAAAGAAATTCCTCAAAATCGCACTAAACGGATATAAATTGATATAAAACGGCTCAAATTAACTACATTATGATGTTTTTTAACAACTTTAACGACTGAAAACATGACCGGGAGAAATATTGCTGGTTAGAAAACGATTTGGAACGAGGCAGCGTCCGATGGCCTTGACGCTTCAGGCGCACGTGAGAAAGGGAGGTCTCTGTACATTTTGGTCTTTTGTAATGGCTGTGAACGTCCCATCGATTTCATTGAAAACGTGATGACTACAGACACCCAGAGGAAGACGTAGGCAGTGTCGGTTTCTTTCATAGCATTCACTGTCGCCTTATAAACAGACCCCAGATCAGAGGTAAAAATTTCTGAAATCTGAACCCTGTCATGAAAAGTGCTGTAGAAATTGTTCTGTACCACTCAGAGACAAAATTCCAACTTCTATAGAAAACTAGAAGGTGTTTTCTATCCAATAATAACAATAATATGCATATTGTACGATCAAGAATTTAGCACGAGGCAGTTTAATTTGGAGACACAAATATGCTAATGCGGAACAGCACCCCTATAGTTGCAAGAAGTTAAGATTGATTGTTTTTTATAAGATAAGTTTAATGCTAGCTAGCAACTTACCATTGCTCCTTGCTGCCTGCACTCGCGTAACTAGGGGTGGGCAGCCTGCCACGCAGTCGCCTCGTGGATTGCAATATAATCGGCATATAATCGGCGTCCAAAAATGCTGATTACCGATTGTTATGAAAACTTCAAATCGGCCCTAATTAATCGGTCGACATCTAATTCACACCCCGTTGGCATCAATTACAGCTGTGAGTCTTTCTGGGTAAGTCTAACAGCTTTGCACACCTGGAATGTACAATATTTGCCTGTTATTCTTTTCAAAATTCTTCAAGCTCTGTCAAGTTGATTGTTGATCATTCATAGACAACAGTTTTCAAGTCTTGTCATAGATTCCATGGCACCGGAGGAGATTGGCTTGGCTGCTTTTTGGCTGCTGTTTTTCTATTGTGTGTTTTTTTGTGTTAATTTTAACTTATTTTGTACATAATGTTTCTGCCCCCATCTCTTATGACCGAAAAGTGCTTCTGAATATCAGGACAGCGATTACTCACCTCGTACTGGACAAAGATTTTCTTTAACGAGTCGGACGCAAAGGATTTACTTCAGACACCCAACAAGGCCCAAATCCCATCATTCGCATGAAGAAGAGACCGAGATATCAGGGACGTAGGTCGGGGTGCCTTGTAAGGATCCGACGGCGTGTGTGTAATCCCTCTCTACCATCAATCCTATTAGCCAACGTGAAATCATTGGATAACAAATTGGATGAGCTCCGATCAAGATTTTTTTTAAATGGTACCCGCAAAACACCAGTCTCAACATCAACAGTGAAGATGTGACTCCGGGATGTTGGCCTTCTAGGCAGGATTCCTCTGTCCAGTGTCTGTGTTCTTTCCCCATCTTAATATTTTATTTTTATTGGCCAGTCTGAGATATGGCTATTTTCTTCGCAACTCTGCCTAGAAGGCCAACATCTTGGAGTCACCTCTTCACTGTTGACGTTGAGACTCGTGTTTTGGGTACTATTTAATAAAGCTGCCAGTTGAGGTCTTGTGAGGCATCTGTTTCTCAAACTAGACACTAATGTACTTGTCCTCTTGCTCAGTTGTGCAAGGGGGCCTCCCACTCCTCTTTATATTTGGTTAGAGCCAGTTTGTGCTTTCTGTGAAGGAGTAGTACAACATGCTGTACGAAATCTTCAGTTTCTGGTAAATTTCTTGCATGGAATAGCCATTTCTGAGAACAAGAATAGACTGACGAGTTTCAGAGGAAAGTTATTTGTTTCTGGCCATTTTAAGCCTGTAATCGAACCCACAAATGCTGACGCAGATACTCAACTAGTCTGAAGGCCAGTTTTATTGCTTCTTTAAACAGAACAACAGTTTTCAGCTGTGCTAACATACTTACAAAAGGGTTTTCTAATGATCAATTAGCCTTTTTAAAATTATAAACTTGGATTAGCTAACACAACGTGCCAGAACACAGAGTGATGGTTGCTGATAATGGGCCTCTGTACGCCTATGTAGATATTCCATAAAAGAATCTGCCGTTTCCAGCTACAATAGACATTTACAACATTAACAATGTCGACACTGTATTTCTGATTAATTTGATGTTATTTTAATGGACAACAAATATATATTTTCTGTGTGTGTTATGTGTATTATGTTATGTGTGTGTGCGTGTGTGGTGTTATATGTATGTGTGTGTGTATTATATGTGTGTGTGTATGTATGCATGTAATTGGTTATATATATATGTGTATATATATTATATAGATATACTGCTCAAAAAATAAAGGGAACACTTAAAACAACACAATGTAACTCCAAGTCAATCACACTTCTGTGAAATCAAACTTTCCACTTAGGAAGCAACACTGATTGACAATAAATTTCACATGCTGTTGTGAAAATGATATAGACAAAAGGTGGAAATTATAGGCAATTAGGAAGACACCCCCAAAAAAGGAATGGTTCTGCAGGTGTGACCACAGACCACTTCTCTGTTTCCTATGCTTCCTGGCTGATGTTTTGGTCACTTTTGAATTGCTGGCGTGCTTTCACTCTAGTGGTAGCATGAGACGGAGTCTAACAACCCACACAAGTGGCTCAGGTAGTGCAGTATCATCCAGGATGGCACATCCAGGATGGCCACATCAATGCGAGCTGTGGCAAAAGGTTTGCTGTGTCTGTCAGCGTAGTGTCCAGAGCATTGGAGGCGCTACCAGAGACAGGCCAGTACATCAGGAGACGTGGAGGAGGCCGTAGGAGGGCAACAACCCAGCAGCAGGGACCGCTACCTCCGCCTTTGTGCAAGGAGGTGCACTGCCAGAGCCCTGCCAAAATGACCTCCAGCAGGCCACAAATGTGCATGTGTCTGCAGTATGGTCTCACAAGGGGTCTGAGGATCTCATCTCGGTACCTAATGGCAGTCAGGCTAACTCTGGCGAGGCACATGGAGGGACGTGCGGCCCCACGAAAAAAATGCCACCCGCACACCATGACTGAACCCACCGCCAACCGGTCATGCTGGAGGATGTTGCAGGCAGCGAACGTTCTCCACGGCGTCTACCAGACTCTGTCACGTCTGTCACATGTCTCATGTGCTCAGTGTGAACCTGCTTTCATCTGTTGAAGAGCACAGGGCACCAGTGGCGAATTTGCCAATCTTGGTTTCTCGGCAAATGCCAAACGGTCGCTGCACGGTGCCTGGGCTGGTAAGCACAACCCCCACTGTGGATTCGGCCCTCATAGCCACCCTCATTGAGTGTGTTTCTGACCGTATTGAGCAGACACATGCACATTTGTGGGCCTGCTGGAGGTCATTTTGGCAGGGCTCTGGCAGGTGCATCTCCTTGCACAAAGGCGGAGGTAGCGTCCTGCTGCTGGGTTATTGCCCTCCTACGGCCTCCTCCACATCTCCTGAATGTACTGGCCTGTCTCCTGGTAGCGCCTCCATGCTCTGGACACTACGCGTGACAGACACAGGCAAACCTTTTTGCCACAGCTCGCATTGTATGTGCCACCTGGCATGAACTGCACTACCTGAGCCACTGTGTGGTTGTAGACTCCGTCTCATGCTACCACTAGAGTGAAAGCACCGCCAGGTTTAAAAGTGACGCAAACATCACCAGGAAGCATAGGAACTGAGAAAGTGGTCTGTGGTCACCACCTGCAGAACCATTCCTTTTTTGGGGTGTCTACTAATTGCCTATAATTTCCACCTTTTGTCTATTCCATTGCACCAACAGCATGTGAAATTTATTGTCAAGTCAGTGTTGCTTCCTAAGTGGGACAGTTTGATTTCACAGAGCGGTGTGATTGACTTGGAGTTACATTGTGTTGTTTAAGTGGTCCCTTTATTTTTTGAGCAGTGGTATATATATACATACAGTTGAAGTCAGAAGTTTACATACACCTTAGCCAAATACATTTTAAACTCAGTTTTTTCACAATTCCTGACATTTAATCCAAGTAGACAACTTCCCGTCTATGTCAGTTAGGATCACCACTTTATTTTAAGAATGTGAAATGTCAGAATAATAGTAGAGAATTATTTATTTCAAGCTTTTATTTCGTTCCATCACATTCCCAGTGTCAGTAAGTTTACATACACTCAATTAGTATTTTTTAGCATTGCCTTTAAATTTTTAATTGGTAAAATGTTTCGGTAGGCATTCCACAAGCTTTTCCCACAATAAGTAAGGTGAATGTTTGGCCCATTCCTCGTGACAGAGCTGGTTAACTTGAGTTAGGCTTGTAGGCCTCCTTGCTCACACACGCTTTTTCATTTTCCTGCCCACAAATTTTCTATAGGATTGAGGTCAGAGCTTTGTGATGGCCACTCCAATACCTTGACTTTGTTGTCCTTAAGCCATTTTGCCACAACTTTGGAAGTATGCTTGGGGTCATTGTCCATTTGGAAGATCCATTTGCAACAAAGCTTTAACTTCCTGGCTGATGTCTTGAGATGTTTCTTCAATATATCCACATAATTTTCCTGCCTCATGATGCTGTCTATTTTGTGAAGTGCGCCAGTCCCTCCTGCAGCAAAGCACCCCCACAACATGATGCTGCCACCCCTGTGCTTCCCGGTTGGGATGGTGTTCTTCAGGTTGCAAGCCTCCCGCTTTTTCATCCAAACATAACGATAGCCATTATGGCCAAACAGTTCTATTTTTGTTTCATCAGACCAGAGGGCATTTCTCCAAAAAGTATGATCTTTGTCCCCATGTGCAGCTGCAAACCGCAGTCTGGCTTTTTTATGGTGGTTTCGGCCTTTCAGGTTATGTCGATATAGGACTCGTTTTACTGTGGATATAGATACTTTTGTACCTGTTTCCTCCAGCATCTTCACAAGGTCCTTTGCTGTTGTTCTGGGATTGATTTGCACTTTTTGCACCAAAGTACATTCATCACTAGGAGACAGAACGCGTCTCCTTCCTGAGCGGTATGACGGCTGCATGGTCCCATGGTGTTTATACGTGCATACTATTGTTTGAACAGATGAACGTGGTACCTTCAGGCATTTGGAAATTGCTCCCAAGGATGAACCAGACTTATGGAGGTCTACAATTGTTTTTCTGAATTCTTGGCTGATTTCTTTTGATTTTCCCATGATGTCAAGCAAAGAAGCACTGTTTTTGAAGGTAGGCCTTGAAATACATCCACAGGTTCACCTCCAATTGACTCAAATGATGTCAATTAGCCTATCAGAAGCTTCTAAAGCCATGACATCATTTTCTGGATTTTTCTAAGCTGTTTAAAGGCATAGTCAACTTAGTGTATGTAAACTTCTGACCCACTGGAATTGTGATACAGTGAAATAATCTGTCTGTAAACAATTGTTGGAAAAATTACTTGTGTCATGCACAAAGTAGATCTCCTAACGGACTTGCCAAAACTATAGTTTATGTAAACTTCCGACTTCAACTGTATGTATATATGTGTTCTTTTTTTACCTCCATTTATTTGAGTAAATACTTAATTTTTTTTCTTCTTAAATCTGCATTGTTGGTTAATGGCTTGCAAGTAAGTATTTCACTGTAAGGTCTACCTACACATGTTGTATTCAGCGCATGTGACAAATACGATTTTTATTTGATTTTCATGCTGATTTTAAGTCAAAACTGTAACTCGGCCACTCGGGAACATTCACTGTCTTCTTGGTAAGCAACTCCAGTGTAGATTTGTCCTTGTGTTTAAAGTTATTGTCCTGCTGAAAGGTGAATTCATCTACCTGTGTCTGGTTGAAAGCAGACTGAACCAGGATTTCCTCTGATTTTGCCTGTGCTTAGCTCCATTCTGTTATTTTTTTTTATCCTGAAAAACTCCACAGTCCTTAATGATTACAAGCATATCCATAACATGGTGCAGCCACCACTACGCTTGTAAATAGGGAGTGGTACTCCGTAATGTGTTATATTGAATTTGCCCCAAACATTACACTTTATATTCAGGACAAAAAATGTATTGCTTTGCCACATTTTTTGCAGTATTACTTTTTTTGGTAAGATTATTACATATTTTTTTGCAATACAAAGCATACACATACAAACAACAACATACAGCACACAAACATCCACAACATAACCCCTGCCCAGAACCACCTGCTCACACCACCATCTCCAGCGCCAGTATCACTCTCTGCCACATGACCTTAAACTGCACCATTTTGTTTCTGTCTGTAGCCCATGCACCTTCAACATTTAGATAATAAAGCATTTGACCTTTCCATTGTGTTAATGATGGAGAATTTGTTGATTTCCATTTTTTTAAGTACACGTTTTTTCAAGATGATTGACGAGAAGTATTGTCCAACCCATWGGGTACCTCACTGCACCCTCATATGCCATGTCTTGAAATATGCAGAAAGACGGATTAGAAGTACATTTACATTGTAATACTTCTGACAGCCAATTTTGTAACTCCTCCCATAATTGTATGATTTTATAGCATTCCAAGAAGCTATGGGTTATCAGTGTTGCCATGTTCTCGGTTGTCAGTGTTGCCATGTTCTCGGTTTTCCAGACAAATTGGGCTACATTGAAAACGATGTGTTGGGTTTTTGGGCTACATCTAAATTGCACCATTGCCACCAATGTATTTCTCTTAGAAATATATATATTTCACGGTGACCTGCTGCTGCAGACTATCAGGCTGTGAGTGAGTGAGTGAGTGGTGGAGAGGAGGGCCGGAGCGGTGTGTGTGTGTGTGTGTGTGCGTTGAGAGAGTGCTGCAGCTGAGTCACGTAGACAGAGCAGCAAGCGCACACGTCGTGACAACTTTTTTACCAGTTGCCGGTAGGCTATTTGGATTGGTCATAATGGAGACACCCTTTTTCCATAAAACATATTAACGCGGTAGAACTTATGTAACGGCTACAAAGCATTGAAAACGATTTTATGCGCACAAGCTCTTTTAGATCAGTTCGCTCACTGTTAYTTTGTTAGTTGTCATTGTTAGTTTTGACTCTGCCGTTGTGCTGTATAATTTGTGAATTTTGTCTCTTGTCTAAATCATTTCAATTCTGTCATGGAAATACATTTATTTCATATTACCAATTCATTTACGGTTTCTATGTCTTTAGTTTTCCATGTAYCCCAATTTATCTGTGAATTCTGAAAAGCTATCCAAATATTGTTCCATAGGGTTGTTTTAGTTTTTTTAGGGACTGATATTMGTTCTTGTAGAATTCGTTACATTTTGTTCCATATTGTTATGTTTTTAACTATGAAGTTGTTCTTAGCTTTGTCCTTAAAATTAGACACTTAAAAATATTCTGAGGATGAGCATGCTCKTCTTCAATATGTACCCATTGTTCTTCTTTAGTYTATTTAACTATATGTTGCAAGTAAAATCCCTGGGTGGCAAGTTGATACAATTCCAAGTCTGGAAGGTTAAAACCACCCTCAGACTCAGGAACATGTAAAACTTGTGTTTTTATTCTATGACATTTATTTGTCCATATAAAGTCTTTTTTACTGAGTGTACTTTTTTAAAGAATGTCTTCGGTGGGGTAATTGGTAGTGCCTTGTTGCAAACAGGATGAATGTTTTGGAATATTTTTGTTCAGTACAMGGTTCCTTCTTTTCACACTGTCAGTTAGGTTCGTATTGTGGAGTAACTACAATGTTGATCCATCCTCAGTTTCCTCCTATCACAGCCATTAAACTCAAACAGTTTTGAAGTCTCCATTGACCTCATGGTGAAATCCCTGAGCGGTTTCCTCTCCGGCAACTAAGTTGATATACCATCCAAAGTGTAATTAATTAACTTCACCATGCTCAAAGGGATATTCAATGTCTGAAGAAAAAAAAACAATTTTACCCATCTACCCTTCTTTACAAGGCATTGGAAAACCTCCCTGGTCTTTGTGGTTGAATTTGTGTTTGAAATTCACTGCACYAATGAGGGACCTTACCGATAATTGTATGTGTGGGGTACAGAGATGAGGTAGTCATTCAAAAATCATGTTAACACTAGTATTGCACACACAGTGAGTTCATGCAACTTGTTAAGTGACTTGTAAAGAAAATGTTTACTCCTGAACTTATTTAGGCTTGTCATAACAAAGGGGTTGAATACTTATCAACTCTATTCATTTCAGCCTTTCATTTTTAATTAATTTAGAAAAATATAATTCCACTTTGATGTTATGGGCTATTTAGTTCAATTTAAATTCAGGCTGTAACACGACAAAATGTGGAAAAAGTCAAGGGGGGTGTGAATACTTTCTGAAGGCACTGTAGCGCTTAAGGAATTGAGTTTTGCACCCCTGGATTATATACATTGACTTGGTATTTTAGTGGCGTTATGTAAATTATCCCCCGCCCTAAGGTCACTGACATCTGAGGCATTGTCTCTCTATGCCTGGTTAGCTGCCGGTTTCAGCTTGGTTGTAGGAGCGTGCCCTKTTTGGGACTTTGACGAGCGCTAAGCTATTTATAAAACCCATGTATTATGTATTATATGATGAACCTATTAGGCTAATTCTTAGGATCCTGGCTTTTGCGGATGGTGTGAGTTGGGTAGGAATCTTGGCTTTCTATGTCCCAGTCTTGGTGTCCAAGTGGTTCTTTATCTAAGCCAAAGGAAGTAACTGATTGTTCATATCTGACCATCTGTCTGAGTTCCAAATTGCACCCTTTTACCAAGACAGTGCACTACCTTTGACTAGAGTCCTTTGAGCCCTGAACAAAATGAGTGGAGTAAATAGGGACTTTGTCCATGATCAGTGCTCTGACTTTGACCTCCTGTTGTTGAGTRGAGTATGGTCACTCGTTGATGAATAATTTAGCTCAAATGGTTTTGTTTTGTTTGAAATGGTCCAATGAATATCTTGTCCTACCCCCACTCCATTGGCTTTCTTTCTCTGTTCAGGTGGCCATCAAAATAGTGGACAAGACCCAGCTGGACGATGAAAACCTGAAGAAGATCTTCAGGGAGGTGCAGATCATGAAGATGCTGAGGCACCCCCACATCATTCGTCTCTACCAGGTCAGTAGATCCACAGCTCCGGGGTGGAGTGTGCAGATCTAGGCTCAGCATCCCCTCACCCTCCCCCAACCACAACCTTTACCATTTGTATGGAGAAAGCAAATCTGACCCAAGATCAGTGTCTATCACCGGATCCACACCGCTGATGCCTTGTGTTTAGTAATGTTGACTGCAGCGGTTTTATTGTCAATGCAAATGTCTGTCTGTCTCTGTCATCAGGTGATGGAGAATGAGAAGATGATCTACCTAGTAACAGAGTATGCCAGTGGCGGGGAGATTTTCGGTAAGTTTCTGTCTCTTTTGTAGTGAGCTAGTGTCTTTTTTGTATGCTCACTAGTCACATTTGACCTCTCGACCTGCGTCCAATTGTATGGCTTTGCTACCTATGTCAATGGCTCTGACTAGTGACTATCTGTTTCTCTGTGATCCTGGGTTTGACGTTGTCATTGTTTCAATGTTGATTTGTGAAGTGGTGGAGCTCAAGAAATGCAAAGCAAACCTCCTGTGAAAGGAAAATGAACTGAATTTGAACTTTGACCTCTGACGTGTCTGTGTTCAGACCACCTGGTGGCGCACGGCAGGATGGCGGAGAAGGACGCGCGGCGGAAGTTCAAGCAGATTGTGGCGGCCGTCCACTTCTGTCACTGCCGTAACATCGTCCACCGAGACCTGAAGGCCGAAAACCTGCTCCTGGACCACAACCTCAACATCAAGATTGCAGGTATAGTACAGTGTGTTTGTGCGAGTGTGTGTAGTTTTTCCACTGGATTTTTACAAGTGACCAGGTTGATTTTCCCTGACTTTTTCCCCCCATTTTCTGTACTTCCCTGCTCCTCCTCTGTCTGTATTAGACTTTGGCTTCAGTAACCTGTTCTCCCGAGGCCAGCTGCTAAAGACCTGGTGTGGGAGTCCTCCCTATGCTGCCCCAGAGCTCTTCGAAGGGAAGGAGTATGACGGACCCAAAGTGGATATCTGGGTCAGTGACCTAGTCTTATCAATCCTAGTTTCTATAAGAAACAACCACCGCTATTCCTCATAGCCTATAGTGGACCATGGCTACGTCCCAGCTCTCCACCCTTTTCTCAACGTGTGCATTTGTCTTGCATACTTCCCGGCATGGATTTAACAACGGTGGACATCCCCTCCAGCCAATACTTACACCCCAATCCAGTGCTTTCAAGTCAATGACAGGGGAGTGTGCATGTGCCCACTTTTGAGAAAGGGTGGAGAATCTCACCTATGAGGATTACTTCTCATCCTTCTTTTCCCCCCTGTCTTTCACTCTCCCTCTCTCTCTCCCTCTCTCTCTCTCTCTCTCTCTCTCTCTCTGTAGAGTTTGGGTGTGGTGCTGTATGTTCTGGTGTGCGGTGCCTTGCCGTTTGACGGCAGCACCCTCCAGAACCTGAGGGCCCGGGTGCTGAGTGGGAAGTTCCGCATCCCCTTCTTCATGTCCACAGGTGAGACCTGATGCCAGCACTAATACCTTGCAAGTTGAAACAATGGCGTTTTCTACGGGGTCTAACTGGCTGCTTTGAAGTGTGTCACTAGCATCAGTGTTGCTTTGACCTTGTGTTCTGACAGACTGTGAGTACCTGATCCGACACATGCTGGTGCTGGAGCCCAGTAGACGCCTCTCCATGGAGCAGATCTGTAAGAACAAGTGGATGAAGCAGGGAGACCCCGACCCAGAGTTTGAGAGGGTGAGTTCCCAAACTCTGGTTCCATCGAGCTGCTTTTGGATGATCTGGCAAGACTGCTCTGAACCATTGTCTTTGATTTCAATGGACTCAATGAAGAATGGACCCAACGTTTTAATGGATTTTCTGTCTCTGTCTCTCTCAGTTGATAGTGGAATGTGAGCAGGTGAAGTCTGAGCGGGAGACAGAGCTCATTAACGAGCAGGTGCTGATGGCCATGTCTGAGATGGGACTGGACCGCGAGCGCACGCTCCAGGTGGGACCAACACACACACACACACACACACACATACACACACATTAGACACATTGTTACAGTAGACAAACGCTGTAGTGCATATGAAATGCCATTGGCTTATGTCTGTCTTGGCTGACCGGCTCTCTTGTTTCACCCTGTCTCTCCAGTCTCTGCACACTGATGCGTACGATCACTACAGCGCCATCTACAGCCTGCTCTCTGACCGCCTGAAGAAACACAAGACCCTGCGCATGTCCCCGCCCACGCCCCGCCCCATTGTCTACCCTCTCAACGCTGTACAGGTAACCTTTGCCCCTCAGATCTACAGATTCTAAGGAATCTGATTGGTTACTAAGATTATATGAAACAGATACCATATCATGGTTAAATTATGTTTCTTTTTTGGGGGGGGGGTTAGAAATATGTAGTGTGTGGAGCAAACTGGCCTAATATATAGTTTACTTAATAAAAATACAAAATAAATAAATGGTAATTTCCCTTCTCCACTTTGCATCGGCTCACTCTCGCGCCTTGCTCCAGTATCCTCTGCCAGTCACTACTTTACCTCAGATGCCAACGTACGTCAGTGAATGATGAAGCCTTCAAGAGAGGAATTGCAATGTCTCGTTGCAGCCAAGGACCCATCACTGACATTATATAGCGATGTTTTAACTAAGTTGGATTGTTGTCTTTGACYACGAACGAACTGAGTAGACGGCTTGAAGAAACAAAATGCTGCGGTTTAATTAAATACTAACCCGGAGAGTGGGACAAGCGGCATAGCTGCTCTACTACCAACAGCGTTACCAGTCAAGCCCAATTGTTTATATATTTAACTAAAACCGTGCCGTCTGAGGTGAAGAGTAGGATTGCCGATAGYGTGGCAGATATGTGCGCAAAAGACATCCGGCCATTTAATCTGGTTTGGGGCAAGGGTTTCAAAATCGTGGCCCAAAGTCCAGATCTATGAATTCATCCGACTCTGGMTTAGTAGAAGGGCTGCCTTCATTGCCAAAACCTCGTAATGTGGTTGTTTTTATCAGCTGTGTGTGCAGGCAACTGTCTCGTGAGTGCTGAGCAACAGCCAAAACGTAGCGGTTGCTATGGCTACTCACACGCAGAGCGGCGGGGGGACAGACAAGCAGCTAACGGAGGAAGTTATTTCTTATTTCTGCYCTTAAAAATGAGGACGGGACTGGAGTGATTTTTATCAGGACGGGACAGGAAAGTTCCGGGGTTATAGAACTGTTGTGGGATCAGAACAGTATAGGAAAAAAATTGACAAGACTGGACAGGAATTAATTTTCACTCCCTTGTCAACCTTTAAAAGACAGAAGCAAACGTGACTACTAAGTACACTGAATTCAGAGCTCACACTTGTTTAACCTATGTGAGAGATTAGTGCCTTTTAGTATTTTAGTGATTAGTACTTTACTGTCACTCCAAGATTTTGAGGGTATTTAAAAATATATATATTTGCAGTCAAAAATGCTTGATGTAGGCCATTCTGACATTTTGCATGGCAATATGCAATGATTTTGTCCAATTTAGAGTGAAAATGCACTGACAATGGGAAAAGTTTTGACGCATGGCTTGATTGAACCATATTATGTGGTGATTGGTTGAAAATGCAAGGCCTCTTTTTGTACTAGTTTTATGCTAAAATACTGTGATGATTTTACTGTTTTACTGTTTTATGTGGAAATAGTGCAGTGATTGGTCAAATTTGCAGGCCCTCATAATATGCGGGCAATTGATGAATAAAAAATTATATAAAAATGGAATCCTGGAGGGACTAACTTTAGTACTTTAGTGGTCCTCTGTAGCTCAGTTGGTAGGGTAGAGCATGACACTTGAAACACCAGGATAGTYGATTCAATTCCTGGGTCCACCCCTATATAAAATGTATGAAAGCATGCAAGTATTCACACCCCTTGACTTTTTCCACATTTTACTGTGTTACAAAGTGGGATTAAAATTGATTTAATTGACATAATTTTTTGTCAACAATTTACACAAAATACTCGGTCAAAGTGGAAGGAAATTATACAATGTGTAAAAAATAAATAAGAAAAACATKAATAATAAAATGCTAYTATATCTTGATTAGATATGTATTCAAAACCCTGAGTTAGAATCACCTTAAGCAGCGATGACAGCTGTGAGTCTTTCTGGGAAAGTCACTAAAAGCTTTCCACACCTGAATAGTGAATATTGCTGAATATTATATATATTTTTTTATTATATATATTTTTTTAATTCTTCAAGCTCTGTCAAATTGGTTGTTGATCATTACTAGACAACCATTTTCAGGTCTTGCCATAACCATTTGCCATAACTCGGCCACATTCACTGTCTTCTTGGTAAAAAACTCCAGTYTAMATTTGGCRTTGTGTTTTAGGTTATTGTSCTGCTGAAAGGGGAATTKATCTCTCAGTGTCTGGTGGAAAGCAGACTGAACCAGTTTGTCCTCTAGGATTTTGCCTGTGCTTAGTTTCATTCGGTTTCTTTTTTATCCTGAAAAACTCCCCAGTCCTTATCGATTACAAGCAAATCCACAATATGAAGCGGCCACCACTATGCCTGAAAATATGTGGAGTGGTACTCACTAATATGTTTGGGACAAATCTAATACAACACTTTGTATTCAGGACAAAAAGTMAATTGCTTTGCCACATTTTTTGCAGTATTACTTTAGTGCCTTGTTGCAAACAGGATACATGTTTTGGAATATTTGTATTCTGTACAGGCTTCCTTCTTTTCACTCTTGTCAATTAGGTTAGTATTGTGGAATAACTACAATGTTGTTGATCCATATTCAGTTTTCTCCTATCACAGCCATTAAACTCAGTTACTGTTTTAAAGTCTTCATTSGCCTCATGGTAAAATCCCTGAGCGGTTTCCTACCTCTCCAACAACTGAGTTGGGAAGGATGTCTGTATCTTTAGTGACTGGGTGTATTGATACACCATTTTAAAGTGTAATTAATAGCTTCACCATGCTCACAGGGATATCCCATGTCTGCCAATAAGTGCCCTTTGCGTATCATTGGAAAACCACCGTGGTCTTTGTGGTTGAATTTGTGTTTGAAATTCACTGCTGGACTGAGGGACCTTACAGATAATTATATATGTGGGGTACAGAGATGAGGTATTCATTCAAAGATAATGTTTAACACTATCATTGCACACAGAGTGAGTCCTTGCAACTTATTATGTGACTTGTTAAGCACATTTTTACTCCTGAACTTATTTAGGCTTGTCATAACAAAGGGGTTGAATACTTATTGACTCAATGCATTTTGTCTTTTCATTTTTTATTAATTTGTACAAATGTCAAATGTCACTTTGACATTATAGGGTCGGCCAGTGGCAAGAAATKTCAATGTAATACATMTTTAATTCAGACTGTAACACAACAAAATTTGGAAAAAGTCAAGGGGTGCAAATACATTCTGAAGGCCCTGTGTGTGGCTTTGGATAAAAGCGTCTGCTAATTGGCATGTTATATATTATAGTAAAAAGGCAAGTTTTGAAGGAAGGATGCCTGTGAGTGACAATCATTTCCATCTGTTTTGTTGAGGTGAACTGAGTGACCCATATCCACTTAGCAGCAGGCCAGAGCAGATTGCGAGCCAATCAGTGCAATCCTTGAGTGACCTCACCTGTGTGTGTCTTTTTGTGTGTGTGTGTGCGTGCGTGCATGCATGTCTTTTTCCTGCAGACGGATCAGCAGGGTAATCCTGTTAGCATGAATGTCCCTCACGTCCAGCTGATCAACCCAGAGAACCAGATCGTTGAGGTTAGTGAGTCTAACCACATCCATTACACAATCCTGCAATGCAGCTGCTCTAGTGACACTGACATGGTGGCCTGTTTGCTATGATTGCTTTAAGCCATTCTGGGTAACAATTAAGTACCTCACTGTGATTGTTTTCAATTAAAATAGCTTAAAGCGATCATAGCTTTTTTAGCAAAGAGAAAATAGCTTTTTTAGCAAAGAGCAATTTCTCAAGCAAGAATTTTGCTTGGACTGTGGTCTGATTGGGGATTGGAAAACTAGCTATTGGCAGAGAGGTTTGGAGCTCTTTTTCTGATTGGTCTTTTAACCAATTTACCAGGCAGGCCAGGACTCTATCCCACCAAAACAATGAAATTTCACTTACACTTYAAGGGCATTATCATAATTTTCACAATTTCACAGTATTATTCCAATCTCATAGTGTGGAAATATATAAAACTGCACTGGGACTTTTTAAGTAGGAATTTGGGAACATTGTATCTAGGCTGCACAGCAATTGTTTTGTAAGATCCTACACTAATATATCCCTGTGATTCATATATATCCAACTCTGAATTACTCAGATACACAGGCATACACATACCACATACACAAATGTAGAAACAAATGCATTTTTACACATACAGATATTGTTTGTCGTTTGCTGTGTAGCCGGACGGAAACATGGCCCTGGACAGTGATGACGCAGAGGAGCCGTCTCCAGAGGCAATGGCTCGATACCTGTCCATGAGGCGTCACACTGTGGGCGTCCCAGACCCCAGGTACTGTATACACCTTGTCTGTCCGTCCGTTTGTCTTTCGTCTCTGTCTTGCCGTCTGTGTGTGTGCTTGCTTGCTTGCTTGCATCTCCTTACTGACTGTGTTCTTCTCTATCAGGACYGAGATGCAGGAGGATCTGCAGAAGCTGCCCCCTGGGTTCCCCCGTGTGGCKCCACAGCCCCCCTTCCCCATGCCCCCCACCATGGGCCACATGCACACACTGATGCCCACCCAGAACCCACACCTGCAGCCCACACAGCAGCTGGAATACAAGGTGAGGGATCMGAAGGGATGTGTGTTTGGTATGACAGAGTATAGTTATAGTCCTGACACCTCTCCCTCTCTCTGTCCCTCCAGGAGCAGTCCCTGCTGCAGCCCCCCACCCTGCAGCTGCTGAATGGRATGGGACCCCTGGGCCGTAGGGCRTCGGACGGCGGGGCCAACATCCAGCTGCACGCCCAGCTACTGAAGAGGCCACGTGGACAGTCCCCTCTGGTCGCCAACCCTGTGAGTCCCTTCCCCTCCCCCCACCCCCCAATGTGTGTTTGTGTTTAAGAGCCAGAACTGGATTCAAATATATGTGTATTTGATTATTTGTTATTTAATACTTATTTTCCATGTATAATGTAAATATAAATAAATAATATAGCCGGAATCAACTATTTACAGTACCAGTCATAAGTTTGGACACACCTACTCATTCCAGGGTTTTTATTTATTTTTGCTATTTTCTGTATTGTAGAATAATAGTGAAGACATCAAAACGATGAAATAACACATATGGAATCATGTAGTAACCAAAAAAGTGTTAAACAATTCAAAATATATGTTATATTTTAGATTCTTCAAAGTAACTACCCTTTGCCTTGATGACAGCTTTGCACACTCTTGGCATTCTCTCATCCAGCCTCAATCTACCTCAATCCTAGAGGTAGTCACCTGGAATGCATTTCAATTAACTGTGTTAATTAATTTGTGGATTTTCTTTCCTTCTTAATGTGTTTGAGCCAATCAGTTGTGTTGTGACAAGGTAGGGGTGGTATATAGAAGAGAGACCTATTTGATAAAAGACCAAGTCCATATTATGGCAAGAACAGCTCAAATAAGCAAAGAGAAACGACAGTCCATCATTACTTTAAGACATGAAGGTCTGTCAATGCGGAACATTTCAAGWACTTTGAAKGTTTCTTCAAGTGCAGTCGCAAAAACCATCAAGCGCTGTGATGAAACTGGCTCTCACCAGGACCGCCACAGAAAAGTAAGACCCAGAGTTACCTKTGCTGCAGTGGATAAGTTCYTCAGAGTTACCAGCCTCAGAAATTGCAGCCCAAGTAAATGCTTCACAGAGTTCAAGTAACAGACACATCTCAACATCAACTGTTCAAAGGAGACTGTGTGAATCAGGCCTTCATMGTCGAATTGCTGCGAAGAAACAACTACTAAAGGACTCCAATAAGAAGAGACTTGCTTCTGCCAAGAAACACGAGCAATGGACATTAGACCTGTGGAAATCTGTGCTTTGGTCTGATGAGTCCAAATGTGAGATTTTTGGTTACAACTGCAATGCCTTTGTGAGAAGGAGAGTAGGTGAATGGATGATCACCGCATTGTGTGGTTCCCACCGTGAAGCATCAAGGAGGTGGTGTGATGGTGTTGGGGTACTTGTTGGTGACACTGTCAGTGATTTTATTTAGAATTCAAGGCACACTTAACCAGCATAGCTACCACAGAATTCTYCAGKGATACGCCATCCCATCTGGTTTGCGCTTAGTTGGACTATCATTTGTTTTTCACACAGGACAATGACCCAACACACCTCCAGGCTGTGTAAGGGCTATTTGACCAAGAAGGAGAGTGATGGAGTGCTGCATCAGATGACCTGGCCTCCACAATCAATGAAATGTATTTTTAAAGCCCTTCTTACGTCAGCTGATGTCACAAAGTGCTGTACAGAACCCATCCTAAAACCACAAACAGCAAGCAATGCAGGTGTAGAAGTACGGTGTCTAGGAAAAACTCCCTAGAGAGGCCAAGGCCAAGGAAGAAATCTAGAGAGGAACCAGGCTATGACGGGTGGCCAGTCCTCTTCTGGCTGTGCCGGGTGGAGATTATAACAGAACATGGCCAAGATGTTCAAATGTTCATAGATGACCAGCAGGGTCAAATAATAATAATCACAGTGGTTGTAGAGGGTGCAACAGGTCAGCACCTCAGGAGTAAATGTCAGTTGGCTTTTCATAGCCGATCATTCAGAATATCTCTACCGCACCTGCTGTCTCTAGAGAGTTGAAAACAGCAGGTCTGGGACAAGGTAGCACGTCTGGTGAACAGGTCAGGGTTCCATAGCTGCAGGCAGAACAGTTCAAACTGAAGCAGCAGCACGACCAGGTGGACTGGGGACAGCAAGGAGTCATCAGACCAGGTAGTCCTGAGGCATGGTCGTAGGGCTCAGGTCCTCAGAGAGAGAGAGAGAGAGAGAGAGAGCATACTTAAATTCACACAGGACACCGGATAAGACAGGACAAATACTCCAGATATAACAGACTGACCCACAAACTATTGCAGCATAAATACTGGAGGCTGAGACAGGAGAGGTCGGGAGACACTGTGGCCCTGTCCGATCCCCCGGACAGGGCCTAACAGGCAGGATATAACCCCACCCACTTTGCCAAAGCACAGCCCCCATACCACTAGAGGGATATCTTCAACCACCAACTTACTATCCTGAGACAAGGCCGAGTATAGCCCACGAAGATCTCGAACTCGATGGGGGGGCGCCAACCCGGACAGGAAGATCACGTCAGGAAGATCACGTCAGTGACTCAACCCACTCAAGTGACGCACCCCTCCTAGGGACGGCATGGAAGGGCACCAGTAAGCCAGTGACTCAGCCCCTGTAATAGGGTTTGAGGCAAAGAATCCCAGTGGAGAGAGGGAACCGGCCAGGCAGAGACAGCAAGGGCGGTTCGTTGCTCCAGTGCCTTTCCGTTCACCTTCACACTCCTGGGCCAGACTAGACTCAATAATCGGACCTACTGAAGAGATGAGTCTTCAATAAGGACTTTGAGGTCGAGACCGAGTCTGCGTCTCTCACATGGATAGGCAGACCATTCCATAAAATGGAGCTCTATAGGAGAGAGCCCTGCCTCCAGCTGTTTGCTTAGAAATTCTAGGGACAGTAAGGAGGCCTGCYTCTTGTGACCGTAGCGTACGCGTAGGTATGTACGGCAGGACCAAATCGGAAAGGTTGGTAGGAGCAAGCCCATGTAATGCTTTGTAGGTTAGCAGTAAAACCTTGAAATCAGCCCTAGCCTTAACAGGAAGCCAGTGTAGAAAGGCTAGCACTGGAGTAATATAATCAAATTCTTTGGTTCTAGTCAAGATTCTAGCAGCCGTGTTTATCACTAATTGAAGTTTTTTTAGTGCTTTATCCGGGTAGCCGGAAAGTAGAGCATTGCAGTAGTCTAACCTAGAAGTGACAAAAGCACAGATACGTTTTTCTGCATTTTTTGAAAAAGTTTATGATTTTTGCAATGTTACGTAGATGGAAAAAGAGGTCCTTCACAGTTCTATTTGAGACAACTGTACAACCATCAAGATTAATTGTCAGATTCAACAGAAGATCACTTTGTTTCTTGGGACCTAGAACTAGCATCTCTGTTTTGTCCAAGTTTAAAAGTAGAACATTTGCCGCCATCCACTTCCTTATGTCTGAAACACAAGCTTCCAGGGAGGGAYATTTTGGTGCTTCACCATGTTTCATCAATGTACAGCTGTGTGTCGTTTGTATTAGAGGTCGACCGATTAATTGGAATGGCCGATTAATTAGGGCCGATTTTCAAGTTTTCATGACAATCGGAAATCGGTCATTTTGGACGCCTTTTTATTTTTTTATTTTTTTTTGTACACCTTTATTTAACTAGGCAAGTCAGTTAAGAACAAATTCTTATTTTCAATGACGGCCTAGGAACGGTGGGTTAACTGCCTTGTTCAGGGGCAGAACGACATATTTTTACCTTGTCAGCTCAGGGATTCAATCTTGCAACCTTACGGTTAAACTAGTCCAACGCTCTAACCACCTGCCTCACGAGGAGCCCGCCTTTTACGCGAATGCAGTAAGAAGCCAAGGTAAGTTGCTAGCTAGCATTAAACTTATCTTATAAAAAACAATCAATCAATCATAATTACTAGTTATAACTACACATGGTTGATGATATTACTAGTTTATCTAGCGTGTCCTGCGTTGCATATAATCGATGCAGTGCGCATTCGCGAAAAAGGACTGTCGTTGCTCCAACATGTACCTAACCATAAACATCAATGCCTTTCTTAAAATCAATACACAGAAGTATATACTTTTAAACCTGCATATTTAGCTATAAGAAATCCAGGTTAGCAGGCAATATTAACCAGGTGAAATTGTCACTTCTCTTGCGTTCATTGCACGCAGAGTCAGGGTATATGCAACAGTTTGGGCTGCCTGGCTCATTGCGAACTAATTTGCCAGAATTTTATGTAATTATGACATAACATTGAAGGTTGTGCAATGTAACAGAAATAGTTAGACTTATGGATGCCACCCGTTAGATAAAATACGGAACGMTTCCGTATTTCACTGAAAGAATAAATGTGTTGTTTTCGAGATGATAGTTTCCGGATTCGACCATATTAATGGCCTAAGGCTCGTATTTCTGTGTGTTATTATGTTATAATTAAGTCTATGATTTGATAGAGCAGTCTGACTGAGCGATGGTAGGCACCAGCAGGCTCGTAAGCATTCATTCAAACAGCACTTTTGTGCGTTTTGCCAGCAGCTCTTCGCAATGCTTCAAGCATTGCGCTGTTTATGACTTCAAGCCTATCAACTCCCGAGATTAGGCTGGTGTAACCGATGTGAAAATGGCATTAAGCTAGTTAGCGGCGTGCACGCTAATAGCGGTTTCAAACATCACTCGCTCTGAGACTTGGAGTAGTGTCCCTTGCTCTGCATGGGTAACGCTGCTTCGAGGGTGGCTGTTGTTGATGTGTTCCTGGTTCGAGCCCAGGTAGCGCGAGGAGAGGGATGGAAGCTATACTGTTACACTGGCAATACTAAAGTGCCTATAAGAACATCCAATAGTCAAAGGTATATGAAATACAAATGGTATAGAGAGAAATAGTCCATATTTCTATAATAACTACAACCTAAAACTCTTACCTGGGAATATTGAAGACTCATGTTAAAAGGAACCACCAGCTTTTCATATTTCTCATGTTCTGAGCAGGAACTTAAACGTTAGCTTTCTTACATGGCACATATTGCACTTTTACTTTCTTCTCCAACACTCTTTGTTTTGCATTATTTAAACCAAATTGAACATGTTTTCATTTTATTTGAGGCTAAATTGATTATTTGATGTATTATATTAAGTTAAAATAGTGTTCATTCAGTTGTTGTTGTAATTGTCTATTATTACAAATAAATAAATAAAATCGTCAGATTAATCGGTATCAGCTTTTTTGGTCCTCCCATAATCGGTATCGGCGTTGAAAAATCATAATCGGTCAACCTCTAGTTCGTATAGCAGTGAAAGTTACCATTATGTTTCCGATTGGCATCCCCAAGAGGTAAAATATATAGTGAAAACAATAGTGGTCCTAAAACGGAGCCTTGAGGAACACCGAAATGTAAGTTGATTTGTCAGAGGACAAACCATCCACAGAGACAAACTGATATCTTTCCGACAGATAAGATCTGAACCAGGCCAGAACTTGTCCGTGCAGACCAATTTTGTGTTTCCAATCTCTCCAAAAGAATGTGGTGATCGATGGTATCAAAAGCAGCACTGAGGTCTAGGAGCACGAGGACAGATGCAGAGCCTCAGCAGAGCCTGAAGCCATTAAAAGGTCATTTACCACCTTCACAAGTATGGTCTCAGTGCTATGATGGGGTCTAAAACCAGACTGGACCGTTTTGTATACATTGTTTGTCTTCAGGAAGGCAGTGAGAATGCTGCACAACAGCCTTTTCTAACATTTTTGAGAGGAATGGGAGAAATAACTCAAATAACTTGAAATAACTCAATTAAATAGTAGCTTTGCTTAACCTAGCCATAGCTCAAAATGACAGTAACAGGGTAGTACTCCAACGGTTACTCTGTGCCAAGTCTGCCATTTTAACCCACTAGAGAGGAGGCAAGAGTGGGGTCTTCTGTTGGGTGTAAGCTTGCTTGAATAAAACAATTCGATTTTTAGTTTTTTATATTTTCTGGGTCAAGGTTTGGCTTTTTCAAGAGAGGCTTTATTACTGCCACTTTTAGTGAGTTTGGTACACATCCGGTGGATAGGGAGCCGTTTATTATGTTCAACATAGGAGGGCCAAGCACAGGAAGCAGCTCTTTCAGTAGTTTAGTTGGAATAGGGTKCAGTATGCAGCTTGAAGGMTTAGAGGCCATGATTATTTTCATCAATGTGTCAAGAGATGTTTAGCATTAAAAAACTTGAGTGTCTCCCTTGAGAGACTCAGGACAACTGAGCTTTGGAGYAATACGCAGATTTAAAGAGGAGTCCGTAATTTGCTTTCAAATGATCATGATCTTTTCATCAAAAAAGTTCATGAATTTATCACTGCTGAAGTGAAAGCCATCCTCTCTTGGGGAATGCTGCTTTTTAGTTAGCTTTGCGACAGTATCAAAAATACATTTTGGATTGTTCTTATTTTCCTCAATTAAGTTGGAAAAATAGGATGATTGAGCAGCAGTGAGGGCTCTTCGATTCTGCACGGTACTGTCTTTCCAAGCTAATCGGAAGACTTCCAGTTTGGTGTAGCGCCATTTCATTCCAATTTTCTGGAAGCTTCCTTCAGGGCTCGGGTATTGTTCTGTATACCAGGAAGCTAGATTCTTATGACAAATGTTTTTGTTTTTAGGAGTGCGACTGCATCTACGGTGTTACGCAAGGTTTAAATTGAGTTCCTCAGTTAGGTGTTAACTTAATGTTGGTCTCTCGACGTCGTTGGGTTGGTGGAGGGAGTCTGAAGGGCATCTAGGAATCTTGGGTGTCCGAGAATTTATAGCACGGCTTTTGATGATCTTTGGTTGGGTCTGAGCAGATTATTTGTTGCGATTGCAAACGTAATAAAATGGTCGTCCGGTAGTCCAGGATTATGAGGAAAAACATTAAGATCCACAACATTTATTCCACGGCACAAAACTTTGGTCCAGAGTATGACTATGGCAGTGAGTAGGTCCGGAGACATGTTGGACAAAACCCACTGAGTCGATGATGGCTCCGAAAGCCATTTGGAGTGGGTCTGTGACTTTTCCATGTGAATATTAAAGTCACAACAAAATTGAATATTATCTGCCATGACTACAAGATCCGGTAGGAATTCAGGGAACTCAGTGAGGAACGCTGTATACGGGCCCAGGAGGCCTGTAAACAGTAGCTATAAACTGATTGATTAGGCTGCGTAGATTTCATGACTAGAAGCTCAAAAGACGAAAACAGTCGTTTTTTAAATATAAATTTGCTATCGTAAATGTTAGCAACACCTCCGCCTTTGCGGGATGCYCAGGCAATATGGTCACTAGTGTAACCAGGWGGWGAGGCCTCATTTAACACAGTAAATTCATCAYGCTTAAGCCATGTTTCAGTCAGGCCAATCACATCAAGATTGTGATCAGTGATTAGTTCATTGACTATAACTGACTTTGAAGTGAGGGATCTAACATTAAGTAGCCCTATTTTGAGATGTGAGATATCACAATCTCTTTCAATAATGACAGGAATGGAGGTCTTTATTCCAGTGAGATTGCTAAAACGAACACTGCCATGTTTAATTTTGCCCAACCTAGYTRGAGGCACAGACACAGTCTCAATGGGGATAGCTGAGCTGACTACACTGACTGTGCTAGTGGCAGACTCCACTAAGCTGGCAGGCTGGCTAACAGCCTGCTGCCTGGTCTGCACRKTATATRWTTGTGGAGCTAGTGGAGTTAGAGCCCTGTCTATGTTGGTAGATAAGATGAGAGCACCCCTCCAGCTAGGGTGAAGTCCGTCACTCCTCAGCAGGCCAGGCTTGGTCCTGTTTGTGGGTGAGTCCCAGAAAGCGGGCCAATTATCTACAATTTATTTTCTCAAAAATCTTTTGGGAGGGGCATAAAACTGTTTTCAACCAGCGATTGAGTTGTGAGACTCTGCTGTAGAGCTCATCACTCCCCCTACCTGGGAGGGGGTCAGAGACAATTACAATCACCTGACCTCACCCCAATATAGATGGTTTGGGATGAGTTGGACCGCAGAGTGAAGGAAAAGCAGCCAGTAGGTGTTCAGCATATGTGGGAACTCCTTCAAGACTGTTGGAAAATCATTCCAGGTGGAGCTGGTTGAGAGAATGCCATGAGTGTGCAAAGCTGTCATCAATGCAAAGGGTGGCTAATTTGAAGAATATAAAATATATTTTGATTTGTTTAACACTTTTTTGCTTACTACATGATTCTGTATGTGTTATTTCATAGTTTTGATGTCTTCACTATTATCCTACAATGTAGAAAATAGTAAAAATAAAGAAAAACTCTTGAATGACTAGGTGTGTCCAAATGTTTGACTGGTGCTGTACATTGGAAGTTTTTATGTATTTTCAAATTTCCTATTAAATAGRTATTTACAAATCCATTATTTCAAATACTTGGTTCAAATGCATGGGAGTATTTATTTGTTTTTACACTGTGTGTTTGAGTATTTTTAAATACATGCTAGTACTTTCCCAGTGTATTTCCAAATACATTCCAATATTCAACTACTTATTTTTTATTTGAAAAAACATCAAAATATGTTCTTCCAAATGTCTTTGAAGGTAATTGAAATACCCTAAATAGTATTTGAACGCAGGTCTGTTAAGAGCATAGTTTTTGTTTTTGTCCAGTCTACTATGCTATGTTCTCTGTCAGTGCCAATGTACCTACTCTGTCTACTGAGTTGAGTGGTTTTATACATCTCCCACCTGTTTWCAGAGTTTCACTGTCCAACATTGTTTTTCCTCATCATGTTCTCTCCATCTCCTCCCGTTCACTCTGTCCCTCCCTCTCGCAGCACCCCATCCCGGCTGTGGCTCCGGTGGATGAGGAGGGTTCTGATGGGGAACCCGACCAGGAGGCGGTGCAGAGGTAAGCCTGGGAGGGGCACAGGGACCGGGGGGCTTTGAGGAGTGACTGTAGAAGCGCTAGTGTTCCTGGGTTACTGGGAGTCGAGGTGCAAGTAGGCTGCAGCACTGCTTTCTGCCACCGGGGGACCGGGCCACTTGTTCCGGTGTCTTCTTTCCCCCCTCTCCATCACGCAACTGGCTTTCATTAGGCAATCAATCAACTCTTCTCCAACTTCTACCAAATCTACCTCTCTAAATATCCTCTTAAAATATGTCTATCTCTCTCATTTCAAATTATGCCGCCAAATTATCTCGCCACGGCTTCGCTTACACTAAGCTTGCTCAAACAATCCAATCCTCAAATTGGAACGGGGGGTTGTGGGAATTATCTGATATGTGATTCGTCCTGCCTGAAGGAAGGGGAGGGTGGTTTTGCCCCTTCCCCACGCAAGGGCCAATGAGGACAGAGAGCTGACCAGTGCTGCTTCCTGTCTCCCTCCCCGCGGCCCAGGTACTTGGCGAACCGCTCCAAGCGGCACACGACGCACGCGCTCATGAGCACAGCGCACGGCGCTGAGCCACTGGCAGACTCGCAGAGGCCCCAGGGCTCCCGGCAGAGGGGGTGGGCCCCGGAGCAGCACTGCCGGTGAGGGGCCCCACACTGAGGCTGACAGACACCCCAGGCCAGGGGGGGCATGCTTGGGCCCCAACACACAGGGACAGTAATAGAGATAGGGACACAAGCACTAAGATGCACAGACACACATGCACCCCCTTCACTATGCATGGGCCCCAGCATTCAGCGAGGCAGGGATAGGGGCACGGGAATTTTTAGAGACATTCACTGAGACAAATATTCTCACTTTATAATGAGCTGAAAGTCCACACTGGGGGGGTGTGCATGGTCCCCAGCCAGCACACAGGAGCAGGGACACCAGTGCACCGTGCAGGTTACACTATCACAGTCACCAGCTTGGAGCATACGACATCAGGACTTCTAGTGATCCAGGGGTAGGCTAGGTAACAGAACAGTTATCAGAGCCTTGCACCGGGCTCTGAGATCTCCTGAGCTGCAGGTCAGCCATTGGACAGTCTGTGTTGTGGAGAAGCTGCCGTCTCATTGGATGAAGTCTGTCTGTATCAAGTGTCTCAGAGTAGGAGTGCTGATCGAGGATCAGCTCCCCATCTCATTCATTGTGATCTAAACGGCAAAACTGATCTTAAATCAGCACTCTTACTCTGGGACGCTTGATACATACGGCCGGCAGCTGGTCTTCTGATACTGATTGAACAGTATCAGGAGCTAGCTAGCTATTCTCGATATAGAAAAAAACAAGATGTTTTGGTTTTTTGACTGCAGCTGAAGGACGCTTAGATGTTACAGCCAGATATGGGTTTCTCCAAATGATCCTGTCGATCAGGTCTACGTTTGGATTGGGTATGATGACACAGTGGTGCATTCCTGCTGTGGATCCTGTGTTCACAGCTCTAGGATCAGCTCTGTGTTTACAGTGACATTCTGATGCAGAGAGACCAGAGTAGCTTATGTAAATGTTTTTTTAATTTTTCCATCTGTGTATGACTGTGTGTCTGTGTGCGACTTCACCTCTGTATCCATTTCTGCGACTTCACCTGTGTATTCATTTCTATCTATATGTGGCTCCTGTCTATGCGTCTGGATCTGTGTGTCTGTATGTGTGCGGCTCTGTGCACCTCCCCAGGTCCAGCTACAAGGACTGTAACACCCTGCACTTGCCCATGGAGCGTTTCTCCCCCGTGAGGCGCTTCTCCGATGGGGCCACCACCATCCAGGCCTTTAAGGCCCACCTMGAGAACAGCAGCCTCATCAGGCAGCTCAAACAGGTACTGTACATCCCCAGCTGGCTCTGTACACCCCCACCTGGTGTTGTAAACCTACACCTAGGGCTGTTACCTAGGGTGACCGTATGTATTACCGCAGTCAAATTCCACATGACCGTTTAGTCAAGGTAACTAGGCTTGTTGCACAACATTTCTATAGGCTATGCAACTGTATTCTGAAATATTGCGATATGCCTGGCTTGGCTTCTCTACTTTTCKCAACTCAACAATAATCTGCCCAAATTGCACGCGCTGCCTTTCCTTCTGACTGTAGGCAAAACGATTTTAAACAATCCACAACTTTTTTTTAAAGAAGCAACAATTCCTCTGTGGCCAAATCACTGTTTAGTAGCCTATTTAGAATGATGTTATTTCTTTCTGTATAGACAGGAATAGGCTAATTTGGCAATATAATTGTGGCAATTTAATTAAATTTACTAGCTTTATGGAAGCACTGCCTATGCTAGCATATTAAAAATTTAACTGCATGTAACCTCCATTCGCTATTCGAGTGCAGGCTACGGATGACAAGTTTTCTTTTTGTGGGCTATTCTAAGTCAAAAATAATTCTACAGACTCGCTGGCACGAAAATAGGCATGAATGATCAGTTCCCAYAGAAAATTGCAGCGTGGCGCAAAGTTCTATACCCACACTTCAAGGAGAATAGATTAAAAGGGAAACGTGTAGCTCTTGTAGTCGATAAACTGTATTGATTACCAAATGTTCCAAGACACGAAGACGGTAATTCTAAATATTACAAAGTTCCCATAGAGGAGTCGAATAATGGAACACCCAATACTATCCATGGTAGGGATTGTAATCACAAAATATATAAAATATATRGGAAAACAATAAAATACAACAATTGATAAAGAAATAAACCACAACTACACTATACCATTCAAGATGGTAGGGAATGTTGTAAATAATTAGTATTCGACTTTCTATTTATAGTATTTTATAAATAGATAAGACAGCATTAGACAAAAGGATAATTAGCTAAATAATACATCTCCAAATAGAAGGAACTGGAACACAAAAGTACTCAAACAGAGGACATAGAAGGCACAGTATGTGGGTGTATTGTGATGGAAGGGGGGGTGTGTGTTTTTGTGTTTGGGAAAAGTGTGTTAAGTGAGTGAAAAAAGGAAATGGTTGCAAATCCCAGAGCCCATGTGTGTCTGCGAGCAGGGGTTGTGAGAGAGAGCTTTCAATCTTGTGCAGATATAGGATAAACATTGTAAAACAAATTATAAATTTGATGAGACGGTCCCCAACCCTATATTCTAGACACCCACCTGTGCGACCCATACACTAAGGAGAAGTCCTTATCTGTTGCTTGGGCCTACTGTAACTAGCCTATACGCATCCAAAAGAGAATGCGGTCGGAGACCCACTAAAGCAGCACCGCCCCTGCTCTCTGATGGGTGAGCATAATATACAAAGAATTTCTCCATCAGCTAGGACTTGACATTGGTTCATCAAATGTCCCCATTTTTGCATGCCTTCTCAAACAGCTGCAACTGTATTTGCATTTGCACGTCAAGTCCTTTCTTGAGTTGGGCTGGAGGATGGAGCGACTGGAACAACATCTGAGCTTGTGGTGTTTGTGGAGGAAAGGGTGGAAAAGTGGAGAACAATRGGAGGTRAACTTAATAGCAATGCAAATATCATGGTACAGCTATATGGACACTCAATCACTATGGTACTTTTTAATGGTAAGTTTACAAACATATATTATGATACAAGTTGCAAATTCAATTTATCTCATTATGGTAAATTGTGAAATAAGTATAGCCAATTATAATTGTAATGTCTTAGCAGATAATAAGAAAAGACTATCAGTATTTACCTGGATAAAAGAAAAMGAATATAATATCTATTAACAGGAAACTCATTCAACAATTTGGACAGGGGGATATATTTCTTCCATGGGCAAAGAAACTCAAAAGGGTTGATGATCTTAATAAACATTCATTTTGATATGAATCTGCAAATTGTACAAACAGATCCTCAAGGATGTCATAAGGTGAATGCACCAATTTGTAAGTCGCTCTGGATAAGAGCGTCTGCTAAATGACTTAAATGTAATGTAAATGTAAGGTAGATGGGTGATTTTAAATATGTTATTGGACCATAAACAGATTTGGCTCATTAATATATACGGTCTAAATAATGGTGATCCATGCTTCTTTGAAAATATATATAATAATTTATCAAACCTACAAGCAATACAATGGTGGTAAATTATAAACTGGATCTTAAAGAAATCGCACTACAAACTATCACCCTCATGCACTTAAGGAAATCACCAATGTCATTGATATATTGGAACTAGTGGAAATATGGAGGCTTAAATATCCTGACCTAGTGAGATATACATGGCGGAGGCTCAATCAAGCTAGTCATCTTGACTACTTTCTTATGTCATTCTRGCTGGCACCCAAAGTTTTTAAAAAGTGTTGAGAGGGGACAGAATGCAGTCGGACCATCAAATCATTTTCATATACATTACTCGTACAGAATTCCCACATGGGCGAGAGTATTGGAAATTGAATCAAAGCCTATTGAATGATAACTTGTTTTTTTTAGCTAAGACAGAATAATTTAGAACTGACTTTTTCAGACATAACATAGGTATAGCAGGTCCCCTTATTGTATGGGACACTTTTAAATGTGCCTTTAGAGGCCATGCAATTCAGTACTCATCTCTAAAACAAAGCAATTTAGGTAAAAAGAGCCCATTATAACAAAGGAAGTATGACTAACAATACAGATAGATAGCAATAATAACTGTAACATAGAGGCACAGAATAAGTGAGAGGAAAAACAAAAAGAAATGGAAGAACTTATTCAAGAAAAATCGAGTGTAATATATTATAAAAATAAAGCGACCTGGATGTAATATTGGAAAAATGCACCAAATAATTTTAAAAATCTTCAACATAGAAATGCTACCAAAAATWATTTACTGAAACTTCACCTAACAATATTTTGAGAGGAAGCAAAGTCCTTTTAAAGTATGTTTTCGTTTGTCTCCTCCYTCTCCACTAACCTAAGTTAATTGTATGTATTTGTTTTCTATTAATAATGTAAAATTAACAGCTGTACCGAAAGGCTCATGTGAAGGCCAAATTACAGAGGAGGAACRTRTTGATGCAATTAAAGCCTTTAAGTCTGGGAAAACTCCAGGGCAGAATGGCACACCAGTGGAGGMYTACCAAACCTTTTTTGATATACTCAGAGGACCATTATTAGCATGTTTTTTAACCACTCCTATAAAAATAGTAGATTATCAGATACTCAACAAGAAAGTCTGATTTTCCTTATTACTGAAACAGAATCCAAGTGGTAAGTATAAAGATCCAGTCCGTTTAAAAAATGTGAGTTTCCTTACACTTCCGTGTTGTGATGCAAAAATTCTAGCATTGTGCATAGAAGTAAAAAMGTATTGTCGGACATTATTAATCCTAATCAGACAGGTGATTTACATGGACTTTACATGGACATTGGAGATATAATTACTASAAACAATAAAACACTATYAAYAATCTGGGAAACCAGGCCTGGTATTTATAGCTGCCTTTGAAAAGGCTTTTGATGAAGTACGATTGGAATTTACAGTGCATTTGGAAAGTATTCAGACCCCTTTATTTTTTCCACATTTTCTTACGTTAGTTTTTTTACTTTATCAACCTACACACAATACCCCATAATGACAAATCAAAAACAGGGTTTTAATATTTTTGTAATTTTATTGAAAACTGAAATATCATATTTACATAAGTATTCAGYCACTTTACTCAGTACTTTGTTGAAGCAKCTTTGGCAGKGATTACAGCCTCAAGTCTTCTTGMGTYTGACGCTACAAGCTTGGCACACTTGTATTTGGGGTGTTTCTCCCTTTRRRRMSKYYWRCRRRRKAYSRRRMMRKYGMTTMYWTMGSRMSKKKYSRWWTTTRKYGMTTRRRCKAAYYWMTTWYYWRKWMMTRKAYMRRMSGCTCTGGCTGGGCCACTCAAGGACATTTGAGACTTGAGTGGCAAAACACCAGTCTCAATGTCAACTGTGAAGAGGCGACTCTGGGATGCTGGCCTTCTATGCAGAGTTCCTCTGTCCAGTGTCTGTGTTCTTTTGCCCATCTTAATATTTTATTTTGATTGGCCTGTCTGAGATATGGCTTTTTCTTTGCAACTCTGCCTAGAAGGCCAGCATCCCGGAGTCGTATCTTCACTGTTGACGTTGGGACTGGTGTTTTGCGGGTACTATTTAATGAAGCTGCCAGTTGAGGACTTGTGAGGCGTCTGTTTCTCAAACTAGACACACTAATGTACTTGCCCTCTTGCTCAGTTGTGCACTGGGGCTATTCTGGTTAGGGCCAGTTTGTGCTGTTCTGTGAAGGGAGTAGTACACACCGTTGTACGAGATCTTCAGTTTCTTGTCAATTTATCGCATAGAGTAGCCTTCATTTCTCAGAACAAGAATAGACTGACGAGTTTCCGAAGAAAATATTTGTTTCTAGACATTTTGAGCCTGTAATCAAACCCACAAATGCTTATGCACCAGATACTCAACCAGTCTAAAGAAGGACAGTTCTATTGCTTCTTTAAACAGACAACAGTTTTCAGCTGTGCTAACATACTTGCAAAATAGTTTTCTAATGATCAATTAGCCTTTTAAAATGATAAACTTGGATTAACTAACACAAATGATAAACTTGGATTAGCTAACACGACGTGCCATTGGAACATAGGAGTGATGGTTGCTGATAATGGGCCTCTGTACGCCTATGTAGATATTCCTTTAAGAATCTGCCGTTTCCAGCTACAATAGTCATTTTCAACATTTAACAATGTCTACACTGTATTTCAGATCAATGTTATGTTATTTTAATGGACAAGAAAATSTGGTTTCTTTCAAAAACAAGGACATTTCTAAGTGGCCCCAAACTTTTGAACGATAGTGTGTTTGGGGGATACAACCATCCCAGCTCTGCAGATTTTGCAGTGAAGAGACAGGATCATTTGTTTTGGTACTGTCCATATGTAGCTTGTTTTTGGTCGCAGGTCCAGGAATGGCTGAAGAATTGCACATTTACCTGGAGCTAGCTGTGCAGATAGCACTACTGGGTGATTTGAAAAGTCATAGTCAATCGATCAATTATATAATAATACTTTTGGCAAAAAATGTATCTTTAATTTACAGTTGGTCAAACTATGAGAATAGAAATGTTCAGGACTTTTGTGAAACAGCACAGTATAAAAATATATGGCAAACTGAAATCCAATATATTAGTAGGCTATATGTAAAGACCAGATTACATTGAGTAGTCTGATGGGTGAGAATATTGTCAAGTGCTTGTCAAATTGTGAATGAGCGACTGATGAAGTGTGTGCAGCCTGCACAAGAAACTGCGTTTCATGTGACTTAAAACAAAATGTGTCGCATTATGCAGCCCTAGAATGTGTTAAAAATCAGAACATATAGCCTAATGTTTGTATCACACCTAAAGTGGATTTATTGTGATGGTGTAGGCTATATTAAATGGATTTATTAGACTTGTAGATGTTCCAAAGGTCTGCATCAGTGGCMTATAGGCTATGCGTGGAAGCCAGGASATGCTAAACATGTTTGTTAATTACGGTCAATTCCCTGAGACCGACAGTTTACTTACATGACAATCACTGGCTGACAAAATGTCATGAGCMCCACAACCCTACCCCCACCTGGTTTATACGCCCAAACCTAGTACTATAAACCCCCACCTGGTTCTATACACCCCCATTTAATGTGTTTTTCTTTCACGAGAGACTAGTCCTGATTTACCTCTACCTGCAGCTCCTAACCGTAGTCCTGCCTTACCCCGTCCTGCTCCAATGTATCTACCTGCTGCTCCTAAGCATGCATGCATCCTACATCGGTGCCKGTACTGCCCACAACCCCTGGGGCGCAAGTGTGAATGCCACACAAGCCCCCCTTGACGCCATCCACTCACTTTCCATGTACTTCCTCTTAGTTTGTTTTCCTACACAGTGAAGGGACAGACGTGCTGGGTTAGATTTAGATACTGAGCCTCTTTAGACTACATAGATTCAGTGTAGAGTCAGTGTGAACATCTCCACCTGGTATTGTACTGGTGTTTAATGCCTGGCCCCTGACGTCCTCTATCGTCATACCAAACAGTCTGGCCTCACTGGAAAGTCTTTTATTAATGCATTCAGGGAAAAGAGCGGGTCTTACCGTGATTCAATGAATGCCTTTGTCACAATACAACCACTTGCATACGCACGCAGCTAGATAGCTTTCCAAGTGCTCTACTTGTWCCCCTGGAAGTTTTAGGTGGTGTGAAACACATGGACTGGCTCTTAATTGAGATCCCATCGATTTAAATGCCTCTTAATTCTCATTCTGTCACATCCGTGCTGGTCCTTATTTACCCTTCCCACCTGATCCTGCTGGTCTTGCCTTACAATGGAACAGGTAGGTACGGGGTATAACCAGTGTAGAGAGAGGGTGCAGACACTAAAACGCAAGTTGGTTCTTGTTTAGTCTGTATACTTAAAGATCCCTCTCTCCCATCCATCTTTTTGTCCAGGAACCATACCATTTTAGTTTTCCCAGAAACCAGACATTTTTTTTTCTTCTGCTTTTCATTCAGTATTTTTCCATGTAAAGAACAAGTCATCGATGCACTTTTCCGGCTTCATTTTTCCATCTTTTTTGTCAATTTTTTTTCTCCTACATTTTCTCACCTGCACAACTCCGGGGCTGGCTGAACTATATTGAAATATGTAAAGACAAACGTGTATTTTTTTGCATTGATCTGCGGTCTACAATACTTATTTGGGTAAGCACTGCAGTTCCTAAGCATTGTCCTGCCTTGCCCCGTACGCTTCTGTTTCATTTTATCTTCCTTCTGCACCTAAGCGTGCAGGCAGCAGCCTACAGAAATGTCCATGCTGTAGAAGTGTGAACAAGTTTCCATTGATCTCATCCACTTACTTTTTTTACATTTACATTTAAGTCATTTAGCAGACGCTCTTATCCAGAGCGACTTACAAATTGGAGTTTATGAAGTCAGACACAAGTTTGTGGTGCTATTCCAATGCTGTTTCTGTGTCTAATGGTGAACTCTGATCCTCTGCATTGGTTTTCATATCAGCGGATTTGTTGCATCTTGTAGCCTTAATATAGCTTGGAGGTTTAGGGAAAGCCTGTTGCATAGCACATTCTGCTATAGGAAACCAACAGAGAAACAGAGATAAACACATAGTGTAGCAATGCACACACTGGTAAAGGGGATTAGACCAAATCACAAAAAATAAAATAATAAAATCTATGATACATTTTGTGGTACTTTAACAATACACAGCATTTCCAATGTAAACATGAGGACTGAACATAGTCACTATGTCATACAGTACCAGTCAAAAGTTTAGACACACCTAGTCATTCAAGGGTTTTTCTTTATTTTTACTATTTTCTACATTGTGGAATAATAGTGAAGACATCACAACTATTAAATAACACATATTGAATCATGTAGTAACCAAAAAGTGTTAAAAAATCCAAATATATTTAAGATTCTTCAAAGTAGCCACCCTTGTCCTTGATGACAGCTTTGTACACTCTTGACATTCTCTCAACTAGCTTCATGAGGTAGTCACTTGAGGTAGTCACTCCGAACTTTTGACTGGTACTGTAGATCCAAGTTGGGGGCACCGTGGGGGGTATCTAGAGGTCCCTGGCCAGGGTAGGATGGGTATAGAGGGTTTAATGGCAGGTTGAAGGGGATATTGGGATTGGCCTAGGGTGCTGATGTAACTAGTGGTAATTAGGGGTAATCCCATAGACTCAAGTTTCAATGGTGACGTGGTCGGAGTAAACACGCGGCTGCTGGGTCACGGGGGTGAGTCAAACCAAAACAAGCTGCTGTTGATGTTGACGGCACCTCTGCCCTCGGTCAGAGCTAGAGTTATCTCGGCACCCAAAACCACATCAGCTATCTTTGTGCCAGATCTGTTTGTGCTATCATGTCAACTCTTTGRCATGCCAAAAGGATAGGCCAAGCAGATCTGGGACCAGGCTAGATATCAGCTAATCGATTTAACAGTTTAATGTCAAGGCTGTGATGAGAGGTGGCGGAGGGATCTCCAAGGTCATTGTAACAGTGCACAACAAAGCAATAGCGAAAATAAACATTTGACAATACAGGACCGGTCTGTATTATGGAGTCAACAGCGATTTTAGAAATGTAAGGATGGACAACATGCCTTATATACAAACCTTATGGACTCTGAAATGTATTCAATTAAATTCAAAAAGCTTTATTGTCCATCAAATGTACATAAGAAGGAAATGGTCTTTTGACATCAAATCTTATTTGCCACATTCGACAAATACAACGGGTGTAGACCTTACTGTAAAATGCTTACTTAACTCTTATTTTTCGTAATACTGCATTCATTGTTGGTTAAGAAAATATTTACTAAATAAACGAAAGTAAAAGAGCAACAATAAAATAGCAGTAACGAGGCTATATACAGGGGGTACCGGTACCAAGTCAATTGTGTGGGTGTACAGATTAGTCGAGGTAATATGTAAAGTTGTAGTCGGAAGTTTACATACACCTTAGCCAAATACATTTAAACTCAGTTTTTCACAATCCCTGACATTTAATCCTAGTAAAAATGCCCTGTCTTAGGTCAGTTAGGATCACCACTTTATTTTAAGAATGTGAAATGTCAGAATAATAGTAGAGAGAATGATTTATTTCAGRTTTTATTTCTTTCATCACATTCCCAGTGGGTCAGAAGTTTACATACACTCAATTAGTATTTGGTAGCATTGCCTTTTTAAATTGATTCACTTGGGTCAAACGTTTTGGGTAGCCTTCCACAACCTTCCCACAATAAGTTGGGTGAATTTGGCCCATTCCTCCTGACAGAGCTGGTGTAACTGAGTGAGATTTGTAGGCCTCTGCTCGCACACTCTTTTTCAGTTCTGCCCACAAATGTTCTATAGGATCGAGGTCAGGGCTTTGTGATGGCCACTCCAATACCTTGACTTTGTTGTCCTTAAGCCAAACTATAGTTTAATTAACAAGACATTTGTGGAGGAGTTGAAAAACGAGTTTTAATYACTCCAACCTAAGTGCATGTAAACTTCCGACTTCAACTGTACATGTAGGTAGGGGTAAAGTGACTATGCATAGATAATAAACAGTGAGTAGCAGCAGCATAAACAGGGGGGGTTCAATGCAAGTAGTCCGGGTCGCCATTTGATTAGCTGGTCAGCGGTCTTATGGCTTGGGGGTAAAAGCTGTTAAGAAGCCTTTTGGATCTAGACTTGGATTGATTTGAGTCTCGTTTATCGTTGCATTCTATTATCATTGGATGGGGGTATTCTGAGTGAAAGTGACAGAAAATAATGCTATTCCTTATATTTCGGGTGCCACTGTCTTTCTTTGTGTGGTCTCTAACGACAATATGTTTGTGTGTTTGTGCGCGTATGTGTACCAGGAGTGTGAGCAGCTGCAGAAGATGTACGCTAACCCCCAGGACGAGAGGCTGCTTGAGCATACACAACAACAGCATTTCCTGTACCAGCAGGAGCAGCAGATTCTACACCAGCAGATACAGGTCACTGTGACACACACTGACAGACATGGACACACACACACACACACACACACAGAGAGAACGACACGCACACTGCATGGTTTGTATCAGCGGGAGCAGCGTTTTCTACACTAGCAGATGCAAGTCACTATGACCCTAGCCTAGACATTTCTGTCCCCATCTCTTCTCTCTCTGAAAGACACTCGCACACCATGAAATGCAGGTCGATGTGACACAAATACAGTAAACACATGCCATGATGTGTTCCTAAATAGTTTTTCCATTATCTGTATCTTTCTCCACCTTCTGCAGGCCCTGTCTTTGGGACACGGAGAGTGCCAGCCCAGTCACCTTACCCACCAGCTCCAGAGGTGAGAACACCACACACACAACAACTCTGAGCGAGAGACTAATGATAATCATTGGTGACTAAAAACAAGCGTTTATTTTTAGACACATAGMTTCAAAATAACACACTCAATGGCAATAGTCTGCTAAACACATGTAATYTAGCTCAGAGAAGCCAGGCTTTTGTGTCGCTCTATTAATTTGAGTGTTATTTACATCCCTGTTTGTTCTCTCCCTWCCCTTAGGTTGCGTATCCAGCAATCCAGCCCACCGCCTACACATCCCAGCAACCACTTGTTCAGACAGCCCAATCAGAGTCCCCCTCCAACAGCGATGATGCAGGGCCATGGTGAGTTCTAACTCCACCCCTTAGCCTTACTTGTCTTTCTTTATTGGACTAAAGGACGGAATGATCTGTCAATATGACTAAATTGTTAATGATCCCTTATTAGGACAAAGTGATGGTTGAAATAACCCGTTTGTAGGTACAGTAGCTCTCTTCTGACTGACTGATCTCTCCCTCCTTCCCACAGGTGTGCCATCAGCGGTTCAGTACCAGCACGGCCCCGCCCTCTATCAGCCCTCCAGCGGGAGTCCTCCCCCTTGCGGCCTGCGCCCCGTCACCCTGCCTCCCCAGCAGCAGCAGCCCTGCTCCTCCTCCCGTGGCGGGGGTGTACCCATGCCCCAYCAGCAGGTGACTATCCAGGTGCAGGAGGTAGAGCTGGGAGGGGGCGGGGCCCAACAGCGCCAGCAGCATGCCTTCCTTTCCACGCCGTGCGCCCACCGGGTCCTGGGGAAGCAGCTGAGTGCAGACAACGCCGAGACCCACAGGTGACCCTCACACCGCTGCTCACTTTGCGCCTGACCCACCCGGCATGCGTTTTTCCCTTTGCACATCTTTTTCTGCCAGCACTTTTCTTCAACTTTCATGTTCTTCAATTCTGTGTCTTGGACTTTCTCGCATGTCCTCACTCTGTGAATTCTTCGATTTCATTTTCCCCCCACCTTCTTTATATTTTTTGTTTTCATAATGTTCAGTTATTGTAGATTTCAGTCTCTCATACCTCAGTCAACCCTAGGAAGCCATGTTCCTGAAGCCAAAAACTCACTCATAGTATAGTTTTATAAACCGTATTGCCCGTGGCACCCTATTCCCTATATGGTGAACTACTTTAGACCATGTTCCCTGATCAAAGTACTCTATATAACAGGGGTGTCAAACATATGGGCCCGTCAGCCCATTCAATCCGTCCCTTTTGAAAACAATCTAGACAGTCAGGGATCATAAAAAATCCCATAAGAGATGGATAGATGCTTATGTTATGTTTTGCACATTTTGACTGTGAGGAAATATAACCAACGTTAGGTGTGGCCCTCGGGACCCTGGAAGACTGAACGCGACCCGTGGGGTAAATTCTTTGGACACCCCTGCTATTCAGGGACACACAGTCTTACACCTGATAGGTTAGTGGATTTCAGACAAATCCTTGTGGGTTTTTACATTGAGAAATACCGTTGTTACTAAAGTTTATTGATAACCCAAAACAACGTACTTGGCTGAAGAAGAGGACGACGTCACCACTGAATCCTCCACTGAGATTGGCTGACTAAAATGGACGTAGGTGGTGGGATGACTGCTAACGGTAGTAGTGTCACCATACTGTAGGAGCTAGCTCTGCACCTACCAGTCTGTTGTATTTAGCCAAGCTTGGCAGTTACCTCATCCTTTGATTTTCTTGTCATTTCCTCTGGAAAAGCAACAACATTTATGTGTATTTGACTGCTTGTACACCCCTCAGTGGCCTTGTGACCTTTAAAACCGTAAGGGTTTCTGTGCTGATTTTGACCCATAATAGCGGGTCATAGTGCTGTAGTTAAGTGTAGAAGAACATGTAGAACTGTATTGTCATTGTATCACGTAGACATATTTGTGTTTTGTGACACTCCTCTCACACTGTTCATAAATAACTCCTTTCAGTTTTATACTACTAATAATAACTGTCATGTATTTCTTGTATTCTTCCTTAATCCAGAATACTATCTCAATGGTGTATTAGTTTTTTTCCTCGAAGAACTCTCTCAGTATTTGCTAGAGTTTGTGTTGGATGGTACATTTGGTTGCAAGTGGCATTAGCTGACTTCTCCCTCTCTTCCCTGGTCCCTCACTCCCCAGTCGCAGCCTCGGACGGTTCAACACATACGACCAGGCCGCCTTCAACAACCCCCATCTGTTCAGTGAGGGGTCTCGGGCCTCGGGGGTGGTGGGGGGCTACAACCCCTACCTCCAGGGGACCTCCCTTAAGGTGCCAGGGATGGAGGGCTACCAGGGTGGGGTGGTTGGTGGCGCTGGAGGCGGGGGCTACGGGAGCCCCTCTGCCCTGCAGCAGGCTCTCCTCTCCCCCACCCCCCTGGAGTACCGGCCCCAGCAGCACGTCACCCCCACCCTACAGGGTCTCCTCCCCCCCCGCCACTCTCTGACGGGCCACGCCGACCCCCGCCTGCCCCCCCAGGACCTGGCCTCCTTACTGAAGAGGCAGAGCCCTCGACCGGCACCCCCCACGCCCCCCAATGTGCCCCAGGACTACGGTGAGATGCTGCTGCGCCAGCTCGGCCAAGGGGAGTCTCTGGAGCCGGGGAGCCCCTACCAACACCTCCTCCAGATCAGGCCCCTAGACGTCCAGCCCCCCAGCCTACCCCACTCTGAGAGCATGGAGGAGGATGACCTGCCACCCGGCTACCATGAGGGCCTCCTGGCCAAGGCCCAAGGCTGTGGGGACGGCCATGACCTGCTGGGCCCCCCCCGGGGAGGGACGCCCCCCTACAACTCCCCCACACACAGACACGGCTACATCAGAAGCACCACCACGACCAGAGGTAATGGCCAAGCAGACTCAACCACAGACGTAGAACCTAGTCATTCTATTTCTGTAGCTTTCACGTCACTGTATGCTAATATTCACATGCATTTTACACGCTCTCCTGCTTCGGTCGCACAAACTACAGTCTACATTGTTAACTTCAGTAATCCCTCGCTCCTTCTCTCCCCCCTTCTAGACACTGAGCATGTTGACTGCAGGACCCAGGGGCAGCAGGTTATGGAGCAGGGCGTGCCTGACCATAACGGAGTGGGCTACTCCACCAGGGGCCCCCAGGGGGACGGCTATCGGCCCCGGGGCCAGCTACAGCGCCACCACACCATCCAGACCAGCGACGACGCCTATGTGAGTTTCTCACGGTGCCATAATGTGCTCTGTTTGGGACCATAGAAATAGAATGTACAGAATTTCTCAGCCTCTTATGTAGATCTCAAAGGATTGGATAGTTTCAATGGATAGGTCTTAGTTTACCTAGCCTATCAGAGTGCACGATGCACTGTGTTGCTCATACCTATCCTTTCAGATCTGTATGGCATGCCTAGGGGTAGGGACTATGGGTTGATTTGGAATAGAACATTGTGTGTTTGTGTGTGTGCATTTATGTACTTAACGTGTCTTTCTGCACCGCTTCAGGACCAGGCCGAGCCCATGACTGGGATGAGCCTATTGGCTGGCAAGGCTCTGAGCTCCGCCCGCATGTCTGACATCCTCAGCCAATCACCTCTGACAGGAAGCCAGCAGCTCCACCAGCGGGAAGAGTCGGGTCAGTGTCATGTACACATACACACACCAAATGGGTTCAAGTGAGTGAAACATGGCAGACTCAGTCTGGTTTAAGTAAAATGTGAACTCTTGAAAATAATTTCTATGACATGACTAATGTATAGTATAATATATGCCATTTTAGCAGATGCTTTTATCCAAAACAACTTACAGTAGTGCGTGCATACATTTTCAATTGGTGGTCCCAAAGGGAATCAAACCCAGAATCCTAGTGTTTTAAATATATATTTTATTGTGAAATACACTGGAGAGGTGCAGTCAAATGTGTTGTTTTACAGGGTCAGCCATAGTAATACGCCGACCCTGGAGCAAATTAGGGTTAAGTGCCTTGCTTAAGAGCACACTGACAGATTTTCACCTTGACGGCTCGGGTATTCGAACCAGCGACCTTTTGGTTATTGACCCAGCGTCCTAACCGCTAGGGTACCTGCCGCCCAACTGAGCCTCGGAGGATCATGCGCATGCCCTCACAATACCCACCAAATACCTGCCTTGAACATGGAGGAGTTCTTCATTCTGAAAGGCTGTGTCTGTGTGTTTTATCCTGGCAGTATGTGACGTGGAGGGAGAGCTCCACGCTGGAGCCTGCTACCCGTCGTCCTGCACCAGCAACATCCTTCATAGCTACAAACCCCCAGACCTGCAGTACAGCATGGAGCAGGCCGGGGTCTAGCACGGGTACGCACATGCACTTCGTCTGCGTCCCAAATGGTGCCCTTTTCCCTGTGTAGTGCACTACTTTTGACCAGGGCCTTTGACCAGCAGTGCACTATATAGGGAATAGGGAGCCATTTTGGACCAACATTACAGTATGACTCTGTTGCGCTACACTCCGTCTACAGTGAGTGAATGTCTTTAGCCAGACTCATGTCAATGATTGTCCATACTGTTGCCACTGTTTGTTAATGCTGTTCTTAGATCAGCTGTCAGTTAGTTAAACCTTAATTTAGCCAGGCAGGTCATTTTTGGCATGATTCTCATTCACAGTACTGACTTTGTTGGTCAAGAGGTGAACATGATAAAGCACAGTACTTGAACTGTTAGTGCTCCTAGTTAGGGGGTATCGAGGGTGAATCTCAATAGTATTACCTTGGTTCCTCACCTCCTCTTCCACCGCCTTCTCTAAGTGCACTGGAGGAGAAGGACTGTGGGGAGGAACCTCAGATCTGGTCTTTCAATGTGTTTTGAGATGAGGGCAAGATGAGGGAAAGACAATTGGGATTCACCCCTAGTGTTAACTCTGTCACTCTGTGTTCTTTCTCTTCTAGGAGCGTGTCCTGTGTATAAAGGTCCACATCAGCCACCTGTGTTGAGCAGCATCACGCCAAACCGCCATTGTCTGTCTGGAGGGGGCACTCTCTGTCAGTCCTGGGGGAGGGCAGGCTGTCTGCAGGCTGCAGTCCGGGGTGGGTGGGAGGGGATTGGCTGGGTGAGGGGAGTGGGTCCAATGCCAGCATTCTGTTCTGCACAGCCATCTAGCAAGCATTGCCATCATTGGCTCTCTCCATTTCTGCTCTTCCATCCGATTGGATAGATTGGGCTCTGCCACCCCCATTCACTTCTTCCTTCCTACCCCCTTGTGGTCCCCCTCCCCCAACTGTTGCCACAGCAACGTACTCATGCGCCTCAATGTCCCAGGCAGTCATACAGGCAAAACATATAGATCACATAAACATACACGTGCAAACACTCAGCCACAAACCCAAAGTATTCACACCAAGTCTGTGCGTGGGGATTCCTGTGAGGTTCTGTCCGCTCCTCCCTCTCCCCTCCACTGTATTCCGGTGGACCATTCCGGAGCGGGCTGTGATCTCAGATCCTATGAGGCTCTCTGTCAGAATGACCCATTACGTTGGGCTTGCGGGGATGGGTTTGGTTCAGGCTCAGGGGTGCTAAAAAAACTAACAATGGAGCTCAGTGACATCGAGGATCGCACAGCACAACCAGCTCTCAGTTTTTTATTTTATTTTCCTGTTCAATCGTTCTTTTTCTTAATTGTTTTTCAAATTAATTTTTACGGCTAATGTTCATCTAGAAGTTATGATCATTATTGTTACTATTATTGTTATTACTGTTTACTGTAAAATAAGTTTTATTGTTATTATGATTATAATGACAATTGTTATTAAAGGAAAAAAAAATGTTCTGTGTTGCAAGGAGGACAACATTTTAGTTTTGATTACTTATGTAATTCTGCACTTTTAGTTCAATGCTATCTTTTATTCTTCTCCCTGTTTACCCTCTCATACTGCCTGTTCCTTTTCTCACTCCCTTGTTCTCTCTTGTTTTATGCCCTTCTCCTCCCCCCCCGTTTTTCATTCCATCCTTCCTCCCTCTTTTTCCACTCCCCATCGCTCCCCTGCCCCCTCTTGTGACAGTGTGGCATTGTGGGTAGTTTTAACTGACATTCTTCCCCTTCCTCCTCTGTACATTGACACCATGTATAGATTGTAATTTCTGTATCACATTTTTGGGGGGAGGTGTTGGGGAGGCATTTTTATATTGTTAATGTTATTTGTATTTTTGGATGTCTTCAGATGTCATATTTCTTTTATTTTTTTATTTTGGGGGTAATATTGAGATTTTTAGCCAAAAGAGTACAGGGAGAAGTCTCCTTCATTGTCATAAAAAAAAAATCGTATTGTTTTATTATTGAGACACTTGAAGAGGAAAGTGATTATTTGTGTTACTTTTTATCATTTCAATCATTGATGCCGTTGTCATTGTTATCGTTCTCTGCTTTTTAGGGGTAGATTTAGCAGGCAAGGGGTTGTAGGGTGGTTCGGTGCTGGGAGTGCAGTAATTGAAATGGAGGGGGAACTGTAATATAGCTGACATATCATCCCCATCATCATCGTAAGACATTTAGAGGTGGAGATAGAAAGACCCCTTCTCCCCTCGCTCCCCCAATCTGCAGTGGTACCCTCCGTCTCTGACCTCGTCGCCACCTTATTGGCTGACACACAATGGACATTGCCTCTCCTCCCGACTCTGGCCCCGCTACGGCCACATCCAAGGAGGAGACTACTACTCTGCACAAGTGCTGCCCCCCTTTTCTATCCCTTTCTCGCTCTCTCATTCCCTCCCTTCGTCACATGATCAGCAAGTGAGACCTTCTCCAGCCCCAATACTAGAATCAGTCCTCCACCTCTTCAGGAGGAGAGAAATGATGAACTGACCATAAACTGAGCGTTCTCGAGTTTTGACCCCAACGCAGTATGTACAGTTCAGATAGTGAGCGTAGGGGTTGGGAGGATGATTCTCCCCCCTATCCTCCCCCTTGTCCGCAAGGACTCCCAGTGCATCATGGTCCAGCGAGGGACTGTGTGTGTGTTGCTGATGAGTGACCACCTCCTCGTTTTCTTCTTCCTTATCTGTTTCTGTCTGACTTCCCTCTCATCGTCTGTAAACCAACTCTCTCCTCGGCACCTGTATCCTATGTTCTCTTTTTCTATCCTTTCATTTTTAAAATTTTATTTTTAGTACAAAAATACTAAAGTGCAACAATGATGATTAAATAGAATTCCAACCAAACTGAGATGAATTAAATAAATATATATAAATAAATAATTTAAAAAGACAATGTGTTTGGGTGATGTTCGATACATTTAAGGAATCTGTATACCACCTGTGTGGAAAGTTTGCTTGTGTTAATGCTTGTCTTTTGCCAGTCTGAATTTCATACTGATTGACTCGATACAAAATATAGAAGTTATTGCAATGCAGTTGCTTGTAGTTGAGGAGCAGACTTAATGATGGTCAAACATGTACACCGACAGCAAACATCTTTATGCACTATAACAGGGTTGCGTTCTATTCCAGTTCAATAAAGTCAATTCAGAAAGTTAACAGGAATTCCCACTGGAATTGGAATTTCAGTTACCTTCCTCAATTGACTGAATTTAAAAATGATCAACCCTGCCATATACTCCAGATTTGACAGTATGTGATACATGGGGCATAAACCTGAAATCCTCCTGGGTAAGAAGAATAACTCCACTAGTTGTATTTGTCAGATTTAAGGAAAGGACCTCTTTGCCACTGACACAGGAGCACTGTAGGGATGAATGGGGATCATTGTGTAAGCTATTGATCTACATCCCTCTACCTCGGTGCTGCAGTGCTCTGTGATCATCTTCTTTGGTCTGTCTGTAGAGCTGCACTGCAGTTGCTTTTCAGGCAACGGTAGCTGAGCACAGATCTATGGGAGCCCTGTATGTAATAGGAGAGTGGCAGGCAGGGATGCTGCGATTGGAAGATGGACAAGAATGATGGATGAATTTAGTCCCTGTGCCTTAATAGACTGACACCTTGCCCCCTCATCACTCTCCTTCCAGCCATCTCTCCCTTTTTCTCTCTCCCACCTTGGAATACATGGTCAGTGGCTCATTAAATGACGGATGCATTGCGTAGCTTGTCCCGTTTTCCTCTCGCTCCCCCTCTCCTCTTTCCTCTTCCCTTCTCGTTATGTGTGGCGACAGCATGACTGCCTGCGTCAGCCACTAAATGCTAGTTGCTGCAGTCGGAGGATCATGTGTGTGTGTGTGTGTGTGTGTGTGTGTGTGTATGAGTGAGACGGGGGGGGGGGGCTGCCTATCGTCTCCTCTGCTACCCTACCCAGCATGCATGGAAGACCGACAGGCTGAATCATCCCACCACCTTCTGCCGATTGTGCCAAGGTAACACTAACGTGTGTTTGTGTGTGAGAGAGAAAAATAAGAAAGATTAGGACTGTTATGTGTTGTGTTTGTTGGTGTATCTGAGTTTGAAAGACAGTGCTGTGTGCATTGCTGTGTATGTGTTTGGGTGTGTGTGTTTTGAGACACCGCATGCATCCCTGCACTGCAGATTGAGTGTGTTGTGCAGAGTCTAGCCCACTCTTGTCCATTACTCCCTTCAATCCATCGTGCCTGTGCTTGTTACAAGCTTCCACTCCTCTATTTACTAGACTGATTGCACCAATGTTTATTTGGGAAATACTATCCTCATGCCGTCAGCTTTATATGTTGATGTCATGCTTAACTTCCTGTTTTAGTGGAAGGCACTGACACATTGATCATGTGACTATGATCATCTGTGATTAATGGTATCAGGCGTTTTGTCATTTCTGGTGCCTTTTCACACATTCATTTGCATATGTGTGGTGTGAAATCACTGACTTCTGTAAACAGGCCTGTGTTTTTAATCTACTGATAGAGACCTACTCAGATAGCATTTACACTGCAGCTCCTCACAAATCAAATTTAGACAGCCAGCAAATGATTGAATAATTTGGATTCAGGGTCTATTTGTGACGAGAATAATCAACTCTTACTCTACCTCTCCTCGTCACTGTTCATTGTGTCTTTATATGCCTATGGTCCCATGTGGCTCAGTTGGGAGAGCATGGCACTTGCAACGCCAGTGTTGTGGGTTCGATTCCCACAGGGGACCAAAAACGAAAAAAGTATGGAAATGTATGATCTCACTACTGTACGTTGCTCTGGATAAGAGTGTCTGCTAAATTACTAAAATGTAAAAAATAAATTGAAATGCACTTTGGCTATTTCTGTGTCTTTCATAGACTGTTGTATCCTCTCTGATCGGCTGTTCCTGTGTCTTTTTTAATGGATTGTCTAGGAAGCTACTGCCCCTCTGTTGACATTCTGTTCACATTAGTTATTTATCTGTCTCAACTTGTGTTCACCACATTCTCTTTGTCTCTCGTAAGGATCTATCCTCTTTATCCCTGTGTGTTTTTACTGTCTTTGTTTCAGTTTCTTTCCTCCTGTCAGTGTTTTCTTGTCTTTCTTTCTAGGGCTAATGTAATTCTTACATGTCAGTGTTCGCTCTCTCGCACTCTCTCTCCCTGTCATGTTTCTGTCTGTTTGTCCACCTCTGTTTTCCTTGTCATTCTCTTGTCTGTGTAATCCCTCTATTCAGTCACTGGAGAGCAATCCCTCTCTGTCTGTCTGTCTGTCTCTTTGTCTCTGTCTGTCATAGTAGCTGGGTGTTGGTGGTCCTGTGGACGAGCATGGAGTGTCTGTATCTGATGCAGGGGCCAGGCACCACTGTCCTGCTGCTACACACTTTGGCCTGGGCATGGACAGGTCAGTAACAAGACTGGGTCATGGAAAATATACCACCACACAGTACTCAGTACTTTATGAGTTACAATATATTGATAAAGGATAAAGATTCTCACGAGAAACAGATTAAAGTACATTTAAATGGACACTGGGTTTCAAGTGCACATATTTTGAACATATAAACTTCTCTATACATCCAGGTGCGATCGAACATGATCCCAAGATTGATGGACGGCATCAAGCTGCACTAACACTGAAAGAGAATGTCACCCACAAGTTCAACTGCCAGTCAGAGGGTTGGAATCCTAATTCCCCGCCCCTGCTGACGTGGTATCTCAACGGGAAGCGACAGAGACAGCCGATAGACAAACGGGCACCTGGGCGCCTGGTGGTGACATCAGTGGAGGAGGCTGGGCTGCTGAAATCGGACTCCAAGCACAACAGCACCTTCTCTCTGAGAGCCAGGAAGTGGGATACAGAGCTGGTGTGTGCTGCATCCAGCCCTCACAGTGAAGAGAGCTACAATGCCACCGTCACCCTCAATGTGCAGTGTCAGGAGGCTTGTTGAATGATCTACTGATGTTTTGTGGTGTGGGGAATGTGTTTATATGGTTATATCTTGTGGCTGTTAAGGTTTCATAACCAAATACAGTATTAACCCCAGTCCTTCTGCCTACTCAGATCTTATCATTGGTCCCAGTGCTCATATCAATATCCAATATGATCCCACCACTGTAGGTTATTTAAAGCCAGTAGTATATTGAACTGATGTGATGCTCAGTTTCCCTCTTTGTTATGTTCCCATGCTGGGCATCCTGACAGGGGGCGCTGTGGGCTTCATTACCCTTCTCATCCTCAGCCTTCTGGTGCTCTGCCTTCTGCAAGGGCAAGGGCAAGGCCATCATCGGTGAGACAGGGGAGCAAGGAGGGTGGGAGGAACTGTTGTATTTTGATGATACAATGAATGAGGTGCTTTAAGTCTCTGAAGAATGTCTGTGCCTGTTCTTTTTCAGATGAGCCAGTTGAGATTATAATGGCGAAAAAATGGTAACGTACATTATTTGGCTAATTTATCTGTTGTTTGTGTCAGTTGTCAGCATAGGTGTGGGTCTAAATGTGTCTTTCTTTGAATATGAAAAAAAAGGTAAAGTGGGAGGGAGTATGAAAATGTATGCACTCACCACTACTGTAAGTTGCTCTGGATAAGAGCGTCTGGTAAAATGACTAAGATGTAATACCCACGTATTGTATTCAATGGTATATATTTATGCATGAGCATGCTCCTCTGTTTCTATTTACAGTACAGTATATAAGGCAAGTGTCTGTATAATAATATACTTTACATGTATGTATATGTATTCACAAAAAAACTAACGGAAGCAAACAGGCCAAAACGGGGAGGGGCATACCTGAACTTATCCAATAAGTGACTGATTTTCATTGCTTTGGTTTGCGACGGTGTGCACTAATGAATACACCCCATGATTCTTGTTTCAGTATCGAATCACCTACTATGAAGGTAGACAAGATATACCTACCCAGAGAGAACATGTCTCTCTAACTTCCAACATGCAACTCAATGACCTCAGCACCCTGCGTAAAGGTAAGACACTACTGCTGAGAGACAGATACCTCATTAGAACCGAGGTAGAAGTCTCATCAATGGTGCAAAGCAATTACAGAACAGGAAACAGAGTGGCCATTTTGGTGCCCTGGCATCTGTCCCTGTGGTCTTCTCCATGACTCTGTCCCATCTGTTACTCTACTTCCTCATTCCCATGCTGTCTCTCTGTAGCACGAGAGACCGCCAAACACCACCTTGGGGAGAAGATGAGCGAGGAAGAGGAGGATCTGTTTGCTGCCTATGCTGCTAGGGGTAAGACAGGGTTCAGAGGTTTATGGTTTAGTTACTGTTGATGGAAATTAGTTGGCCACTTACACTAATGTAATGTTAATATTTTAGGCTGTACAAAGGGTGTTAATAAGTTTATATTTGTGTGTGTGTGTGTGTGTGTGTGTGTGTGTGTGTGTGTGTGTGTGTGTGGTGTGTGTGTGTGTGTGTGTGTGTGTGTGTGTGTGTGGTGTGTGTGTGTAGTGTGTGTGTGTAACTATTGTTTGTGGTGGTGTGTAACTATTGTTTGTGTGTGTGTAACTATTGTTTGTGTGTATATACCATGCACCACGTATGTCCGTACATTGTTATAAAGTTTGTTGTTGACACCCCCTCCAGGCTTCGCCCGGTACTCCATGTTGGGCTTCATCTATAAGGTGAACAGCAAGAGCAGTGATGAGATCTGGCTCTGACTACTATGCCACAGTCCCACCACTGGGTGGTCTGAGATGATTACAGGCGCAGACCAGCAAGAGAAACCGATCAGGAAGATACGATAGGTAGCGATCTCACTCTGAGGTTATCCAGATGAACCTGTTACAGCAGGTAATCACATTCCAACTTGATTCAGTGAAAATCAGAAACTCAGAATATCAGGTCCTATGTTAATTGGTTGGTGTATTTCAAGCTGACTGGTATAAATCTGTAGCCTGGTCCTATATCTGTTTGTGCTGTCTCTCTGTTTGGCGTGACAGTATGTCATGAACAGATCTGGGACCAGGATAATAACTCTGATTGCCATGAACTGAATCATCAAAAGATGCAGTTGTAGAATCAAGGTAATGCATTTAGATGGCTCTAAACACCTAAACTAATGCTCAGTGTAGGAAGTATACTGTACCAGTGTTTTAGATGGCTCTAAACACCTAAACTAATGCTCAATGTAGGAAGTATACTGTACCAGTGTTTTAGATGGCTCTAAACACCTAAACTAATGCTCAGTGTAGGAAGTATACTGTACCAGTGTTTTAGATGGCTCTAAACACCTAAACTAGTGCTCAGTGTAGGAAGTATACTGTACCAGTGTTTTAGATGGCTCTAAACACCTAAACTGATGCTCAGTGTGGGAAGTGTACTGTACCAGTGTTTTAGATGGTTTACACTGACTGACAATTACCACATCGCTGGTCCTGAATGTCTCTAAAACTAAGAGCTTTGTATTTGGTACAAATCCTTCCTTGCTATACCTCAGCTGAATCTGGTAATGAAGGGTGTGGGTGTTGAACAAGTTGAGGAGAATAAATTACTTGGTGTTACCTTAGACTGTTAACTGTCACGGTCAAAACATATAGATTCAAATGGTTGTAAAGATGGGGAGAGGTCTGTCAGTAATAAAGATATGCTCTGTTTTTTGGACTCCACACTCCAAAAAGCAAGTTCTGCAGGCTCTAGTTTTGTCTTATCTTGATTATTGTCCAGTCGTGTGGTCGAGTGCTGCAAGGAAAGACCTAGTTAAGCTGCAGTTGGCCCAGAACAGAGCYGCACGTCTTGCTCTTCACTGTAATCAGAGGGCTGATATAAATACTACGCATGCCAGTCTCTCTTGGTTAAGAGTTGAGGAGAGACTGACTGCATCACTTCTTCTTTTTATAAGAAACAATGTGTTGTGTGTCAGAGCTCTGACACTTACACTTACCCCACCAGACATGCCACCAGGGGTCTTATCACAGTCCCCAAATCCAGAACAAATTCAAGATAGCATACAGTATTATATAGAGTCCTTATTGCATGGAACTTCCTTCCATCTCATATTGCTCAAATAAACAGCAYACCTGGTTTCAAAAAACAGATAAAGCAACACCTCACGGCACAACSCCTCTCCCCTATTTGACCTAGATAGTTTGTGTMTATGTATTGAGATGTAGGCTATGTGGGCCTTTACATTTTTTGTATGTCGTTCTGTCCTTGAGCTGTTCTTGTCTATTGATGTTCTGTATTATGTCATTCTGTACTATGTTTCATGTTTTGTGTGGATCCCAGGAAGAGTAGCTGCTGCTTTTGCAACAACTAATGGGGATCCTAATAACATACCAAATACCAAATCTCCATATACTGCAGTCGGTTGATCACATACCATAACCATGAACTCCTGTTGGATTACGGAATGCTTCATGGTCTTTGTATATCATAAGAATGTCCAAGACAATTTATGTAAACTGATATTTTTCTATGGATATATACATAAACAATATATATTTCTCTAAAAGTATATAACGTGTACATGTATATTTGTATGTATATGTGTATAAAATACATCTAATTAAGATTAATATGACTATGGATTTGACTWTGGACAGTCAATTCTGCTTTTGTTTTTATTTAACCAGCAGGGGGCACTTATCTTACCCTGTCAAATACCCTAGTTGGAGACTAAAGGAACCAACTGTCTATTGATTTACACATAACGGTCTGTCTTCTTATTAATGCTGTCATAGGTCAGCTGTGCTTTGCAGGTCAGGACTGGGCATCATCAGGAGACAGTTGGGACAGTGCCGGGCTGGCCTTCACTGGTTCTGCTGTAATGGGGCCCAGGCTAGTGTTCGCCCATATCTGTGTGCTGAGCCAGTGGGAGGAAATGCAGCCTTAGTCTAATGGAAATTGTGATGACATTCACATATGACAATTATATCTCAGATTGTGTTCATTTGACACTGATGGTAGGGAAGTGATGCTATCCTATCTTTTATGGTTCTGACACTGCTGTCTGGGTATATGTGATTGTGTGTAATAAGACTGGCCAAAATCAACATTTTGTAAACCGCAATTCTTATYACAAAAGTGTTTTCTGTCTTACCTGTGGTTAGTGCATTGTTATTTGTGTCGAACATAGTGGCTGTAGTGTTTGAGGCATCGGGGTAGTAGTGTTTGAGGCATTGTGTCTTAGTGCCTGGGTGAGAGTGTAACTGTGTTCCAGGTGCCAGTTGTAGGTTATAGGGTGTTGTGGTCTACCGTTGCCAAGCAGGAAGCTGTTGTCTCTTTGTCTTCCTCACATGGCTCCTCTGCATTCTGCAGAGCAGTAGGGATTTTAGGTTTTCAACAGAATCATTGGGACATAACTTATCTGTGATCATGATCATGTTTTACTACATTGTAAAATCATACTACATACTAAAACCACTACTCTTAAATTATTTTTTGCAATTTACTGTAGGCCCATATGTAATTCTTCTTACCCTTGGTATTAAACATATGGTATTAAACATTTGGACATTGTTGTTTCAAAAGTGATAGTACTTGCCAAAGCAGCATGTTGAAGTTGATCTGTTGCCTCACCCATAACTCAACCCGGTCTCAAGTTACTGAGGTACTAAATYGGGACAGATACAGCTCTGATGTTAATGGAAGATAATAATACACACCTCCTCCTCATAGACATAGAGACAGACAGACCCCATGAGAAGGTGACATTTTGAAGACTTTTTGAAAACCGACAAGGAAAGGGTGAGTTTTAGGTTTTTGATCCCCTATTCTAAAGACCCTTTTATTTGTTTTACATTTTTGAAACAGTTTTGGTGGGGTAGATCGGGTTTAATATTGCAGATAGATTGTAGCTTCCATCAAATGTAATTGTCTGCATCACTTCCAATCCCCCATATATTTTTTTGCAAATATATATATTTTTTGCAAATATATATATATATATACACACGTGTATAAATAGTATATGTATAGATATGTATATCTATATCTATATGTGTATGTATATATATGTGTGTGTGTTTGTATATATATATATATATACACACACACACACACACATATATATATATAATATATATATATATATATACAGTTGAAGTCGAAGATTACATACACTTAGATTGGAGTCATTAACTAGTTTTTCAACTCCTCCACAAATTTCTTGTTAACAAACTATAGTTTTGGCAAGTCAGTTAGGACATCTACTGTGCATGACACAAGTCATTTTTCCAAACATGTTTACAGACAGATTATTTCACTTATAATTCACTGTATCACAATTCCAGTGGGTCAGAAGTTTACATACACTAAGTTGACTGTGCCTTTAAACAGCTTGGACAATTCCAGAAAATGATTTCATGGCTTTAGAGGCTTTTGAGAGACTAATTGACATAATTTGAGTCAATTGGAGGTGTACCTGTGGTGTTAAGGCCTACCTTCAAACTCAGTGCCTCTTTGCTTGACATCATGGGAAAATCAAAAGAAATCCGCCAAGACCTCAAGAAGAAAATTGGAGACCTCCACAAGTCTGGTTCATCCTTGGGAGCAATTTCCAAACGCCTGACGGTACCACGTTCATCTGTACAAACAATAGTACGCAAGTATAAACACCATGGGACCCCGCAGCCATCATACCGCTCAGGAAGGAGATGATTTCTGTCTCCTAGAGATGAACGTACTTCGGTGGGAAAAGTGCAAATCAATCCAGAACAACAGCAAAGGACCTTGTGAAGATGCTGGAGGAAATGGGTACAAACGTATCTATATCCACAGTAAAATGAGTCCTATATCAACATAACCTAAAAGGCCACTCAGCAAGGAAGAAGCGACTGCTCCAAAACCGCCAGACAACTGCACATGGGGACAAAGATCGTACTTTTTGGAGAAATGTCTCCTGGTCTGATGAAACAAAAATATAACTGTTTGCCATAATTACCATCGTATGTTTGGAGGAAAAAGGGGGAGGCTTGCAAGCCGAAGAACAACATCCCAACTGTGAAGCACGGGGGTAGCAGCATAATGTTGTGGGGTGCTTTGCTGCAGGAGAGACTGGTGCACTTCACAAAATTGAAGCAACATCTCAAGACATCAGTCAGGACGTTAAAGCTTGGTCGCAAATGGGTCTTCCAAATGGACAATGACCCAAGTATACTTCCAAAGTTGTGGCAAAATGGCTTAAGGACAACAAAGTCAAGGTATTGGAGTGGCCATCACAAAGCCCTGACTCAATCCTATAGAAAATTTGTGGGTAGAACTTAAAAAGTGTGTGCGAGCAAGGAGGCCTACAAACCTGACTCCAGGTCTGTCAGGAGGACTGGGCCAAAATTCACCGAACTTATTGTGGGAAGCTTGTGGAAGGCTACCCGAAACGTTTGACCCAAGTTAAACAATTTAAAAGCAATGCTACCAAATACTAATTGAGTGTATGTAAACTTCTGACCCACTGGGAATGTGATGAAAGAAATAAAAGCTGAAATAYYTCATTCTCTCTACTACTATTCTGACATTTCACATTCTTAAAATAAAGTGGTGATCCTAAATGACCTAAAACAGGGAATTTTTACTCTGATTAAATTTCAGGAATTGTGAAAAATGTAGGCTTTTTATTTTGGCTAAGGTGTATGTAAACTTRCAACAACTGTACATATATTTTTTTACATATATTTTCCTTTATTACTTTCTAAACCTACCATTCCTCTCCTAATTGGAGTAAACTAGTGAACAACAACGCTTAGGCCTCTACTTACAGATTATATATACTACAGTATATACATTTTATGGACACAGTTCATTTTACAATTGTTCTATTTTGTTTGTTTTTACTCTGTCCTTCCTCTACCACTCCCATTATTTCTAATGTCCATCCGGTTTGAATTATATTTGCTGTATCTTTCAAACTGTGCTATTTCACAAAAGTTCTTAACCTATTTATATTTTACGGACACAGTGTGTTTTACATTAGTTATCTTGTTATTAGTTGCTATTAGTCCCAAACTTCAGCTCCATTCAACCCTTCCCATCTATCTCTTAACACCATCCATATTGGGTTTCTATTTGCCATATATTTATCATCTGTGCTGTGATGTTTCACAAAAGTTCTGAACATTTCTATTCTCATTGTTTCTACAGATTGTACATTTAATTTTTTGTTTTTGCTAAAAGTATTATTATATTATTGGTCGATTGACTATGACATTTCAGATCACCCAGTAGTGCTATCTGCAGGGTTAGCTCAAGGTAAATATAGCAATTCTTCAGCCATTCCTGGACCTGTSACCAAAAACAAGCTATATATGGACAGTACCAAAACAAATTATCTAATGATTCTGTCTCTTCGCAGCAAAATCTGCAGAGCTGGGATGGCTGCTGTATCCCCCATATATATAACATTCTATTGGTTGCAAGAATTTTGTATAATAATAATTTAAATTGAACAATTCTAAGTTTTGAATCTGGCGTCGTTTTCCGTATCAGTTCATAAACCATGTGCCATGGAATCGGTACGTCAAAAATCTCTTCCCAACTATTTTGCGATCTATATGGCACAGGTGTCATAAAAAAAAAAATCTGGTATACTTTTTTTTTAATCTATCACAATTTTCTTTAACCAATTATGGTCTTTAATGCAGGGCCGACAGACAAGTTTTTGCGGTAATGCTGCAATTAGTTGGTTGCAATTTTGGGTAGTGTAGACATTTCCATATGTTTTTGTTAGCTGCATGTGTGACAACTCCACCTGTCCTATTTATGATATCATTTACGAAGATTATACCTTCTTTTTTTTAAATAAAACACTCTTTTTTTTAATCAATTAGTATATTTGAGTTTAACCACAATATTTGTTGTATTATTTGTTCTGTCTTTTCCGYTGGATTAAATTGAAATTGATAGAGACAGTTAACAAGTTTTCATCACTGACATGAGAAAGATTTATTTACAATTGAAAAGGTTTGTAGGAGACAATAAAATAACGATAAATCAATATATTTGTGTGAAGGTGTTATTTCTTGTAACATTTCAGGCCTCAATTCAGTAAAGATCTATGTATTTTTTTGTTTRACTATTATACAAAATTGAAGTTTGAGTCGAATGGCTGTCTAGGGACAGAAAATTGTGTCTTTCTAGTTTTTTTTAATGGACATAGGGGCTCTGTAGGTTGGACCACCTATAACGGCAGTGTATGAAATGATACATCAGTTTTATTTTCCCCAGAAGAATCAAGAGAATAGTAAATAGAATGAAGGGGACCATACTCTTGGCTCATCTGTTGTTGATTTGGACCATGACTGCTAAGTTTTGGGGTAGCTATGGAAAAAATAGACAGACTGCATAGAAAATTTCACAAAAATAATTCAACACCAGTTTTTTCTGGGGCATTATCTGGACATTCTGTAGATCAGGTTTTCTCCCAACTCTCCTAATTTAATTTAGTATTCAAAACTATCTCACTAAAACCCACCATAATTATTGGCACCCTTGATAGAGATGAGTAAAAAAAAGACTATAAAATAAATAATACTAAAACTGAGCTATAATGTATGCAAATAAAATGTGTATTTGTACTGTATTTATACTAATACATTTGCTCAGAWTTMMTTTTCTTTTTTTCGTCATCTGACCATAGCAACGTCTGGACTTTGATAAATGGCATTGGAACCAGTGCAATGGTCAGATGACATGAAAACAAGCTCTTTGGCCACGCASACCAGTGGTGGGTTTGCTGTTGAAAAACAGAAGCATACTTGTATGCTGTTAAATATGGTGGTGGATCTTTGATGTTATGAGGCTATTTTGCTTCCACTYGTCCTTGGGCCCTTGTTAAGGTCAACGGCATCATGAACTTTACCAAGTACCAGGACATTTGTGCCAAAAACCTGGTTGCCTCTGCCAGGATGCTGACACTTGGCCGCAAGTGGATCTTCCAGCKAGACAATAACACCAAGCACATATCAAAATCTACAAAGAAATGGTTAATTGATTACAAAATCAACATTTTGTAATCATCAGGCTCTGGACTTGAACCCTGTTGAAAACCTGRGGTTTGAATTGGAGAGGGCAGTCATAAGAGCAGATGAATGATATCAAGGATATGGAAAGATTCTGTATGGAGGAATGGTCTAAGATAAAACATTTTTAAAAAGAGAAGAGAAAAAAAGATAAATAATATCATGAATAAATACACAATGAGTAATGATAACTTGGCTATATACACGGGGGTARGAGGTAATTGAGATAGATAAGTACATATAGGTAAGGATTAAGTGACTAGGCAACAGGATGGATAATAAACAGCAGCGCATGTGATGAGTCAAAAGACTTAGTGCAAAAAGGGTCAATGCAGATAGTCTGGGTAGCTATTGGTGAACTACAATACACTACATTATACTGAACAAAAATATAAATGCAACATGGAACAATTTCTAAGATTCTGAGTTACAATTCATATAAGGACATTCGTCGATTGATATAATTTCATTAGGCCCTAATCTATGGATTTCATATGTTTGGGGTATACAGATATGCATCTGTTGATCACAGGGGTGTGGATCAGAAAACCAGTCCGTATCTGGTGTGACCACAGTTTGACTCATGCAGTGCGACACATCTCCTTCGCATAGAGTTGATCAGGCTGTTGATTGTGGRCTGTAGAATGTTGTCCCACTCCTCTTCAATGGCTGTGCGAAGTTGCTGGATATTGGTGGGAACTGGAACACGCTGTCGTACATGTCGAGAGCATCCAGAGCATCCCAAACATGTTCAATGGGTGACATGTCTGGTGAGTATGCAGGCCACGGAACAATTGGGACATTTTCAGCTTCCAGGAATTGTCTACAGATCCTTGCGACGTGGGGCCSTGCATTATGATGCTGAAACATGAGGTGATGGCGGCGGATGAATACCATGACAATGGGCCTCAGGATCTCGTGATGGTATCTCTGTGCATTCAAATTGCCATTGACAAAATGCAATTGTGTTCGTTGACCAAGCTTACGCCTGCCCATACCATAATCCCCCCGCCACCATGGGGCACTCTGTTCACAACATTGACATKAGCAAAACGCTCACTCACACGACGCCATACACATGGTCTGCGGTTGTGAGGCCGGTTCGACGTACTGCCAAATTCTCTAAAACAACGTTGGAGGTGGCTTATGGTAGAGAARATCTGGCAACAGCTCTGGTGGACATTCCTGCAGTCAGTATGCCAATTGCTCGCTCCCTCAAAACTTGAGACATCTGTGGAATTGTGTTATGTGACAAACTGCACATTTTGGCTTTGCCTTTTATTGTCCTCAGCGCAAGGTGCACCTGGGTAATGATCATACTGTTGAATCAGCTTCTTGATATGCCACACCTGTTAGGTGGATGGGTTATCTCMGCAAAGGAGAAATGCTCATTAACAGGGATGGAAACTAATTTGTACACAAAATTTGAGAGAAATATGCTTTTTGTGTGAATGGAACATTTCATGGATCTTTTATTTCAGCTCATGAAACATGGGACCAACACTTTACATGTTGCTTTTATATTTTTGTTCCGTGTATTTAGAGGTCTTATGGCTTGGGGGTAAAAACTGTTCAGGATCCTGTTGCTTCCAGACTTGGTGCATCGGTACCGCTTGCAGTGCAGTAGCAGAGAGAACAGTCTATGACTTGGGTGGCTGGAGTCTTGGAGAATTTTTGGGGCCTTCCTCTGACACCACCTCCTATAGAGGTCCTTGAAGCCCCCTCCTGCTGTTCAGAGACTGGCATTTTCTACAAGAAATCTGCCTCCAGAAATAAAAGCTTCTCCCAAGTGGGTGTGACACCTACTCCCGTTGCCTGCTGCAGTGCTGCTTGGATTCCACCTGGCGATCTGTTCACCATCTGCCCTGGTTGTCTCCCCCTGTCTGGTACAGGGSGAGACATGGCGCTAGATGTGTATCTAGTTAAATAGAAACTACAGTGGCAATGTCATTTATTGTAGCTGGGGATTTTCTCTCTATTTGTTACACAGACTTTTGGCCTCCCATCCTATTCTAACCACCTCTCGCCGGCTTTGTATTCATGTTACCTGATGAAATTGRTGTACAATATGATCTTGTTGCCATCTGATGCACKTTCAGATGTCATACATCGGCACTGCAGAGCTCTTCCTGTCCTATGCAGTGCCTTGATTGTATTACTGTTGATGATATCTGGAAATGTGCATGTACACCCTGGCCCATCTATTGTTGCAAGCCCCAACAATAGACTTGTGCTCTGATATCTGCTTCTCTGATTTCTGCTCTCGTAAAAGCTGGGTTTTCTGCGTGTTAACACTAGAAGCTTTATTACCTAAATTGGATCAATTGAAAGTGTGGGTTCACAGCTCCAATCCAGATGTGTTGGTCATTACTGAGACGTGGTTAAGGAAAAGTGTTTTGAATACTGATGTTAACCTTTATGGTTATCCTTTTTCGGCAAGACAGATTTCTTAAAAGGTGAGGGAGTCGCAATCTTTACCAAGGATCACCTTCAGTGCCTGTTTATCTCCACCAAGTCTGTCCCTGAACAATTTGATTTGAATGGTTTAAGTATTAACTTTCAAATAGCTCTTTGTTGACTGTTGCTGGATGCTTCGTCCTCCATCAGCACCGGCCTGTACCCTTCCTGCCCTAAGCTCTCTCCTGGCCCTTACACTAAGTCTGAATTTGTCCTGCTAGGTGACCTAAACTGGGACATGCTTATTAAACCACCTGACCAAAGTCCTAAAGCAATGGGACTCCCTAAATCTTTATCAGATTATTACCAATCCCACAAGGTATGACTCCAAACACCCAGAAAAGGCTAATCTTTGATGTTATCCTCACAAATAATCATGATAGGTATCAGTCTGGTGTTTTCTGTAATGACTTAGTGATCACTTTTTTACAGCCTGTGTTCGTATGGCTGCTCAGTGAAATTACTTGTCCTGATTTGTCATAGACACTTGCTAAACAACTTTAATGAGCAAGCCTTCCTTCATGAACTGGCTCTGTAAAATGGTATAGAATCAGGTTGATCCCCTCTGTCGAAGACACTTGGACCTTCGTTTTGATATTTTCAGTAGTATTGTTAACAAACACCCCCATAAAGAAAATGAGAATTAAAAACAGGTTCAGCCTCTGGTTCGACATTGATCTTGCAGAGTTACTCCACCTCAAGAATTGCATTTGGTGATGGCTCAGCACACGCATAGTCAGGCTGACTGGCTCTTGTTCAGGAAAATGAGAAATAAGTGCACTCAGG
>NC_036862.1:12453178-12455341 GCF_002910315.2 Salvelinus sp. IW2-2015 | reverse complement strand
AGCACATGGCTGAGCTCTTCAATCCTGACCACTTCATTAAGTCAGGATTCCTATTTGACTCAGCCATGCCTCCTTGCCCGTCCAACATAAAACCCTCGTATGCCTCACTCCCAGTAATGTTTGTACCATATTGTATGCTGCTACCATGTTGTTGTCATGTTGTGTTGCTAACCCATGCTGTGTTGTCATGTGTTGCTGCCTTGCTATGCTGTTGTCTTAGGTCTCTCTTTATGTAGTGTTGTCTCTCTTGTCGGGATGTGTGGTTTGTTTCATATTTATATTTATTTGTTTTATTTTAATCCCAGCCCCATCCCCGCAGGAGGCCTTTTGCCTTTTGGTAGGCTGTCATTGTAAATAAGAATTTCTTCTTAACTGACTTGCCTAGTTAAATTAAGGTTAATTAAAATTAATTCAATTCTTGCTGACTTTGAGGGAGAGGTTGTTGTCCTGGCACCACACTGCCAGGTCTCTGATCTCTCAACGTGTTSTCCAGTCTCATAAAGCATTTTAGAAAAAGGCTACTTGTTATTACTTGTTAAACAAAATCTCTTTCTCTGAGAAATTGTATTAGTATAAAATAATGTAAAAAAATTGAGCACACAATATAGCTCAGTATTTGTATTATTTATTTTATTCAGACTTTTTTGCTGATCTTTATCAAGGGTGCCAATAATTATGGACCTGACTATGTCTGCCTAGAGTATGTGCATTTGCTTAAATAACAGAAACAGAGCATGAGGGGAAAGTTGATCGAGAGAAAAATGTATATCCTGAAAGGGTTTATCAATCTGTTTTATCAAATGCTGTTTTTTCTATATCTTTAGTTCAGCTGAAAATAAACGTGGCCGTATCCTCGGACAAGATCACACTATCACGTGTTGATGGTTTCACTTTCAGCCCTAATAATGAATTTACTCATATATTGGATTACAAGGATGAGAACACAGGGGAGTTTGTATGCAAGAAAGACGGAGGGGAAGATCGCAAAATCTATGTGAAATGTCGGAGTAAGTACAGTACTGCCCGTTCCCTCAAAGTACAATGATATGGCACAAGAATATAAGAAGTCAATATTTTTTTGTGTGTATGCCATTATAATACACGTCATTATAATGTACATGTGTGTATGGGATTGTGCGTGCGACTGAGTGCGTGCTTGCGTGCTTGCGTGTATTGTGTGTATGTGTGGCGTGTTTGTGTGTGTTCCCAGCCTGTGATAAATGCATTAAGCTGGATACAGCTACGGCTGTAGGGATGGTTGTGGGAGTCCTGGTGGCCACTGCCTGATTGGAGTAGCTGTTTACTGCATCGCCTCACAGCCCAAAGCAACACTAACCGCCGGCAAGAAAAGTGAGTGACCACACAAAAGAGAAAAAACATAGGAGTATGTCACTTGAATTTGAATGGTACCTGACGAGCCCCTACTCACTTTGTTTTCTTTGTATATTGTGCATTGAATTTTGAATAGTCAGAAGTGAACACTTCTGATTGAGCTATTCTTAAAAATGAAATGTTTTACAGTAAACACACAAAAATAATACACATGAAGACCATAATCAATAATGTAAAGCAATATTTAATTTCTCTCTTTCATCCCTAGCACCTAGCAAAATGGGTCTCATCCACAATGAGGCCAGTGTCAACAAAATAACTTGTCCACAATGAGGTCAGTGTAAACAAAACAACTTGTCCACAATGAGGTCATGTTAAACAAAACAACTTGTCACAATAGTCAGTGTAAACAAAACAACTTGTCCACAATGAGGTCAGTGTAAACAAAAACTTGTCCACAATGAGGTCAGTGTAACAAAACAACTTGTCCACAATGAGGTCAGTGTAAACAAAACAACGTTTCCACATGAGTCAGTGTAAACAAAACAACTTGTCCACAATGAGGTCAGTGAAAACAAAACAACTTGTCCACAATGAGGTCAGGTAAAAACAACTTGTCCACAAGAGGTCAGTAAACAAACAACTTGTCCACAATGAGGTCAGTGTAAACAAAATAATTGCCACAATGAGGTCAGTGTAAACAAAGTTGATGGATGATCCATTTGTGTCTGAAGTGCTGTCTCTTTCTTTTTCTTTTTCTCTTTCTTAGGACAGTTCTGAAAACGCACTCTGCCGGAAAGCAGATGAAGAGAATAATAAAATGTGCTCAGT
>NC_036862.1:12331949-12447693 GCF_002910315.2 Salvelinus sp. IW2-2015 | reverse complement strand
CAACCTTGTCCACAATGAGGTCAGTGTAAACAAAACAACTTGTCCACAATGACGGTCAGTGTAAACAAAACAACTTGTCCACAATGAGGTCAGTGTAACAAAAGTTATGGATTGATCCATTGTGTCTGAAGGTCTGTCTCTTTTCTTTCTTTTTTCTTTCTTTTCTTAGGACAGATCTGAAACAGCACTCTGCCGGAAAGCAGATGAAGAGAATAATAAAATGTGCTCAGTGCTACGTTACTTTTACCCCCCTCAGAATAATAGTTGTTAACATGAGAATCCGCCCGGCCCATGCGCTAATCAGTTTCAACTGTTCTGCCTGCGGTTGATGGAACCCCTTACCTGTCCCAGACCTGCTGTTTTCAATTCTTTAATGAATCGGCTATGAAAAGCCAACTGACATTTATTCCTGATTAATTATTTGACCATGCTTGTCATTTATGAACACATTTTGAAAATCTTGGCTCTCTCTAATTCTCTCCTCTCTCTCTCTTTCTCCTCTCTCGGAGGACCTGAGCCCCTGGGACCGTGCGTCGGGGCTGCCGGGCGTGATGGCCCTTGCTGTCCCAGTCCACCTGGCCTTGCCCTGTCTATTCCAGTTTCAGCTGTTCTGCCTGCGGTTATGGAAACCGCCACCTGTCCCGGACTGCTATTTTCACTCTTGATGATCGCTAATGAAAAGCAACTGAAAATTAATCATGATTATTATTTGACCATGCTTGTCACTTATGACATTTTGAACATCTTGGCATAGTTCTGTATAAATCTCCACCCAGCACAGCCAGAAGAGAACTGGCCACCCCTCATAGCCTGGTTCCTCTCTAGTTTCTTCCTAGGTTTTGGCCTTCTAGGGAGTTTTTCCTAGCCACCGTGCTTCTACACCTGCATTGCTTGCTGTTTGGGGGTTTTAAGGCTGGGTGTCTTGTACCGCACTTCGAGAATATTAGCTGATGTACGAAGGGCTATATAAAATAAACTTGATTTGATTATGATTTGATTGAGAAATCCGGTCCACAATGTCCATGACAAGTCTCTCAACTGTTGTCCTGTCAATTTGATGTACAGAACCATTGACTGTACAAGTTAACGCCATTCGGATGTTCCATGTACGTACATTGCCTGTTTGCTCAGTTGCTTTGTTAAGTTTGCGCTACTGTTTTGCATGAACTAAGATTTCCTTCTGGAACATACATTTTATTTGTCCAACTTCACACGTTTGTTGATTTTTATTTATTTATTTCTATTGTAAAGAAATTGTTTATGGACCTACATACATTTTCCACGTATTTAAAAAAAAAAAAAAACATTTTAGGCTGTTTTGTTATTCCATGTAGTAACATCATTTTTTATTTGCTTTTATAATCCAAGCATGTACTTTTTTTCAACCTGTGTACAGATAATGTTTGAAGAATGAAGGTGTACGATGGTTTGTTTTAAACTCCAAAGGTCTCGCTCATCACTGTGCCCTCTATTTGAGAGGGAGCTGGCCTTTCTTAGGTCTTTGGAGACATAGTCATTGGTACGTCTTCATCGATAAGGCCATACTGAGACAGCTTCCCTTTTGCCTGTGTACCTACATTGTCCAGCAGACAAATGACAACTATCAGCTCCGCTCACAGGACGGTATCTTGTTGACTGTGCCCGTACAGAGCTGGGTAAAAAAGCAATCTATTTCTCTGGCCCTTCCACTTGCTACAGCAGGACAGGAAATTGCAGGAGCTCGTGTTTTTTAATTAGTTTAAAGCTAAGGTCAAATCTATGGTGGACAATAAAGTGGGTGGCTGTCAATGTTTTGACTCCGAGATGCAACACACCTCACCAATTAATTGAAATTGTAGTGCTTTGTGTTTTATGTTGTAATTATGTCTGAAACAACTATTTTGGCCAGGTCTCTCTTGGAAAATAGTTTTTTTTAAATCTCAATGAGACTAACCTGGTGAAATAAAACCAAATAAAATAAATAAATATGAAATGGAAAGTAGGTCACAAAATAACGACTGCAATTGTAACAATAAATCATTTACTTTTATATGTCCCTGAATTGGTGTTTCTGTTATTTTATGGTTTCGTCCTAAAACGTTTTTAGCAGATCACCAAGTGAGTCAAAGTAATTTTGTTCTATCAGATTTTCCACATAGAGCAACTTTAGTGGAGGGTTTGCTCTACAGGAAGCCGAATGTGTCAGATAATCTAATGGAACAGAGCGGATGATATATGCAATGCTTTTCGAGTGTAGTTATGGGGGTTTACTGCWGCTAGTCTACAAAGTGCGGTTTCCTAACGGAGCTTAGAGAGGAGATCAAACGGAAGAGCTCAAACAACACAGAGCTCACAGTGTACACAACCAACCCCCACACATCCAAGCTCACATCACCCCCTCACATACACACACACACACACAAACCAATCAACCAATCAACCAAACTTGCAAACATACACATTTATCAAACAACACTCAAATTTCCAAAAAGAACCACTGTTGATCAGATACCATTCAACAGATACCATTCACTTCAGTGTTCCAGGTGTGCACGCTCCATGTTCATGGTCTTCACTCTGGACCATAATTAGATMAATCAGCTGTGTAAGTGCAGGGCCGGATTGATCTACAGTATCTAGTCACTCATTGATACAAAACTGRGGGAAACAACTATAGACACCCACACCAGAATGTTGTAAGAAGGGCTTTACTCTTGTCAAAAGAGAGAACAAAATACATCAAATAGACATGATTTCCACTTCATTCTAGCTATAGAAAGTTTGAGTAAGGCAAAKAAATACATTTTCTTTCCACTGATGCGGGTAAGTAAAGTCTGCCTACAGTCATATGTGAAATGTTTCCGGTGAGATCATCATGATTAGCAACAGAGAGACCTGGCCAATCATCCACCATCATTTACTGTAAGCGTAAGGGGTGCAGGCATCTGTGGCTTAGACCATGAGAGCTGACACCTGAAGATAGAGAACCACAAACTAGCTAGACTCTTTAGTCTCATGGCACTACACTTCARAAAACAAACATTTCCTTTGTGTCACAGTGAAGTAGATAGAATCAATGCAAAATATAACGTACATGTGCTAATACACTAGGTGCACAAAACATTAAGAACACCTCTTTCCATGACATAGACTGACCAGGTGAATCCAGGTGAAAGCTATGATCCCTTACTGACGTCACTTGAGTGATCCACTTCAATCAGTGTAGAAGAAAGGAGACAAAGGATTTTGTACAAGCCTTGAACATGGATTTGAGTCATGAATTGTGTCTGCTGTGCCCATTCAGAGGGTGATGGGCAAGACAAAGATATTGAAGGGCTTGAACGGGTAATGGTAACAAGCACCGGTTTGAGTATGTCAAGAACTGTAACACTGCTGGGTTTTTCACGCTCAACAGTTTCCTGTGTGTATCAAGAATGGTCCACCACCCGAAGGACATCCCGCCAACTTGACAGAACTGTGGCAAGCATTGGAGTCTACATGGGCCAGCATCCCTGTGGAACTCTTTCAACATCTTGTAGAGTCCAAGCCTCAATGAATTGAAGCTGTTATGAGGGCAAAAGGAGGTGCAACTCAATTTTAGGAAGGCYTTCCTAATGTTTTGTACACTCAGTGTATATACAGGCAGCTATAACATTGTGAAGAGGACAACTTGGCTGGCATCTGCAAACATTAATACCATTTTACAACAGTTGATCAACACAGCTATGTACTTGTTTTCAGTACAGCAAACATCTAAAAGTCTTTACAAAGATCTCCCTATCTTTATATCTCTATTTTCRAGAGCAACACTACGTTGATCACTATTATCACCAGTTACAGTAATTCTAAACTACAGTTTAATTGAATCATAATATCACACATTTTACACATCAAGCAAAAATAAAAAGCACATTTAAGTCTAAGCTAAGCACTACAGAGCCTTCTCCCCTCCTCTTTGATGGCAGGGTGAGCTGAGGCCTGCTGGTCCGGGGCATCAGAGGGGTCATAGAGAACAGGTGTGGTCTGGTGAGAGGACAGTCTACCCAGTCCTGTGGGTAGCGTAGATATCTCTGCTGCGGGTTGCCACACTAAGGGGCTGTCAGGGGGAAAAGAAAGGCTTTAGGTGACTGATGTAGCTGTTTGTTGTTGTTAATTAAGTCAGATTCACAGATCAGTTTAAGTCAGATTTACAGATCAAGATTCACAGATCAGTTTCCATTGCAACACCACTATTTTTCATGCATCTCCACCGGAAGTATTGTGAATAGCTAGYCTAGATCATCTCCCTAAAATACTGACAGACATTAGCTAACCAGGAGATGTGGAATGAAGGATAGGTAGGAGATACGGATGYAATYAAAGCAAAGAATACAGATGGAGAGSTAGACGAGGTAGTGGTAGACAGCCTACCTCATAGTCAGGACTTGGCACCACTGGTGGGCCACGGCCTGCTGAGCGAGAAGTGGCTATGGGGAAAACCAAATATAAGTTAGTATCTATTAATAAATAAACAAAACAAATATTTTATAAATAAACAATTCACTATTCTGAACGTTTATAACACATGGTCGATACCCTATGTGTACTATGTCACAGGGAATTTAGATTGTTATTATCTCTGAATACTTTGTTGTTGAGTAGTCCTGGGTATGGTCAAATTAAATAGMCAAGAGKTTTCCTTATCAKCAAGTGCCACTGTTGGCYGATGGATAATCAGATGGTAACAGCGTTACGTTTTTGGGGTGCAGCAGGTCCAGACTTCTTCCGAGCCCTGAGATACACAATGAGGATGACCCCTCCTGTCACCAGCAGGTCCCCAATGATGGCCCCGGCAACCAGAGTCGGATTCAGCTCATAGCAGTCCTCACACACTGCAACACCAACAACACACAGATAGGCATAGGGGTGGAAATAATGTGTTGAAACGACCGCTCAAATGGGATGGAGAAAAGAGGTTGGGGTGCATTCAGGGAGAGGGGAAATGTGATTTGAAAGGTCCAGTAAGTAGTGTTTGCCAATAAACAGAGATACAGAGATGAATGCTGAATCTGGGGCTCCGCACACGGTTATACTAAACATAATGATGTCATTAGGACACTTTTACTCACCCTTTCCTTTAAAGTAAAACTGATAGGTTGTTTTTTCAGTAACAGACGGATCATGCTGATATTCACAGTTGTAAACTCTTTTCTTGCTATCATCATAATCCACTTTTATATTTTTTATTATGTTGAACGTGCCCATTTTGTTAGTGTCTTCATACCATTCTCCTTCACCAGGACAGGTCATTGTGACTMTAGTTCTCCAGAATGACACATCTCCTAAATAAAGAAAACACAACGGATGCTTTAACACAGAGGTGACAGACAAACGGCGAGGTGGTTCAATCCAGCCTATGGGTCATTTGAGTATGAAACTTTTTTTTTTTAATAAAGAGTGTTACTGTGTAGGCCTTTGTATAAGACSGCAAACCTGAAAAACACTAATATTCAAATAACTAGCTTTTATATTATACACTGAGTGTACAAAACATTAAGAACACCTCCCTACTATTGAGTTGCGCCCCCCCCCCTTTTGCCCTCAGAACAGCCTCAATTAATCAGGGCATGGACTCTACAAGGTGTTGAAAGCGTTCCACAGGGATGCTGGCCAATGTTTACTCCAATGCTTCTCACAGTTGTGTCAAGTTCTCTGGATATCGTTTGGGTGCTGGACCATTCTTGATACACACAGGAAACTGTTGAGCATGAAAACCCCAGCAGCATTGCAGTTCTTGCCCCAAACCGGTTCGCCTGGCACCTACTACCGTACCCCGTTCAACGGCACTTACATTTTTGGTCTTGTCCATTCACCCTCTAAATGGCACACATACACAATCCATGTCTCACTTGTCTCAAGGCTTAAAAATCCTTCTTTAACRTGTCTTCTCCCCTTCATCTACARTGATTGAAGTGGATTTAACAAGTGACATCAATAAGGGATCATAGGTTTCACCTGGATTCACTTGGTCAGTCTAAGTCTTTGGAAAGAACAGGTATTCATAATGTTTGTACACTCTGTGTATTATATTTCGAAAAARATATGTAAATAAACAGTACGGTATTGTCAATTAAAAATTCAATGTCTGATTAAACACATAATGGTATATTCACCAACACAATACAAATAGTATGCAAAATTAATTTATCTTAGGGTACATTTTTATACAATTCAGCAGTGTTTTGAGTCTGTAATTGATAAGAAAAGAGTCAATGTCGTAGAGTAAAAGAGGGATTTTTTTTTACATTACCTTTACCCTCCACAGTAGTCATGATGAGGAGGAGGAAGACAAGCCCGCCATAAACGCCAGCTCTGTTCATTTTCTCTACTTCTCAGACAGACCTTCGATTATCTTGATTTTCAGCAGTCAAAAACTAAAATTTTAGCTTACTAGGATTGTATCTGAAACAGAACAAAACTAGACTCAGGAAAATTAGAGGAGACAGAAACTTTTTAAGTTATGGCAAGTCAACAAAAGTCATCCAAAGAGCTCTCTCTCTCTCTCGTGCTCTCTCTCTCGTGCTCTCTCTCTCACGCTCTCTCTCTCTTCTCCCCTTTGCAACAGGAAGTGAATGCTTGTATGCAATTGTTATGTGCACTCTAGAAATTAGGGGTTAAAGAAGGGTTCTTCTAAGGTCCTCAAAGTTATTTGAAGAACCTTAGTGTTCTTGGCACTGAATATTGCCCACAAAAGTTTTGTCCAAGAACCCCATAGGAGGTGGGGTTCATCGAGGAACCTCCTTAGTTGGTGGGGGTTCTTGCAGGAACCTAACTGCCTAACTGAAACATTTGGATTTGAATTTGAAAGGACAGCAGGTGCAGGCAGGTGCAACTTAAAAATTTGAAGATCTCCTTAATTTAAGGTTTGTCCCTTGTATGATCTAAATTGATATTGTTTTATAATGATACCATCTATCTTTTCWTATCTTTCTAAAACAGAAAATGAACACAATTCAATGGATATCAATCAACAAAGAGGTAAGAATATGTAAACTATAAGAATAGGTTGAATGCTAGATGTTTTGGGTGCATATGACTAAACTGCTTACTTGTGTCTGTGTCTGCAGGTATACAGATGAGGAGGCATACAAAGGTATGTCAATAGGTATTGGTATGTTATGCAGATCACATGTACCATCCTCCTCCCTTACCTCGTCAATGAAAATATCATAGGCCTCTACGTTATGGACAAGGTATGTGCATGAATACCATTATCAAAAAAAAAAAATTCATTCGTATTTACCACAAAAACCAAGGTAAAAATAGTGCCGTATGCATGTTTTGTTAATCATCTGTATAACTACAATTTCTGGGATTCACAGACTTCACCCTCCCTACACCTCTGATGAATATAACAGGAAACCTGTTCGATCACCATGCAGTGCAAAATCATTCGATCTATGGATACGGAGAACATCAACACATWAACATCAACAGGACAAAGGATATACACATTGGACTTGGGGCTCTGCTGGGAGTTTGCCTCATATTTAAAAAAAAAAAATCTGCTTTGCCACTAAAATCATAATAAACACTGACAACTAAAATATTGTGTTATTGTTATGCGCATTATAATTATTATTAATAATAATTGGGGAGGGGGGTAGTTCAAAAATGAACCCCAAAAGGTTCTTCAAAAGGTTATTTGAGGATCCATTAAAAGGGGTTCTTTGAAGAACTTAAGGGGTTCCCACCCAGTTTCAATTTGAAGAACCCCTAAAGGATACTCCAGAAACCTTTTATTTTTAGAGTGTGTGGTTATACTGTAAGCCTATCAAAGATGGTGGATGAATGAAGATGTCTTACTCAGGCAGTTTACCATTGGAAAAAATMGTCAAGTTTCCTGTCTGTGTAAGTAGGCGTTCCCATGTGAGACCAATGGCTCTGGTCTACTTATTGTCTCTCCCCGCTCTCCCCACCCGCAGGGGGAAATAAGTAGACCAGAGTGGCGCCGCCCCCAGAGTGGGGTGTCTTGCTTTCTCTACCGCCTCTGGGTCTATACTGAATTAGTTACCCCTAAATGTACCTATTAGTGCTTTGTTTCCATCCCACATAATTGCTTTTTAAAGAAAATGCATAGGCCAGTACCTAAATTATTTTTTACAATACCACACACACAATGGTTTTGACTTGTAGATATGACTGAATGATTTTGTCACGTTGTTTCTTATTGTGTTGCTGTAAGCKTATGTGTAGGCCTGTGTTTTGTCTATTTACAATAAATTGTTTGAACTAAAGTCTCTCATTTGAAATGAATCATWTGAAAAGCGATGTTTGTGTATATTTGACAGGTTTGGATGAGAGCATCAGTGGTACTTTGTGTGGAACCTTGATGATAAGGACCAGAGAATATAGCTCGTTTGTGCCCCCTGTTATCACAACTTTGAACTGACATAAAGCCAACGGCCACACKAACAAAATTGAGGGAAACTGGCCCCATTGGTTTACAAAGGATCAATAATAACAAACGTTGGATCTATAGGTCTCACAACACATAACTATACATAAAGGTTTAAAAGCATATTATTCTTCATAAGCACTAGGCTTAAAAATGCTTTGCAAATTATGTTATAGGCATAGACATACTATAGGGGGATATAAACAGTCATTGGGCCTTTGGTGTTGTGCCAAATATGACATAACTCTTTGCCTCAGGTATAGACTACAGCATCAACATGTCATTTTATGAAGCCTTAAAAAAGTTTTARGCTGATGTGTTTTAAGTTCACTGTTTACATTTATGTTGGGGGCACCATCTTAGTCTGGATAAAAATTTGCCACTGACAACAAAAAAATATGTAAGTAATGGAATGGCAGTAAAATCTGAAACGTTTGGTGGCTCAACAGGTTGGAAAATAATATAAAAATGTTTGTCTTCCCCAACTTCAGCAAGGGAAAATTAGCTAAGAATAGAGTGAAGGTTTGTTACTCTYCTCGAAAAAGGTGGGAGACCGTCAAAAATGACGAGGGCAGGAACGAGTTGAGACGTGTCCCACATCGTCTGAGACCGCCAGTCAGTGCGGGTAGGCTTGGGGTTTACAGACAGTCTTAACTACAGGTCCAGAAGAGTTCAGCGAGTTTATAGCATCGAAGTGTCAAGTCCATTTTGATTTTATTCAGTGGGTTGGTGGGGACACCACAAGGGTCTAGGCAATTTGGTCGACCCCGGACACCTTTTCCAATGAGCGTAAAGCATTTTTATCTCCTCGTCCTCTTGTCCGGACTGGCAGCTTCAGGTGAGTGTGCGAAGTTGTTTTGATTTATGCTCTACTAATTTTGAATTAATCCAAACAATGGAAACTAGTCCAATATAATAGTAATTGTGTGTATTATTAATCTCTGGTTATAGTAGTTTAGATCATATGGTTAGGTTATTTCGTGTCAGTAATGTTTCTCCTCCATCCTTCACTCGACACATCATTACGATGCTGTCGTGAGACGTTGAAGTAGCTGTTCTKTGCATTAGAGCACTAAAGTGGTGAAAACATTATGAATACCGGAAGAGTCTCCAACCTGACCCGAGTGTCCGATGTGCGTCAAAGGGAAGTGGGAATTTGGCTCCATGCGTTTCTGCCGTATAGGGTTGGTCGCCTGAGCGTTCCTACGTGATTATAAAATGCAACTTGCCTATAGCCCSTTAATGACTTTACATTATTTTGTCGGTATTGAGGCAAAGACGCATTGTTTTGAAGCTTCATGCAACATAATTACTTTCCTGCTTTTGATCATGTGTATCCGTNCTTTACATTATTTTGTCGGTATTGAGGCAAAGACGCATTGTTTTGAAGCTTCATGCAACATAATTACTTTCCTGCTTTTGATCATGTGTATCCGTGCTTGCGTGCTAGCAAAGGGTTCGGGGATTCTGACCGCCGGATAGGAAGGTCCACCTGTTTCCCGTGAACAAAGCCAAAGGATGTCGCAGGATGTCGCTAGTGTATCATATGAGCTACTATCTTGGCACATACAAAGACCCTCAGTGGAWATGTAATAAACAGATGACACTGAAAATAGTTAAAATTTTAGGCTATTAAGTTAACATGTATACAATTTAGCATGCTGGACTAATTGAAGTTAATTGACACGTGTTTAGTTTCATGCACTGGTGGGCATCACTGATATTCCTCTGGAGGACAGTAGGCCTATTTAACCTTGACTTCATCTCTGGAAGTGTCCAACTGTATGCTATCAATGGATTATATGCATAGGTTCAAGCAAAGCACAAACTGCTTAGGGTTACATTGACAGCATGTGCCGAGCAATAATTCCTTCATATTGACAGAGTGCCTGACTAAATGTGCTAATAAAGATAGACAATATTGTGTATTTGTATTTATTATGGATCCCCATTAGCTGCGGCCAAGGCAGCATTTTAAACATTAAAACACATTTTACAACAGATTTCACAATACATTAAGTGTGTGCTCTCCGGCCACCACTCTACTACTACACACAGTCCAGGTGTACGTGTGTGTGTATAGTGTGTAGGTTATATGTGTTTGTTGTTGGGTGTTTGTACCTGTGTGTGTGACTTTTCACAGTCCTCGCTGTTCCATAAGGTGTATTTTTATCTGTTTAAAAAAAAAAWAATCTACTGCTTCGTTCCCGTCATTGGTAGCAGAGAACTGAAACAAAGACGGCCAAAGGAGGTGTTGGCTTTGGGGATGACCAGTGAAATATACCTGCTGGAGTGCATGCTACGGGTGGGTYTTGCTATGGTGACCAGTGAGCTGAGATAAGGCGGAGCTATACCTAGCAAAGACTTATAGATGACACTATAAGTCGCCAGTGGGTTTGGCGATTAATATGTAGCGAGGACCAGCCAACAAGAGCATACAGGTCGCAGTGGTGGGTAGTACAGTCGTGGCCAGAAGTTTTGAGAATGACACAAATATTAATTTTCACAAAGTTTGCTGCTTCAGTGTCTTTAGATATTTTTCTCAGATGTTACTATAGAATACTGGTATAATTACAAGCATTTCATAAGTGTCAAAGGCTTTTATTGACAATTACATGAAGTTGATGCAAAGAGTCAATATTTGCAGTGTTGACCCTTCTTTTTCAAGACCTCTGCAATCCGCCCTGGCATGCCGTCAATTAACTTCTGGGCCACATCCTGACTGATGGCACCCCATTCTTGCATAGTCAATTCTTGGAGTTTGTCAGAATGTGTGGGTTTTTGTTTGTCCACCCGCATCTTGAGGATTGACCACAAGTTCTCAATGGGATTAAGGTCTGGGGAGTTTCCTGGCCATGGACCCAAAATATCGCATGTTTTTTGTTCCGAGCCACTTAGTTCATCACACTTTTACCTTATGGCAAGGTCCTCCATCATGCTCTATAAAGGCTTGTTCGTCACCAAATTGTTCCTGGATGGTTGGGAGAAGTTGCTCTCGGAGGATGTGTTGGTACCATTCTTTATTCATGGCTGTGTTCTTAGGCAAAATTGTGAGTGAGCCCACTCCCTTGGCTGAGAAGCAACCCCACACATGGTTTCAATGGTCTCAGGATGCTTTACTGTTGGCTGACACAGGACTGATGGTAGGCGCTCACCTTGTCTTCTCCGACCAAGCGTTTTTCCGGATGCCCCAAACAATCGGAAAGGGGATTCATCAGAGAAAATGACTTTACCTCAGTCCTCAGCAGTCCAATCCCTGTACCTTTTGCAGAATATCAGTCTGTCCCTGATGTTTTTCCTGCAGAGAAGTGGCTTCTTTGCTGCCCTTCTTGACACCAGGCCATCCTCCAAAAGTCTTGCTCACATGTGCATGCAGATGCACTCACACCTGCCTGCTGCCATTCCTGAGCAAGCTTGTACTGGTGGTGCCCCGATCCCGCAGCGGAATCAACTTTAGGAGACGGTCCTGGCACTTGCTGGACTTTCTTGGGCGCCCTGAAGCCTTCTTCACAACAATTGAACCGCTCTCCTTGAAGTTCTTGATGATCCGATAAATGGTTGATTTAGGTGCAATCTTACTGGCAGCAATATGCTTGCCTGTGAAGCCCTTTTTGTGCAATGCAATGATGACCGCACGTGTTTCCTTGCAGGTAACCATGGTTGACAGAGGAAGAACAATGATTCCAAGCACCACCCTCCTTTTGAAGCTTCCAGTCTGTTATTCAAACTCAATCAGCAAGACAGAGTGATCTCCAACCTTGTCTTCATCAACACTCACACCTGTGTTAATGAGAGAATCACTGACATGATGTCAGCTGTTCCTTTTGTGGCAGGGCTGAAATGCAMTGGAAATGTTTTTGGGGGATTCAGTTCATTTGCATGGCAAATCACTCTTCATAACATTCTGGAGTATATGCAAATTGCCACCAATCAAACTGAGGCAGCAGACTTTGAAAATTAATATTTGTGTCATTCTCAAAACTTTTGGCCACGACTGTATATGGAGCTTTGGTGACAAAACGGATGGCACTGTGATAGACTGCATCCACTTTGCTGAGTAGAGTGTTGGAGGCTAATTTGTAAATGACATCCCCGAAGTCAAGGATCGGTGGGATAGTCAGTTTTACAAGGGTAAGGTTGGCAGCATGAGTGAAGGAGGCATTGTTGCGAAATAGGAATCCGATTCTAGATTTAACTTTGGATTGGAGATGCTTAATGTGAGTCTGGAAGGAGAGTTTACAGTCTAGCCAGACACCTAGGTATTTATAGTTGTCCACATATTGTCATGCCCTGACCTTAGAGAGCCTTTTTATGTCTCTAGTTGGTTTGGTCAGGGTGTGATTTGGGGTGGGCATTCTATGTTTTGTTTTCTATGTTAACTTTATTTCTATGTTTTGGCCGGGTATGGTTCTCAATCAGGGACAGCTGTCTATCGTTGTCTCTGATTGGGAATCATACTTAGGTAGCCCTTTTTCCCTCCTTTCAGTGTGGGTAGTTCACTTTGTTTGTGGCACTATAGCCCTGTAAGCTTCACGGTTGTTTGTTTCGGTTGTTGTTTTGTTGGCGACATTTTCGTAAATAAAAGGAATATGTACGCTCACCAAGCTGCACTTTGGTCTTCCTTCAACGACGGCCGTGACACATATTCTAAGTTAGAACCGTCCAGAGTAGTGATGCTAGTCGGGCGGGAGGGTGCGGGCAGAGATCAGTTGATGCATGGGTGTTCGAGCTGTGTGCTAGCAGTTTAAACAGACAGCTCAGTGCATTCAACATGTCAATACTTCTTATAAAAACAAGTAGTGATGAGGTCAATCTATCCTCTACTTTGAGCCATTAGAGATTGACATGCATATTATTAATGTTAGCTCTACGTGTCCATTTAAGGGCCAGCCTGTTCTGGGCCGGTTGTAATTTTCCCAAGTCCCTCTTTGCGGCACTTGACCATGTGACTGGGCGGTAGTCCAGCTGCGACAAAACTAGGGCCTGACGGACCTGCCTTGTTGATATTGTTGTTGAGCAATTTACTGACAACAAACTGTTGACACTTTTGAGCATCACTCACGCAACTGTATAAACTCTCACTCTTTCAAATGTTCACATTCATGTAGCATTTTTCAAATATATTGCATTTAGGCTAAGAATCAATCTCATGCCTGTCCTCTACACTATAGTAGCCTAGGCTGTAGCAGCACTATACACAACTGTCGATGCAAAATCTTATTTTAGACCAATAAAGAGGAGCTCGCAGGAAACCCTGTTCATGGAGTGCCGCAGATGTAACAGGATTTTGTCCCAACTAGACACCACACCAGACCAACTGAGCTAATTGATCAGTTCAGTGATTGCCTAAATTCAACACACCTGGTCTTCCAGGTCGGTTAAATGAAAAACATCAAGTGCCTGTGGCCCTCCAGGACCAGGGACTCCTACCCCTTCTCTAGGCTCTTTTGGACTACTCTGGGCCAGAGAGAAACGTTGTTTCGATATTGTAAATATCACTGTTTCCCCTGTTTAGCTAAAACAGGAATTAGAAGCCATCACAATACCCTCTTAACCATTATGTGATATTCTGCCATTGGTGATAAATGTTTTTTCGTACCTTGACTGGGTTTCCTTTCATAAGTACATACCTAGGTTTCCTTTCTATCCTTTCCTATCAGATGAAGGAAAAGGAAACCGCACACTGCTCTTGATAGTATCACCGATATTTAATAAGCTTACGTATCGGCCACACGGCCTTCGTCAGAGCTTTTATCCTTTCCTATCAACCAGCCTTGTGTGCCCGTGACCATGAGAGCTCACAGGCACACAACCATGCATGTATCAGCTTGTTTTGATATTCAGGTTTACCATCTTGACACACACATGAGTTCAGAGCAATAGCGAATTGCCTGTGCTGGTTATCTAACCTCCAGATATTTGGTTGGCAGTTTGGCATAGTTGATAACATCTAATTAGCCATAATAGAGAAAGGTCGCTTCTGTTCCACTACTAACCGCCTCTGGTATTAGTACATGGTCAATAACACTAAGGAAAGCTGTGTGTTTTTGACATGCTAAACAGTCAACGCRGCTTTTATGCAGAAAGTGAATGGGCAGCCCAGGGGCACAGTTGATAGCCACTTGGTCTATCTCKAGTTCCACCCTATAAGCTAGCCTCATAAAGTCAAGGGATGGACCTGCTTTCCCYGGCTTTCAATGCAAAGCCACTCTTAAAACTCCTGATTATTWTCATGAGAACGGTTTTGGCCCTAAGCTGCTGAAACAATGGTTTGATTTCATATGTACTTCCCTGTGCATGACAAAGTTGTTGTGGGGACTGTTCTGTTGTTCCCCAAACGATTTGTCAATAATGTAAACAAAAGGACTTCCAGTTAACTCTAGTGGGTTTCCTCAGGAAAAAGAAACCAGTTCCAGTAACTTCAGACTGCTCATCTGACGTCGTTAGAGCCAAAAGGAAATTAGTCAAGAACCAGGTAAATAGCCAAGTGACGAATGTTGATGAAAGGCTTACATGTCAGAGCATGAGAGAATTGTCGCTGTGAGAGACTGCATGTATTATGTCAAAAGTTTTATGGAGTCCCTGGGACAAACTTACATATTCAAATMAATTGATCCATTCAAATATCTGCTCCAAAGTCATCCTCCACCTCTAAGGCGCTATYCAACTAAACAAAATGGCTACCTGTAATTTAAATATGGTGTGTGGAAAAGTTTTCTTCCGAACATTAGAGCGTTATTGGTGTGGGCGGTAGTGATTTTGTTGGGTTGGACCTAGGCCCACTTAAAATAATGAATCCAAATCAACAATCTGTCGAGAACTTCCTGAGTCAGCGTTGATGCCTAGGAGGGAGAGGTTTGATGGATTAAACTTTTATCCTTTCTTATCGTAAACAGACTTCTCCTMGCCAATGCTACAAGATTAATTGTAGTCTGTCAGTTCACCCCTAAATTCATAAATAAAGGGGGAGAGGATGAAGTTGAGAGAGAGAGAAGGGGGTGGAAAAAGAGTGGGACTCCCTCTAGGGCTGTTGTGGTGACCGTATTACCGCCACACCGGCAGTCATGAGWCATGACCACAATGAAATTCCATGTGACCGTTGAGTCACGGTAATCTTCTTTTATGCCCTCTGGACATGCTTTGGTAGTACCCAACTTGCTAACTACCATCAGGTCCTAATGGCCTGGTACTCAGGACTCTATTGTCCCTCTAACCACTCTGACATCAATGCAAATGCAATGGAAAATCACATCAAACAATTATCATCAAAACAGTAGGACTATCCTACTTTTAACACTCACCTCACAGTTTTTTTTTGTTTTACCTTTATTTAACTAGGCAAACCAGTTAAGAACAAATTCTTATTTTCAATGACGGCCTAGGAACAGTGGGTTACCTGCCTTGTTCAGGGGTAGAACAAAAGATGTTTACCTTGTCAGCTCAGGGATTCGATCTTGCAATCTTTCGGTTACAAGTCCAACGCTCTAACCACTAGGCTACCTGCCACCCCTGTGATGATCAGTTTGAAGAAAGAAGATCAACAGCAGGTTGAGACAGTGCAAAACACGGTGGTTGTGGATGTTGTTTCAAAGCCTAACAAAGAAACGGACAGCGCTTTTTAAGGTGGTGACTAATTCAAAACACCCATATGCATATTAGAGCGTATTCTTACGTAAACCCGGGGAAAAAACGGAATTAAAATGATGGTTATGTCGTTATACAATACATAGCCTACCGCATATTACGCATGTCAGTAAAACATAAAAGTGATTGAAGATGTCTTTGGTACATAATTAGTCTAGCCTTTGAGTGTGGACTGTATTATTATGCATACTGGATGGACTGGTTACCTTATGCTACAGTACGCTCCAAAATGTCTATCCATGAGTCTGGGAGAGAACGTATAGCCCTGGGTGATGTTGATGGTTCATTGATTGTGCATGGCGGTTTACATTAAGCCTACAATTATAGTGAATTGTATTGTATTTGATTTTGAATAGCCTAGTAATAGGGCATAATTCATTGAGTGACATATTACCTTTAGCTATATAGAATATCTCACCACCATGCATTTCCATCTCCTCCTCTTTCTCCTTTATTCCTTTCTCGAGCACGCAGACGGGCTGTCAACAGTTTAGTGAAATATGTTTTGCTGCGAAAACATGTTACTATCGATGTTCCCGAACAGATTTGACTAGCTTTCCAAATGAAGCACTGGGTCGTTGCAGGAACAAGGTTGGAGAGTCCATGGCATACAGCGTTTGGGTGGAATATCACCTGTCGGGCAGTGAGAGCATGCTCCTCAAACAGGAACATCACCTGTCAGACAGTGAGAGCATGCTCCTCGAACAGGAACATCACCTGTCAGACAGTGAGAACATGCTCCTCTAACAGGAACATCACCTGTCAGACAGTGAGAACATGCTCCTCCGGAACAGGACATCACCTGTCAGACAGTGAGAACATGCTCCTCAAACAGGAACATCACCTGTCAGACAGTGAGAACATGCTCCTCAAACAGGAACATCACCTGTCAGACAGTAGAGAGCCTGCTCTCAAACAGGAACATCACCTGTCAGACAGTGAGAACATGCTCCTCAAACAGGAACATCACCTGTCAGACAGTGAGAAGCATGCTCCTCAAACAGGAATCACCTGTCAGACAGTGAGAACATGCTCCTCAAACAGGAACATCACCTGTCAGACAGTGAGAGCATGCTCCTCAAAAGGAACATCACCTGTCAGACAGTGAGGAACATGCTCCTCAAACAGGAACATCACTGTCAGACAGTGAGAACATGCTTCCTCAAACAGGAACATCACCTGTCAGACAGTGAGAACATGCTCCTCAAACAGGAACATCACCTGTCAGACAGTGAAACATGCTCCTCAAACAGTGGTTGATGAATGGAATGAAATAAGTGTTGTTGTATTTATTTCTCAGTTATTTAACACATGATCCTCTATAAAACCACAGTATCCTACAAAACGGACTGGAGGGAAAGCGTGCGGCCTCCATTCGCTATTCAAGTGCATACAGATGACATGACATTTCTTTTTGCCTGTGCCCCTTTTGCTGCACATTTCATAATGGGCCATTCTAAATCGAAAGACAAGATTCAATTGAGAATAGTCTGATGAAAATATGATCACTTGATGAGAGAACAGCTGTGCGGTCTGGAGCAAGGAACAGAGCGCATACTTATTTTTGCTACTTTCTCAAATCATCAATAGTCTATAGTCGCATCATGCATCCCATATATGTTTCGATTTCTAGGACATTCTAAGGTTTGTATCATTCACAACTAAAGTTGCCAAATAACTATAAATCTACCACTTAGGACCTGTTTCAAATGATCACTTTTACGCTCAACATAGACACTTCATATGCGCACTCGCTCTGTAATGGGAAAAATATCCTTTCTATTTTATTCAGCTAAGTTCATTTATATTGTTCTTAGTATAAAGTCATACAGAAATAAAATAATGGCACGGGACTTATAAGCATATCTTGTCTGCTAAATGAACAAGCCTACAGAGCCTATGGCATGGAGCATAGCCAGATAACTAACACACAGTCGGCCAACTCACATTCTGTTCTTCTGAAATACATTTTCTTCATATCATCATGTTTCTTTTTAGACCTGCCTAAAATAAAGAATGGATTTATTGTGATGGTGTCTATTAAATTGATAGCTGGCAAAATGGCATGACCGCCACAGCCCTATGCGGGGGGATTGAGGGAGAGAGAGAGCGACAGAGAGAGAGAGAGTGATAGTGATAGTATGTAGCCGACTGTGCATATTTGTCGATGTCCAAGGGGGAGCTATCCCACCATATATTTTGCATGGCACCACTGGAACACTCAACACCCCTGGCCCTGCCCCTCTCTGTAGCCCTGGCCTGTGAATACAGGTTGATACCTGAGCTCAGCTCTACTCTCCCAATATGAAAGAGCTCTTGTAAATGTAACCTGGGCTTGTGAAATCTCTGACCACAAAGGAGAGAAGAGAGTCTTTGTAGTCTTTTTAGGCTTTGTGTTGTTGTGTGTAGGAGACCCGGCCCAAGTGTTTCTTCCTCCTAACCTGTAAGAGAATCAGGTTTCCTCCCGACGGACTAGGAGTCTGGTCATGAAGGGGGAAGAAAAAGCAACTCAGACARGATCTTGGAAATAATGTAAAGAACACAATTTCCTGAGTCCGAGGGGAGAGCCGTGCCGATTGGTTGATTTGCCTTACATTGTTCTTCCAGATCCAATGTAAATCCCACCGTTTATGAAAGAGGCAACCATTCCTTGTATTCACATTACGTAAAAACAACTCGTTAGATTTGCACAAGTGCAAGTCCTCAACTGGCAGCTTCATTCAATAGTACCCGCAAAACACCAGTCTCAATGTCAACAGTGAAGAGGCGACTCCGGGATGCTGGCCTTCTAGGCAGATTTAATGAAGCTGCCAGTTGAGGACTTGTAAGGCGTCTGTTTCTCAAACTAGACACTCTAATGTACTTGTCCTCTTGCTCAGTTGTGCACCGGGGACTAAACATCAGCGCGACAGGTAACTTCCACAAAGCTGTGAACGATCTGAGAGACAAGGCAGGAAGGGCCTATGCCATCAAAAGGAACATAAAATGCAACATACCAATTAGGATCTGGCAAAAAATACTTGAATCAGTTATAGAACCCATTGCCCTTTATGGTTGTGAGGTCTGGGATTCCGATCACCAACCAAGAATTCACAAAATGTGACAAACACCAAATTGAGACTGCATGCAGAATTCTGCAAAAACATCCTCCGTGTACAACGAAAAACACCTAATAATGCATGCAGAGCAGAATTAGGCCGATACCCGCTAATGATCAAAATCCAGAAAAGAGCCGTTAAATTCTACAACCACCTAAAAGGAAGCGATTCCCAAATCTTCCATAACAAAGCCATCACCTACAGAGAGATGAACCTGGAGAAGAGTCCCCTAAGCAAGCTGGTCCTGGGGCTCTGTTCACAAACACAAACAGACCCCACAGAGCCTCAGGACAGCAACACATTTGACCCAACCAAATCATGAGAAAACAAAAAGATAATTACTTGACACATTGGAAAGAATTAACAAAAAAACTGAGCAAACTAGAATGCTATTTGGCAGAATTCCTGACCACTGTGACTGACCCTAACTTAAGGAAAGCTTTGAKTATGTACAGACTCAGTGAGCATAGCCTTATATGACCCTATGTTTTCAATGGAAACGAGCACTTAAGATCAGGTGTGGCTAATTGTTCCGAGAACGTTAAGAAAACTTTCCAGGAAAACCACAAAACATGAGCAATGCTCAAAGAATGCTGTTTAAAAACATACACATTCTGTTCTCAGCGTCAACAAAACTCTATCCGCTATCTTAAGTATATTCAGGTGTGTTGGCCACACCCACTAAATGGCCACACCTGATCTTAATGAGTCCACAACTTTGTAGAAAAAAATGTAGAAAAAATATACAAAAAAATGTTTCTGTCATTTAGCAGACGCTCTTATCCAGATCAATTAGGGTTAAGTGCCTTGCTCAAGGGCACACCAACAGATTTTTCACTTAGTCAACCTTTGGCCCAACACTCTTAACCACTAGGCTACTTGCCGCACTTCATGGCATGCTAGCTCCATCCTGGTGGCGCAGTGGACTGTTTCATGGATACAGAACAGGTTTGAAACTCACGGATGCCGTGCCACCATAAAAAAAGAAATGTGTTTGCATGATTAATGCTTAAGGAAATTAATTTCCTCGTGTCCTATCTGTGCTTGGCGTTAAGCAGTTAACACAAACTAAGCTAGCAGTGTGTTCTCAGAACAGTATTTAATTACCTTCAACTAACCTATAATTTATTAAAACCTCYTAGGAAAACTTTCAGGGAACCATAGTCAAATGTTGTCAGAACCTTCCTTCAACATAAAAAGGTTCCCTGAACAGGTGGAATTTTCACTTCCGTTCTCAGAACGTGGAAAAAACATTCAGTTTTACCAGTCTGGAAACGTATGGCTTCATTCCCAGAACCAATGAGAAACCAAAACCTTACATTCCCACAATTTCCAAGGACCCGAATGTGCTAGATGTGCAGCTTATAACATCAACAATTGCTTTCATTTGAGTAATGTGCCTGTTTGTAATTGTAACTGTCACTAATTCCTCATTAAATAGCATATAATAACATATATGATATGCTATTAAAGTAATTGGTACACACTTTACAAGCTTTTTTAAATCTCTAAAACCCACGTTAGATTCAGAAATCCTGAGAAGTAATTGTTCATCAGTAACACTGGCATCAAAAAGCTACTGCATTAGCAGAAGGCATCATCTCCGAGTTAAATCAGGGCCAATTATTTAATGCCAGAGAAATAAGTGCTATTTATGCTTCTACTAAATGAAAGGAAAATGATTAAACATTTTTACACAAATTCAAATGATGTGCGGCTCATAGTGTGATCTTTAAGATGATTACCTAACATACTTGAGTTTGGATGAACCTACTGTAAATAAGTACCATGTGAGAACCAATTTAATCTACCTCCCCCTCCCATTCCACTCTCCAACCCCCCCCCCCATCCTTTCTGCTCCAGTTTCCTGGTGGAAGATAAATGTATTGGGGAAGGAGGGTGATGCCTGACTCACAACAAAGCCAGTGTGGAGTCTGTCTGCTGTGGACAGAAAGACTGATTGGCCCAGGTCTGAGCCTCCTCCTCGTCCTCCTTCTGCCAGCCACGGTCATTAACTGGGACTGATAGAGGCCTAGCTAGCCAGCTTAGATCTCCTAAATAGAGGCATTTTTCTCGTCCTTGAGAATTMTGCCCTGTTTATCAAGGCAGGCCCAATTTTTAAACWTTTTTTTTTACATTTTACCTTTTTAACTAGGCAAGTCAGTTAAGAAAAACATCTTATTTTCAATGACAGCCTAGGAACAGTGGGTTAACTGCCTTGCTCAGGGACAGAACAACATATTTTTACCTTGTCAGCTCGGGGATTCAATCTTGCAACCTTTTGGTTAGAAGTCCAACGCTCTAACCACTAGGCTACCTGCCGCCCCAATCAGTCTGCCTCTACCAACCCCCGCGCCCACACCCCCCACCCCAAAGACAAAACAGCCACGCCAACTACCCCTCCCCCCAATGATTTTGGGCAATTTAAAACACATTAGGGCCAGGGGGAACTCCTCTGGTGGGGGTGAAGAGAAAGAGCCCTCTCTGTCTAATGTACAGTGGGGCTGGTTACTAGTAATGTGGCCTACAGGAAGCCCTCTGCGCTGCTGATAAGGATGAGATAGGTTCCTGGGGAGCCGAGCCCAGCAGCTGTTTTCCCAGCTACATGAGTGAACGCATTAGATAAACAAGCATCCAGTCTATATGGACCCATAGGCTTATAWCCATTTCAAAAGCCCTCTCAGTGCGGGAGGGATGCATGCATTTTGAGGCGAGATCAGAGCGATTAGTATTATGACTGTATTTGGTTGCCAGCCATATACAGTAGTTATCCAGTTTAAGTGAAGATCACATGTAGCTGGTTCAAGTGCATGTGTTTGCCCCTAAAGGACCTTATAGACCCTGGGTCATATTCATTAGCACCAAACAGAAGAAAACAAATTGAAGCGGGAAGGTGACTGACTACCTGTACTTGTTCAATTTTGATTTCTGTTGCAAAACGTTTTGCTACAGTATGCCCTAATGAATACAAKCATGTACTTCCGATCATATCTTCCCAGAGGTTTAAAGGACTAGGTCATGTTCTGCTTGGTCATTGGGTTGGACAACACCCCTGTTGCCTACCCTGTTAAAAAGGGTTATTGCACTTTCTATAYAATTAGATTTTTTTCCATTCATTTCAATGACAAAACACTACTTCTAATTACACTGAACAAAAATATAAAGTGTTGGTCAAGTAAAGTGTTGGTCCCATGTTTTGTGAGCTGAAATAAAAGATCCCAGAAATGTTRCATACGCACAAAAAGCTTGTTTTTCTCAAATGTTTTGCACAAGTGTGTTTACATCCTTGTTAGTGAGCATTTCTCCTTTGCCAAGATAATCCATCCAGAGWGGAGTTGCTGGGCGGGGGATAGAATGACGGTCAAAGATAAAACAAAAAAAAAGTCAAAATTAACAAACAAAAAGTATGTTTGAATGACGCCGAGGGGCAACGCCGTTACGTCCAATGTCTGTCTGCTGAGGCTGACGTCGCCAGCTGGTTGGACGCGTACCCGTATACACATGCTTTTACTCACACTCAAACGCACACGTGTACACACACCGACACATACACACGTGTAAAAAGTGCCACACATGCACTGAAACATACACAGTTGACCTTYCTGTTTTGATTTTTGTTGACCTTGATGTTTTCTGTTGTTTTACTTTGTTTTTCTTTTTTTTCCCTATCTTGTTAATTTTGTTGGTTGCTGTTGATGGGGGACGMTGGCTTGGGGGGGATCTTGAATGGTTGGTGGCCTGGCGGTTGGGAGCTTGGGCCGGTGGCCGATACGTCGCTTGTTCGGTTCCCCGTCTTGACTTGGTGGGAGATCTGTCGACATGCCCTTGGGCGGGGCGCTTGATCCTGGTTGCTACTGTGAGTCGCTCTGGACGGGAGACGGTTAGATGACTGAATGTAATGTAAATGTTGAGTGGCTTCACTGCAGGTAGATTGTGTTTTAATCAACAACAAAAAAATCTCTATATAAAAAAAAAAGGTCATCCATCCACCTGAGAGGTTAGGCATGTCAAGAAGCTGATTAAACAGCATGATCGTTACACAGCTGCACCGAATGTCTAAAGGTTTTAGGGAGCTTGCAATTCGCATGCTGACTGCAGGAATGTCCACCAGAGCTGTTGCCTAATAATTTAATGATCATTTCTCTACCATAAGTCGCCTTCAATGTCGTTTAAGAGAGTTTGGCAGTACATCCAACCGGCCTCAGAACCGCAGACCATGTGTATGGCGTTGTGTGGGCGAGTAGTTTGCTGATGTCAACGTTGTGAACAGAGTGCCANCTGTTTTGATTTTTGTTGACCTTGATGTTTTCTGTTGTTTTACTTTGTTTTTCTTTTTTTTCCCTATCTTGTTAATTTTGTTGGTTGCTGTTGATGGGGGACGTTGGCTTGGGGGGGATCTTGAATGGTTGGTGGCCTGGCGGTTGGGAGCTTGGGCCGGTGGCCGATACGTCGCTTGTTCGGTTCCCCGTCTTGACTTGGTGGGAGATCTGTCGACATGCCCTTGGGCGGGGCGCTTGATCCTGGTTGCTACTGTGAGTCGCTCTGGACGGGAGACGGTTAGATGACTGAATGTAATGTAAATGTTGAGTGGCTTCACTGCAGGTAGATTGTGTTTTAATCAACAACAAAAAAATCTCTATATAAAAAAAAAAGGTCATCCATCCACCTGAGAGGTTAGGCATGTCAAGAAGCTGATTAAACAGCATGATCGTTACACAGCTGCACCGAATGTCTAAAGGTTTTAGGGAGCTTGCAATTCGCATGCTGACTGCAGGAATGTCCACCAGAGCTGTTGCCTAATAATTTAATGATCATTTCTCTACCATAAGTCGCCTTCAATGTCGTTTAAGAGAGTTTGGCAGTACATCCAACCGGCCTCAGAACCGCAGACCATGTGTATGGCGTTGTGTGGGCGAGTAGTTTGCTGATGTCAACGTTGTGAACAGAGTGCCACATGGTGGTTATGGAATGGGTAGTCATACTGTTAACTATGGACAACAAACACAATTGCATTTTATCGATGACAATTTGAATGCAGAAAACTACCGTTATGAGATCCTGAGGCCCATTGTGAGGTCCTTTTTTTTAAGGTATCTGTGACCAACATATGCATATCTCTATTCCCAGTCATGTGACATCCATAGATTAGGGCCTAATTTGTTTATTTAAATTCACTGATTTCCTCGTATGAACTGTAACTCAGTAAAATCTTTTAAATTGTTGCATGTTGCATTTATATTTTTGTTCAGTATAAAAGGGTAAACATACACTCTTAGAAAAAAAGGTGCAATCTAGAATCTAAAAGGGTTCTTTGGCTGTCCCCATAAGAGAACCCTTTGAAGAACCCTTTTGGTTCCAGGTAGAACCCTTTAGGGGTCCATGTAGAACACTTTCCACAGGGGGTTCTACATGGCTCTTAAAGGGTTCTACCTGGAACACACACACACTCACTCAGAACACAAAGCAAACAGGGCAATCGTAACTCGGACGACACCTGGACAGAATATGCAGGGCTTCTGATTTAATTGGGGACAAGATCGTTTAGTACAGTTTTTCTTTTTTTTACAGTTCTATTTTCACAAGTATGTGGTGAATTTTCAAAACTCTTAGTACAAAACTCCAAACTGGTAACACTTGTAACGCAGCAAGTCTTATATTCAAAACCTTTTATTTTGCATTCATTTTGTTTGGAGACATCTTTCACCACACAACCATTGATCCAAAATATATATTTACCGATATAATTACAACATAGGTGTCCTGTAATAAAATTCTACTAATTAAATGACTGGAAAAAACATAACGTTTGGCAGGTGCTAGTTTCCAGCAAGCCTGTCTTGAGCATTTGACCATAGGGTTCTCATCTACATTGTAGTAAATGTCCAGGACCGTATTACCAAACAAGCCTGACATAGGTCTGGATTCGATGTTATTGCATGCCTCATCCATGGCCTGATGGAGGGTGGCACGCTCATGTCTTATTTGGCTCAGTTAGTAAGAGCATGGCACTAGCAAGAACAGAGTTGTGGATTCGATTCACACTGGGGTCACATACAAAAATGTGTGGACTGTTGTCACTTTGGATAAAAGCGAAAATGACATAAACATGTAGTATTGTATTAGAGTACTGCGTTTTCCAATGCAATTTTAGTAAAGCAGTGTGAACCCCCCCCCCCCCCATCAAAAAGAACCCCGCCAAGCGTCATTTGGATAGATTATTTACTGTAAGGGTATACCCTTTGTTACATTACAGTTATAGCCCTTCATGCGGACTACCGATTAATTAGCGCTTCATGGACTACGATTAACCATATTCTTCTTTAGGATGTAACCAGCTATGTCAGATTGAATTAAATAGTTATTTTTAACGAATGCTGGTTGATGCATCTTGCTAACATTTCATCCAAGGACACCCTTGACTTTGCATTACTACACCCTCATTGCAGAAACACATGTGAAATCAGTACACTTTGACAGTGCATTTCTGAAAGTTATTCAGAACGCGTCTTACTTTTGCCCAACACTTTTGTTCATTTCCCACTGTATTTCTAAAATGAATTTAAAACTGTTTTTTTTTCATCATCAATCTACCACCACCAATTACCACATTAATGACCAAAGCAAAAGCAAGTTTTTTAGACAAGTTTGTAAATATATTTAAAACCCTAAAAACATTTAAAATATCACATTAATACATAAGTATCTCAGAGCCTTTACTCTTACTGTGTGGAAGCACCTTTGGGCCCAGAGGATTCCAGCCTATGAAGTTTTCTTGTGTTAATGATGCTAACAAGCTTTGGCACACCTGTATTTGGAGGTTTCTTCCCGTTCTTCCTGCAATTTGAATGGGAGCGTGCTGCACAGCTATTTTCAGGTCTGTCCAGAGATGTTCGATCGGGTTCAAGTCCGGCCTTCTGGCTGGGCCACTCAAGGACATTCCAGAGACCCAAAGCCAACTCCCCTGTGTTGTCTTGCTTGTGTGCTTAGGGTGGTAGTCCGGTTGGAAGGTGTACCTTCGGCCTTCCAGTCTGAGCGTCCTGAAGGCCCTATGGAGCAGGTTTCATTAAGGATATCTCTGTACCTTGCCTCCATTAATTCTTTCCCTCGATCCTGGCTAGTCTCCCAGTCCCTGCCACTGGAGAGAAACCAGTCCCCACAGCATTATGCCTGCAGCAGGCATGCCTTCACCGTAGGATGATGCCAGTTTCCTCCAGATGTATGCTTGGAATTCAGGCCAATCTTGGTTTCATCAGACCAGAGAATCTTGTTTCTTTTGATCTGAGAGTCCTTTAGGTGCCTTTTTGCAAACTCCAAGTGGACTGTCATGTGCCTTTTATTGAGGAGTGGCTTCTGTTGGCCACTCTACCATAAAGGCCTGATTAGTGGAGTGCTGCAGAGATGGTTGTCCTTCTGGAAGGTTTTACCATCTCCACAGAGGAACTCTGGAGCTCTTGTCAGAGTGACCATTGGGTTCTTGGTCATGTCCCTGACCAAGACCCTTTTCCCCCTGACTACTCAGTTTGGCTGGGGGGCCAGCTCTAGGAAGAGTATTGGTGGTTCCAAACTTCTTCCATTCAAGAATGATGGAGGACACTGTGTTCTTGGTGACCTTCAAAGCTGCAGAAATGTTTTGGTATCCTTCCCCAGATCTGTGCCTCGACACAGTCCTGTRTCGGAGCTCTACGGACAATTCCTTCGACCACATGGCTTGGTTTTTTCTCTGACATGCACTGTTAACTATGGGACCTTATATAGACAGATGTGTGCCTTTCCAAATCATGTCCAATCAATTGKATTTACCACAGGTGGARTCCAATCAAGTTGTAGAAACATCTCAAGGATGGTCAATGGAAACAGGATGCACCTGAGCTCAATTTCMTGTCTCATAGCAAAGAGTCTGAATACTCATGTAAATAATAAGGTATTTGTGTTTTTTATTTGTAATACATTTGCAAAAAAAAWMTAAACCCTGTTTTCGCTTTGTCATTATGGGGTATTGTGTGTAGATTGATGAGGAACATTTTTTATTTAATCCATTTTAGAATAAGGCTGTAACGTAACAAAATYTGGAAAAGGGGAAGGYGTTTGAATACTTTCCGAATGCACTGTAAGTAAGAGAAAAGGATMACTTTAAACGTGCCCTGCTACAAGCAGGAAACAAGAAATGTGACATCTGTTTGATAGTTCACACATTCGTCATTCAGGGTTAGTATCTTGTAATCTTTTTGGCAAACCACATGGGAACATTCTAGTCTTTAAGGACAACTAATCAAAAGGTCAACAACTAATCTTTAAGGCAGAACAGGTTTAAGCAAAGTATAGTGCCATTGTTTCAGGAAGGCGTGTAAAAAGAAAAGTCTCCATTACCTCATTTACATATTATGAGAGCTGTAACAGTTGTGAAATCACAAAACCATMGCGATAGGAGGGACAGGAGGCAGACTAAGGGCAAGGGCAGGGCATTCACCTGAACTGCCCTACAAAGGCAAAGAGCAGTCTTATTTACCTTATTTAGGCTGCTGTAACAAAGGGGTTTAATCATTATTTACTCAAGAAATGTCAGCTTTTCATTTTTTATTAATTTCAATAAATTTGTACAAACAAAATTCCACTTTGACATTATGGGATATTGTGTGTAGATCAGTGACACACCTTTCCTGCAGTCAAATGACCTAGTGGCATCATGGGTGGAATGTTACTAATKTTTTTCATAATTTCATCATTAATAAACATATATATTTTTTAAAACACTGAAAATCTRGTGTTTCTATGTCAAACAGTTTTYTTATAATTCAGTCCTCTGTGATGTATATAAAGTGTAATATTGTGATGCAAACTCAAAATTGAATACATTTCAACTCAATATCGGACATGGTACAGGTGTCTTATATTTTTTAAGCCCATAATATATACCTTTGTTTCGAAGTAGTTTTGTTTAAGACTACCAAGAAACACTCTGTGGGGACCCTGATTTAACCCATTCTCCCTCAACGTCAGTAAGACAAAGGAGCTGATAGTGGACTACAGGAAACGGAGGGCCGAGCACGCCCTCATTCACATCGACTGGGCTGTAGTGGAGCGGGTCGAGACCTTCAAGTTCCTCTGTGTCCACATGACTAAGGATCRATCATGGTCCAAACAGACCAACACAGTCGTGAAGAAGGCKCGACGATMCTTCTTCCCCCTCAGGAGGCTGAAAAGATTTGGCARGGGCCCTCAGTTCATCAAAAKGTTCTACAGCTGCACCATCGAGAGAATTTTGACTGGCTGSATTACCACTTGATATAGCAACTGCTTGGCATCTGACCGCAAGGCGCTACTGAGGGTCCAGTACATCACACAAAATTGTCAAAGACTCCATCCACCCAATCCACAGACTGTTCTCTCTTGTACCTCACGGCAAGCTGTACCAATGCACCAAGTCTGGAACCAACAGGACCCTAAACAGCTTCTACCCCAAGCCATAAGACTTATATTTAAAACTGCTAAATAGCTGATCAAATGGCTACCCAGACTACCTGCATTGACCCTTTTTTGCACTAACTCTCTTGCACTGACTCTATGCACACACTGGACACTATCCACACACTCACACATACTTAGAGTACACTGACACCCCAACACACACACACACCCCAACACACACACACGCCCACTCACACATACCATGCACACACATGCATACTGACGCCACACACACACACACACACACATTTTCACACTGCTACTGTCTATTATCTATCCTGTTAACTAGTCTCTTTACCCCTGGCTATATGTACAGTAAATTGCTACRTCAATTACCTCCTACCCCTGCGCATCAACGCGTTCTGCTACTCCCTGTATAGAGACATATCATTTTAGACACCCTAAAATGTATAGAGCCATGTTATTTTTACTCGTTATTTTTATTCGTTGTTCACTGTGTATTTATTCCTTGTGTTACTATTTCTATTTRTTATTTACTGTTTTATCTTGTCTTTAACMCTGCATTGTTGGAAAAGGCCCCGAAAGTAAGCYTTTAACRMTTAGTCTACACCTGTTGTCTACAAAGCATGTGACAAATACAATTTGATTTGATTAAGTAATACTAAATCTATTTTAACAAATGAGAAGACAATCATGTCAAAAGTAATGTGAATTTTGCATTGTGAAAAGTAATTGCTTCATATGAACACGTATTGCAATGTGAACTGTATTTCAAGATGATACACTGATTAAGTTTGGTGGAAAAGTYTGATTMATTTTGTGTGTTGTACTTAGTCCATTAAAAATGTGCTTATAGTTTTGAAACAACTGCCTTTTTGATGATCTTTTRTTTGTACTAAGAGTTGTGAAAATGTAACACATACTTGTGAAAATTGCACCAACGCGATTTAAAACCAATGTAWTATCAGAGGAGAACAGAAATAATCAGTCGAGCACTGATGTAATGTTGTTTGTCGTGAAACAGGAACTGGGGAGCGATTAAGTGTGTGTGGACCACACTGCAGACTCCATTCTGTGGGTGTCTCTCAATCCATTATCTGGAGCAGGGAAAATGCAGCCAATTATTTCATTTTCCAGCATTTTCTCAGTAATGTGTTTCTGTGAGGGTCTGTTTGTACACAAACATCGATAACATACAGTATTGATGTTGTATGTATGTTTAGCAGAGTTTCTGTTGCATAACTACTGTGCTGTGCTGTGTTCCTGTGGCTTCAGGCTTGTTACCGGTCAGTGGGCTGAGGGTGGAAACGTCGGGGGAGGTGGAGGCAGTGAACGGTACAGATGTGTGGCTGAAATGTACCTTCCAGAGCAGCTCGCCCATCACCCCAGCAACGCTCACGGTCTCATGGAGCTTCCGACCCATCGGACCTGGCCGTGAGGAGTCAGTGAGTGACCCTGGCTAATTGTGGAACCCTCTGGGCATCCTCGAGATGTAGTTCAGAGACAGTGTGTGTGTGTGTGTTTATAGTCTGTATTCTGTTGTTTGTCAAGGACCTCTGAGTCAACCATCAACCTCCTTGTCAGCGTCATTTTGAAATCTGTCTGAACAGTTTAGAAAAATGACCTTGTTTCGGAAACGCTATTGTTGGAGAAACTCAATCAGAGGTGACAATTAAGTCAATTAGATGCAATTAACTACCCTCTAATGAGGTGCACTGTGATCTCATTAAGCATTGTGCCAATCTATGTCAGGTGTTCTATTACCATGAGAGGCCTTACCCTCCCCCGGACGGGCGTTTCCATAAGCGGGCGATATGGGCAGGTGACATCATGGGGCGGGACGCCTCCATRGTGGTACGTAAGGTCAAGTTCACTTACAATGGGACATTCAGCTGTCAGGTGAAGAACCCTCCGGACGTCCATGGCAACGCAGGGGAGGTGAAACTAACCGTGGTCACCACAGGTTAGTGTCTGTCTACTGTGAAGCGTTCAAGGGTGCTGGGTTAAAATATACTGTAGACATGTCTGCTGTCCAATCTTTGGCCTCAGGCTGTGAAAACCTCCCAGCAATSTTTACAAAACCAATCTGGCCCATTTGTCATTTATTCCATCCAGCAGATCCTTTCTCACAGCAACAAGAGGTACTAGCCGACATTGCTACTGTAGTGGGATACTATGTATACTGTTGATGCATTTTTTWAAATCCTAACACATCCCATAAAGTCATCATCATGTACCTCCCCTGGGAACCAGCCATCTAGTCTTGTTTGAATAGATAAAGTGACAGTTACCTCTTTGCCTATTTCATTTACCCCTCTTCTCTTTAAAGCCTCCTTCTCTGAGATTATCATGCTGGCTGCAGCCATCGGGGGCGCCATCGTGCTGATGGTCATCTCCCTCGTCATCATCATGTCAATAAGACGATGTCGCGAGAAGAGACAGGAGGAAGAGGGGGCGGAGGAACTACCTCGCAGACAGAGAAAGGACCCTACCGTGTGGTAAGACAGAGAGAGAGGAGCAAGAGAGAGTGGGATCTCTCCACCCGGTCTCCCCACTCTGGCTGGGCTGTGTGGTGCTCACCTCTGGGAKTGTGCTCAGTCAAATGCTCTGTCTGCGTGGACACTCTCCTCTGAACCTAGCTTTGGAACCGAAACCTGGACCTATAATTGGGCAGATGTTTTTACAAAGAGCAGACTTAAATGCTAAAAGTGCCTTAGAATACTACTGTAGATGATCCATCTGCTGGATCCTCTATCTTACTGCCATGCACCTTTCTGGAAAGACAGTATGCCTGCATTCATATTTTCCTATATTTCCTGTACAGTGTTTCTATTGTGATTTACTACTAACCATTTTCAAACTCTAACATCTACCCAATCAATTTCCAATCGCGTAGCACTTAGTAAGCCAATGCCCATGGTTGTATAGGTACCAGCAGTCTCTCTCTCATCTGGTTCAATGCATTTCAACCACAAGTCCACGACAAGCTGTCTTTACATTTCCGTCTCAGTTTACTGCTGACCAATGATATTATTTTGTTTTGTTCTGAAGTGATTTTGTATTTCTAAGCAGATGTTTTTTTTATCAGTAAAAATGTTCAACTACTGCAGAAATACTCAAAATAATGTGAATATTCACTGCAAGACTCAAGACACTTGTTTAAAACAGACATTTATAAAATATTAGACTCAACATGAAGTTGGTTATACAAAATCATTATGTTTAAATGCTTAAAAATGTCAAAGAATTGACTATTTCACTATGACTGTCACTGTATTGCAYTTGTTTTTAACCTTTAGATGGTTGACACCCAATGTCTATGTTTTAGACAGTGCATTTATGGTCAGTTGAACACATTCTATTTGATTTGGTGTCTATGGCATACACAATATATCAGTAGGGTTCCAAATCTATGGTCTATGGGTGAAGGGACTACTTTGCCTCTCATTCTGTTGGGTTTTCTGATCTCTGTGCATTGGGTGCTTCTCTAGGTTTACATTTAAACAATGTCATGTGTAACCACATATGCAAAAGAAATTGCCCTTTGAATCTCACCAACAAAAGCCAACTCTACATGGAWTMWTTTTTTTTTTCAAACAACAAAATCCAGACCAATTGATTAATCCTGAGCAAAGATGGTGTTCCAAGATGGCTTCGCTTGAAAAGTTGTTATTTTCCCCTCATCTAAAAGGCCAATTCCTGCTCAACCTTTCCCGTCTTTGGCCTCTGACCTCTGCGGCTTTGTCTGCGTGTGTGTATGTTTGTGTTTGTTTGTGTGTGTGTGTGTGTGTGTCTTAGCCACCCTGCAAGGGCCATCCACCTGTATATGGACGATGACGTGCTAGAGGTTGACAGCTCGGACGGTATGATCTCTGAGGCCAGCACCAAGGACCCCAGTTCCTCTGAGGAAGACGACAAGAGCTCTGACTACGGCGGTGGCGATGACTCTGACTGAGATGGGGACACTGAATGTTGGTTTTATTTTAGGCGTTACCTCTATGTGCTTGTGGTAAAACTTAATCCATAGTTATTTTTTTTAAACTATTGATCCTCCGTGGCTAAATTATGCTCTGTGGTGTATTTAGAAAATTGATAGTGGGCTCCTGTGGTTGGATAAAATATATAGAGTATATATACACTACCGTTCAAAAGTTTGGGGTCACTTAGAAATGTRCTTGTTTTTGAAAGAWWWWRWTATTTTTTGTTCATTAAAATAACATCAAATTGATCAGAAATAAGGGCCTCCCGGGTGGRGCAGTGGTCTAGGGCACTGCATCGCAGCGCTAGCTGCGCCACCAGAGACTCTGGGTTCGCGCCCAGGCTCTGTCGCAGCCGACCGGGAGGTCTTTGGGGCGACGCACAATTGGCCTAGCGTCGTCCGGGTTAGGGAGGGTTTGGCCGGTAGGGATATCCTTGTCTCAGTGCTCGCTAACCAAGGGAGCCGGGTGCACAGTGTTTCCTCCGACACATTGGTGCGGCTGGCTTCTGGGTTGGAGGCGCGCTGTGTTAAGAAGCAGTGCGGCTTGGTTGGGTTGTGTTTCTGAGGACGCATGGCTTTCGACCTTCGTCTCTCCCGAGTAATTACTAGCAATTGGATACCATGAAAAGTGGATAAAAATTGATCAGAAATACAATGTAGACATTGTTAATGTTGTAGCTGGAAACGGTAGATTTTTTTAATGGAATATCTACATAGGCGTACAGAGGCCCATTACAAGGTAACTTGTCTAATAGACACGGGCTGGAATGCGGTTTTAACCAATCAGCATTCTGGATTAGACCCACCCGTTGTATAAATAKATATAATGCGAGGGTTTACAGTGACTGAAGCCCCTGTGCCCAAGCCTATGGAGGGCCCAAGAGACAAAAAAATATATAGACATTTCATATTTTTTATCCAACCGCAGGTGCCCACTCTCAATGTTCAAAATACACCAGAGAGCATAATTTAGCCACAGAGGATCGATAGTTTAAAAAAAGATAGCTGTGGATTAAGTTTTATCACAAGCACATACAGATAACTCCTAAACTAAAGCCAATATAAAGTGTCTTAAAAGGCCTAGATTCTACAAGTGGACCTAAACCATGCCATGAATATGCGTCCCACACCATAACATATACTTTGTGTCCCTCATTACTCAAGTGTTTCCTTTATATTGTCAGTTACCGGTATGCCTCCAGCCTCCATGTGCGCCAAATATACAGCTTGTTGCGTTGTGGACAAAGACATAGAATCCATAGAAGGGTTTTGGAACCTCACCCTGGCAATTTGACTGTTAAATTCATGGGTACACTAGCAATGGCTGCCAGTCCTGATTTGAATGGGAACTGCCATCTATGGATTATATTATATTTCAAAATGCAATCGAAGGGAAAAAAATGACAGTTTGTAAAGCAAATGCCTACTGCTGAAAAGAGAACACTAAACTGTCTATAGAACCAATGGAAACATTATTCTCAACAACTGCGAACATCAGCATTGTTTTTCAAAGGAGCTAATCTTGAGATAGACTATTGCCATGACGAACACATCGGCCATCAGCGGTGAGTAGCCTATGGCTAAGGGTGAGTCAGTGTGCCACTGGAAAGTTTATTTAGTAGCCTACTGTATGTATGTATATATATATATATATATATATATATATATACACTGAGTGTACAAAACATTAGGAACACTTGCTCTTTCCATGACAGACTGACCAGGTGAATCCAGGTGACCTGTGATTTCTTCAACCGCCCCTGCTGCTAAGCATGGCAGCCGGGATGACATAACAGGAGAGGAGAACATGAGGGGAATGCCTTTAAAGTATTTTATCTCAAGCAGTGTTTGAAGAAGAGTTTGAAGAGTCTAAAACAAGAATTCATCTGAGAATCCTATTGGATGAAGTTTGAGAGGGGAAATAGGAAGCACCAGGCAGCATAGCAGACTAGTATGTCCCAATGCAGGGCATAAGCACAGGGAAAGGAACAGAACACTGCTACCTGAATGAGTTGAGTGGAGCTGCGGAAAGAAAAAACTGGGATCTCACAATGCGCTGTACCAAAGAGAATGTATCACATCAAGAATGTTGGACTGATTTGAATAGTGTTACATTTATACGAAAAATAAGAAGTACCCACCTGATGGTGATTGTGTGTGTCTGTCAATTGGTGGATTAGGTAGATGCCGTGGACATTCATTGATCTGGCCAATAAGGACCAATCAGGTTGATTCTTATGCATTATTCACACTATAGGGCTGACCTGAACTGTACTGTACAGATGTTATCTTTTCACATTGTCCTTTTCAGCACAGTTCCCGCAACTATAGATGTGCAACCAGACCAGCCAGTCCAGCTGGGCGGTTCGGTTCGGTTTGACTTAGTAATGTGAAAAGAGTATTAGAGCAAGGAGAGTAACTTTTTTTAAAACCTACCAGCATCTTAGGTATCTACTGTACTGCCTTCACAGTCAGTGAAACTGAGTGGCAAATACCCATGGTCCAATCGTCGACAGAAAGAATCTTCAAATGGTCTTATATTACAGTCTTAGAACTAAGATGAGATGTCATCAGTGCTCGCCGGGGTGCGTGGGAGTTGAAAAGAGTCACATGCAGTCAGATCTGAAAACCCTTAGATTCCAAAAATGTCCTTGAGACTTTTTTATTTATTACCTTTTACTGTACCAATTTTTTATATATATTTGTTTTGTTTTGTAAAACTGAGAAATTGTTTTTTTATGTCTCTGAATTTTAAACATACAAGAAGTATTTTATCCTGTTTAAAAAAAATCCAAGTTAATGTTACTGTTTGATCTATAATAAAATGACGTTTTACTGAATTATTGCTTGTCTTGAAGCGTGATGATGTGTCTCTGCTGAAATTTGAACTTTGGCAACTATAGCTGTTAATTAATATTTGCTGACATCACATACATAGTAGATAGACAAATAGCATGTACATATTATCTCATCAGGAATGCATCGTTATCTATCACTTGTTGTCTCTAGTGGTCTATCAACTGATGTGTGTATGCTATGGATGTGTCCTTAGCTGTAACTGTTGCCCTAGTGCAATGCATTGTTTGAGCTGTAATCACGAAGTATGCTTGCCCATGCATCTGTGAGTTGCGTTCGTGTGTGTGCTTGTAGGATGAGAGTGTTTGCATGTGAATGTCGGAGAGTGTGTGTGTGTATTGATCAAAGTCTATCCCCTCTGGTGCGGCTTTGGTTACTGACTGACAGAGCACGGAGAGAAGGGACAGAGGAGGGAGGGAGGGAGCGACAGACTCGGGGGATAATACCCTAGAAGGGATTCTAATGATTCAAGATAATTGGATCTGTTATTGCATTCTGTAGTTAAGAATGGCAGCTCTGTTGAATGAAAGGCAACACTGGTGTAATCTGGGCTCTCTCCAGNTTCAAGATAATTGGATCTGTTATTGCATTCTGTAGTTAAGAATGGCAGCTCTGTTGAATGAAAGGCAACACTGGTGTAATCTGGGCTCTCTCCAGTATCACCAGGCTCCAGGTGATTATCCACTCAACGCTACGTTCACTCCTGATTTCATCACTTAATCATCTCTGGAGGTTGGGAATAAACAGGTTTTCTCCTCAAAAAGTCTTGGAGAAAAAAATGTGATCTTGGGTCAAAAGACTATTCAATGATTATGAAGAATTGATTCAATGTCATGATATGATTCCTGCAATTTTCTGTTACGACGATTATTATTATCTCAACCAATACATTGGCATCTTAACCAATATATTGGTGATTTCAACCAATACATTGTTTGGGTAACAGTTTAGTTGTCTTTATGGCTTGTAGTAACTGAGTAACTACTTTGGTATCTCAAAAATTGTATTACTCAGATAAACATAGCAACTATACAGAACAAAAATATAAACGCAACATGCAACAATTTCAAAGATTTTACTGAGATACAGTTCATATGAGGAAATCAGTCAATTGAAATAAATTCATTAGGCCCTAATCTATGGATTTCACATGACTGGGAATACAGATACAGTTGAAGTCAAGTTTACATACACTTTAGCCAAATACATTTAYACTCAGGTTTTCACAATTCCTGACWCTTAATCCTAGTAAAAATTCCCTGTCTTAGATCAGTTAGGATCACCACTTTATTTTAAGAATGTGAAATGTCAGAATAATAGTAGAGAGAATTATTTATTTCAGCTTTTATTTATTTCATCACATTCACACAGATTATTTCACTGTATCACAATTCCAGTGGGACAGAAGTTTACATACACTTAATTAGTATTTGGTAGCATTGCCTTTAAATTGTTTAATTTGGGTCAAACGTTTCGAGTAGCCTTCCACAAGCTTCCCACAATTTCTATAATTTTGAGGTCAGGGCTTTGTGATGGCCACTCCAATACCTTGACTTTGTTGTCCTTAAGCCATTTTGCCACAACTTTGGAAGTATGCTTCGGGTCATTGTTCATTTGGAAGACCCATTTGCGACCAAGCTATAACTTCCTGACTGATGTCTTGAGATGTTGCTTCAATATATCCACATACATTTCCTGCCTCATGATGTCATCTATTTTGTGAAGTGCACCAGGTACACCTCCAATTGACTCAAATTATGTCAACTAGCCTATCAGAAGCTTCTAAAGCCATGACATAATTTTCTGGAATTTTCCAAGCTGTTTAAATGCACAGTGTCACGTTCTGACCTTAGTTTCTTTTTTATGTCTCTATTTTTGGTTTGGTCAGGGCGTGAGTTGGGGTGGGCATTCTATGTTTTGTTCTAMGTTTTGTATTCTGTGTTTGGCCTGGTATGGTTCCCAATCAGAGGCAGCTGTCTTAGGTAGCCTGTTTTCCCACTTTGAGTTGCGGGTGATTGTTTTCTGTTTTGTGTGTATACCTTACAGAACTGTTTTGTTTCGTTCTCTCTCTTTGTTGTTTTTGTCATTTCAGTGTTCAGTTTATTTTATAACATTAAAAATGAACACTTACCACACTGCACCTTGGTCCTCTTCTCCTTCTCCCGACGACGTTCGTGACACACAGTCAACTGAGTGTATGTAAACTTCTGACCCACTGGAATTGTGATACAGTGAAATAATCTGTCTGTAAATAATTGTTGGAAAAATGTATTGTGTCATGCACAAAGTAGATGTCCTAACCGACTTGCCAAAACTATAGTTTGTTAACAATAKATTTGTGGAGTGGTTGAAAAACTAGTTTTAATGACTCCAACTGTAAACTTCCGACTTCAACTGTATGCATCTGTTGGTCACAGATACCTTAAAATAAATGGGCCTAAGGATCTTGTCACGGTATTTCTGTGCATTCACATTGCCATCGATAAAATTTAATTGTGTTCGTTGTCAGTAGCTTATGCCTGCCTATATCATAACCCCACCGCCACCATGGGGCACTCTGTTCACAACATTGACGTCAGCAAACCCCTCGTCCACATGACATCATAAACATGGTCTGAGGTTGTGGGGCCGGTTGGAAGTGCTGCCAAATTCTCTAAAACGATGTTGGAAGCAGCTTATGGTCTCAAAATTGACATTAAATTGTCTGGCAACAGCTCTGGTGGACATTCCTGTAGTCAGTATGCCAATTGCAGGCTCCCTCAACACTTGAGACATCTGTGGCATTGTGTTGTGTGACAAAACTGCACATTAGAGGGGCCTTGTATTGTCCCCAGCACAAGGTGCACCTGTGTAATGATCATGCCGTTTAATCAGCTTCTTGATATGCCACACCTGTCAGGTGGATGGATTATCTTGGAAAAGGAGAAATGCTCACTAACATGGACGTAAATAAATTTGTACACAAAATGTGAAAGAAATAAGCTTTTGTGTATGGAAAATTTCTGGGATCTTTTATTTCAGCTCATGAAACATGGGACCAATACTTCACATGTTGCGTTTATATTTTTGTTCAGTGTAGATAAGCTTAATGAAAGAATGATCGAATTGGAATGTTAGAAAACCATTCAAATTCTGGCTGTCATATCAGTTACTAGTTACTATGTAATTACACAAATACAAGATACATCTAACTGTATGGTATCTGTTAAACTTAATGACATTTTGGTCAATATTTGTGTTGAAGTATATAATAATGTAAACCTAGATTTGGGATTAAGACCTCTCTGTGTTGTGAGTCCTTTAATCCTCCCTCACACCTACTGAACTACTCAAGACATGATTAGTATAACACGGCTTGGTTAAAATGAATGAGGGGACAGCTAGACAGACAAACAAACAGACAGTAATATTCTCTTCCACAGATCATTCCACACCCAATGATGGATTGTACCGGGCACAGAAAGTATTTCGTAAAAATATCATGTCACAGATCCCTCCGGAATGTTCATTACGCACACCTGGCCCCTATTGCCAGGGATTAGTAATTGTATAAGTGTGTCCTTGGTTTACCATTGTCCTGTCGATTATTGTTACTATGTCCGTTGGTGCGTGTGAGTACCTGTGCTGTGTGTTTTGGGCGTTCGTGCCCTTGTGGATTGCGCAGATGATTACGGGTCTCTTCCTGTGTGTTAACCATTGTGCGCGTGTGTTATTTATTCGAGGTACTCCTCGCTCTTTTGTTTTGGGTTTCTACCCTGTGTTTTGTTACATGTTTGGTCTTCGCCCCTGTGCCTTTACACGGCACGCCATAATTTGGGCTTAATAAAAAAAACGATTACGCATTCCTGCGCCTGTCTCCCGATCCTTCATGCCAGCGTGACACATCACCCTATTGGTGCCCTTTGCCACAAATGGGCTGGGCTGGGCTTGGCAGGTAGCAACAGCAGCAATAATACACACTTCACCATGGGAATGTAACAGCACAGCTGAACTGAAGACTTGACTGACGACTTACAGCGTCCCCTGGCGAGAGCGTGCACTCTAACTACATTATGCTGGGAAGAGACATGAGTAAAATAGGATTCCATCATTTTTCAAGGGGAGAGTCAACACTATGTTCATGGGTGTGTTGTCCACAGTACGATTTCCGACAGATGTTGATTGAGTCTGCCATCCGTTGCTTTGACAATTTTGACAGCTCCAGTCATGTTTGTATGTATACCTCTCAGGTTTCTGTACACATGAAGAGATAATGTCCTCTACCAAAAGGTGAGAGGAGGGCCATGTACTTTTCATCAAAGCACTGCACATTCACGTACACCTGGATAATCAGATGCAGGGTCTGGATGTTGTAACTAAACTCCTTTTATTAGTTTCCCACATGTTGACATCTGAAGAATCAGCCCTCTGTTGCCCGTGCCACCATGGAGACAGTGAGAAGTGAGGGTCCATTCATTTTCACTGGGAAGGTAGAGCTGAAATGCACACTAGTGTACCAAACAGAGGCCTCTCGATGCATACACTTCACAAAAATACAAAGTGGCACTGTTGGAAACACACTCAGGTAATACCCAGAGGCCAGAGTCCTTCACATTTGCAACTAAAAGTACATCCCTGAAACTCTGTCCATGGAGAAATCTGATTGTGATGTATTTCTCTTGTCGGTGTAGGAGGTGCATGCCCCCGGGATGGATAGTGGTTCACTACGGATGTAATGGTATCAGAGTTAAATTAAGACATAAATAACTTCAAAGGGCTCTCTAACGTAGGCGTGTACACAGGGGTAAACTGTGGAAGAGATAGACAAATATCTCACCCATTAAGGATAATTACAAAGTTAAAGACTGGGGCTCTGGGACAGGGGTATTGTACTCTAGGAATAGCTGGCCGCTCCCACAGGGTAGACAGAAGTTTACAGAGAGGGAAGTTTGGCTGATGAGAAAATAGGATTAGACACACAATGTCACATAAGGTGATGAGTGGCATTGAAAGAGGTTTAATTTACATTCGGGAGTGAAAAAAATGCTTTCCAATTGGGTGATGTTGCTACTACAAAGACATAACGACAAGCACATTGCCAACGTAAAAATCATGCAGGCCTACTCAGGTAAGTGCAAAAGATAACGTGACTCTTCTTTTGCTCTCTCAAGCTCCTCCTCCTCATTCTTGTCAGTGCTACAGAAGTTTTGTTGAACGTAAAAAACGCACTAAGAATCTGTGATGCCAGGCCGATGATGGTTAATAAATTAAGATAGTTCACTCAGGCCGTTTACCATTGAAAAAAAGCAAGTTCCGGTGTACTTAACTGGGTGTGTCTCCCATAGACAGTAATGCAATAGCAGCTGGGTCTGGTCTACTTAGTTCATTGAAAAAACGGGTGAACAAACAGCGAGTGGGGTGTCTCGCTTCCTATTCCTTCTTTGGCCAGGCTGCGCAGTGTCTGTCTGCCACACTTCCTGAAACACCTGTTTGTCAGTTAGTGGGCACTGGACAGGCACAGCGGAGCAAATGAGTTACACAAAAACATGGACGACGAGTCCCTGGAATGCAACATTTGACCTGACTTTCCAATTTAATCTAATTGTTCTAAACCCCCACCTCATTTTACTAAAATGCTTCGGCAACAACATATGAGTATACGTTTGAACATTGTATTGTTGCTGTATTTAGTGGTTTGTTTTGGTGAGTACAACCCTCTTATTTGTCGAGCTCGTTTTCAATGTCACAGATCGCCGAATTTGCGTTACAAACAAATTAAACAGACATTCGGGTTGTGGGTGTTTTATAGAATCCTGAATTTGTACCCTGTATAATTGTCTAGGCCTACTGTTTTTACCCTACAGACTCATTCATTGTGAATTATTGTTCGAATTATTATAATAAGCCACATGTTTCCCTTTACATTTAACATAATATATACAACATTTTGATTAGGCTACTATGTATCCATTTGTGAATAGTCACTACCAAGTAATTATACTGCATGTTTACAACAAACCAAATTGCTCCTGAGGCCGATGTTCCTTACAACAGGAATGCAGTACCCTGTCATGTGAAATTCATGAGACCCATGGCTTTGACCTTTTCCCTTGTTTTCAATTTCAGACACGTTTTGTTATTGAGCTTAAAGTAGCCTGCGTCCAATGCAAAGCATCCATGATCTATAACTGTGAATATGACTCTTGGGTGAGGTCTATTGACATTGATCAGATTTATATAACAATTCATATTTGGATATTTACTGGTTGGACAGTAGGAGTCATTTCCTGTATGTTAGAGACATATGTGGATAAATGCCAATGGGTTGCCAACTTTCCCATCAACAATTTAAATGTCAACAGCTATCAAGCATCTGCTACTCGAAAGGCTCTTCAGCTTGAAATATTATTATTTATTATATATATATATTTTTTTGCTACCTTGATTATGAGATTAGCTTGTTCACTTTCGGTCCACTTTACAATGAGGTCTTTTTAAATAGCGCAGGATTTCTGTATATTAACCCTATGTAGATCACAGTACTCAGACTGTCGCTGTGTCCATAGAGTTTTTTTTTTTAAGTGTCTGCTTTGGATGTGACCTTCACTTGTCTCTGTGGGGACAGTGTACAAAAGCTTACAGTTTAGTRGGAAGTTACACAACTACACCTTAGCCAAATACATTTAAACTCAGTTTTTCACAATTCATGACATTTAATACTAGTAAAAATGCCCTGTCTTAGGTCAGTTAGGATCACCACTTTATTTAAGAATGTGAAATGTCAGAATAATAGAGAGAATGATTTATTTCAGCTTTTATTTATTTTCATCACATTCCCAGTGGGTCAGAAGTTTACATACACTCAATTAGTATTTGGTAGCATTGCCTTTAAATTGTTTAATTTGGGTCAAACGTTTCGAGTAGCCTTCCACAAGCTTCCCACAATAAGTTGGGTGAATTCTGTCCCATTCCTCCTGACAGAGCTGGTGTAACTGAGTCAGGTTTGTAGGCCTCCTTGCTCGCACACACTTTTTCAGTTTTGCCCACAAATGTTGTATAGGATTGAGGTCAGGGCTTTGTGATGGCCTCTCCATACCTTGACTTTGTTGTCCTTAAGCAATTTTGCCACAACTTTGGAAGTATGCTTGGGGTCATTGTCCATTTGGAAGACCCATTTGCGACCAAGCTTCCTGACTGATGTCTTGAGATGTTGCTTCAATATATCCACATAATTTTCCTGCCTCATGTTGCCATCTATTTTGTGAAGTGCACCAGTCCCTCCTGCAGCAAAGCACCTCCATAACATGATGCTGCCACCCCCATGCTTCACGGTTGAGATGGTGTTCTACGGCTTGCAAGCATCCCCCTTTTTCCTCCAAACATAACTGTGGTCATTATGGCCAAACAGTTCTATTTTCAGACCAGAGGACATTTCTCCAAAAAGTACGATCTTTGTCCCCATGTGCAGTTGCAAACTGTAGTCTGTCTTTTTTATGGGGGTTTTGGAGCAGTGGCTTCTTCCTTGCTGAGCGGCCTTTCAGGTTATGTCGATATAGGACGTGTTTTACTGTGGATATAGATACTTTGGTACCTGTTTCCTCCAACATCTTCACAAGGTCCTTTGCTGTTGTTCTGGGATTGATTTGCACTTTTTGCACCAAAGTACGTTCATCTCTAGGAAACAGAACACGTCTCCTTCCTGAGCGGTATGATGGCTGCATGGTCCCATGTTGTTTATACTTGGATACTATTGTTTCTACAGATGAATGTGGTACCTTCAGGCGTTTGGATATTGCTCCAAAGGATGAACCAAACTTGTGGAGGTCTACAATTTTTTGGCTGATTTATTTAGATTTTCCCATGATGTCAAGCAAAGAGGCACTGAGTTTGAAGGTAGGCCTTGAAATACATCCACAGGTACACCTCCAATTGACTCAAATGATGATAATTATCCTATCAGAAGCTTCTAAAGCCATGACATCTTTTTCTGGAATTTTCCAAGCTGTTTAAAAGAACAGTCAACTTAGTGTATGTTAACTTCTGACCCACTAGAATTGTGATACAGTGAAATAATCTGTCTGTAAAGAATTGATGGAAAATTACATGTGTCATGCACAAAGTAGATGTCCTAACCGACTTGCCAAAACTATAGTTTGTTAACAAGACATTTTTGGACTGGTTGAAAAACTAATTTTAATGACGCCAACTTAAGTGTATATAAACTTCTGACTTCAACTGTATCTACTTGCTCCAAGGCAGAAGAATTGTTATGTACTGTTGAAATCTGAATCTCTGAATCACATGCAGACCTACAGTGTGCTGTATGTTAAATGATACGTTTTGCATTTCCCTGTGTGGGTTGGAATTCACATGGAAAATACAGTATTGAATCTTTGGGGGTGTGCCTGTTTTGAAATATATCACACATTATTTAAATCTTTTGTCTTTTWAAAAATATTTTTTACATTGCACAATGTCTGCATTGGCGACGCTCGTCACAAGGAATACTACTACTGTAGGCTGTGTTGTTATTGCCATGTTTGCTGATAGTTGATGGAAAGAAAAACAGCTTTTGTTGTTTGCTTGCCAATCCAGGAAGTGGTAGACTATTTTACATGTGCCACTTGTACATACACTTGTTATGGATATCGTTAGAAAATCAGCTCCTCCTCAATTTCTACACATTATACAACGGGTGTGCAGTGCTTGTTTCGTAGGCATGTTCTAGGCAGAACAGCTATTAAATGGTTGAGATTTTGATTAATTGCTTGGAATGCTTGTGGTTGTTATGTCTGTATGTTGCCAATGCCAGACTCTCAATGTCAATGAAAAGATAACAAGGAAAGAGAGAGAACTAGGACACTGTTACTGCTATTCTTGAGTCGTCTGGTAGTCTTGTTGTCAGATGTTGCCAGGGAAACAATGTCTCCCATGGAAAATGCATTAGATTGTGTAATTCCAATTAATGGCAGGCAGTGTACAGACGTTTTAATGTTGCCATCTGGGTACTGGGTTAATACTGGGTCAACAATGTGGGCCTTTAGGGGTACCTTTGACATTGTGATTTATATGCAATTGTAAAATGAGACCTTTAGATTTATTCTGTTTATTTTTGTTTTATTTATATGAACTACTTTTCTTCCAAATGATTAATCTTTTGACTGTCACAGTGTATTTTGTTCCCAACTGGATTTCACTCAAAAGTCTGTACAATTGTCTGCCCTTCCTCCTCCTGAATGTGTCTTCCTCATCTGACCACCTCACCCTTCCTGCTGTCTCCCTCAGTGCTGTGCCCTGTGTCAGGCATAACAGTGAGCTCCCCTGCGGAGGTCCATTCTGTGAGGGGTGATGCCGTCACCCTGACTTGCACCTTCACCTCTACCAGCCGAGCCACCAGCCGTATGTCAGTGGACTGGTCCTACAGGCCCCAGACCGGAGGCCCTCCGCATGCAGTAAGTACCCATGAATCAGTATATTGAGTTGATTGATAATAAAGCGCACATTGAATGAAGAATTACTGTGCTTTTACTCCCTGGCATGGCTGCCGCCGGCCCTCCCATCCCAATACATTGACTTGAATTGTGATGCCCGTTAGAGTAATTATATTTCTATGGTACACTTAACCCCTGGAAATATGACTCAGAGACCCCAGGCAGTTAGGGGCAGGAATCAGGATCACTCTTCTACATCTTGGTGATGTGGTAAATGTATGTTAAGTTGCGGTCAGGTCTCCGACACCAAAGCTCCCCTAGATCCAATTTCCTTGTCGATACTCTTAGCAGCTGACCGCGTACATTTTTAATTCCATTTGGAGGGCCGATAATGTATACGCTATGTAGTTGTTGGCGTATCATATCCTATAGGAGCACTCAGCGCTAATGTGCTGCGGCTCCCTTGATGAGGTGATAGGAGCTGTTGGTTTAGTCATTAAGATGTAGTAGTCAGGCCTACTGCTGTGTCAGTGTCAGCAGATAGTGTGGGCTGTTATGTCACTAACACAAACTCTTCATCCTAGGTGTGTGTCGGCTGTATAAGCATAGCAGGGTTTGGTTTAAATTCCTTATTTACTCGAACAAGTTTGTTCTGTGCAACTATAGATGGATAAGGAAACGTGTATAACTTTTTGCCGCATAGCCCAACAGAGCTAGCCAACACAACAGGGCTAGCCAACACAACAGGGCTAGCCAACACAACAGGGCTAGCCAACACAACAGGGCTAGCCAACACAACAGGGCTAGCCAACACAACAGGGCTAGCCAACACAACAGGGCTAGCCAACACAACAGGGCTAGCCAACACAACAGKGCTAGAGAGTGAATCTGTCTCTCATAGTACATTTATTTCCATCCAATTTCATTATTGGATTCGGACACATTTATTGCCACAATCGTATATCAAAAGGCACTGTGAATAAGTATTTGAAAACTCAATCAGAAATATAATTTATCAGCCAATGCTTGAGAACTATGAATTGGTGGTGTGCTTCAGTCTCCCTGCATAATTATCAATATCTTGATGAGAATGAATTTCCAGGGTTGAAAAGGCAGCTCAAAATGTCCAACGATTAAATCACATATCCGTAGCAGCGGATAGCAAGGAAGGACTTGGATGGCTTGTGATTAAATTCCTCTGAATGACTCTGAATGAACACCTCCAGTCAATCAATGTCCTGTATAAGTCATGAGCAAATCAATTCAATATCCATTTTGATGGCCATGATCCACCAGGTTTTTATTCGGTGAGTCACTACCGTTACGGTACCCACAAAGCTTTGAACCACAGACCCTAACATTTGAACCCCGAGAGACGGTTTCCCGGACCCAAATTAGTCCTGGATTGAAAATCATTCAATGATGATTCTACATTGAAAGTGAGTTTTAGTCCAGGTCTAGCTTTAATCTGGGTCTGGCTCTGAATGTTTCAGAGATACTTGGCTAGTTGTAACCTGTCTGAGTTAGGCCTAAGTATCTGTCTGGGTTGACTGGGTGCAGTCTCAGCTCTATGGCTGTCTGAACTGAAGTGCCTCCTGGAGAGCCCAGCCCATACAGAGCTATAAAACAATATATCTGCTAAGCACCATTGATTGTTAACAGGCCTGCTGTGTGTTGGTTTTTCTGTATATTTTCTTGTGCCGTTTATTCACTATATGTAATTTGTTTTCTTCGATGTGGCTCTTTGACACTTCTTATTGTCTATTTGTCGGTGTGTTGCCGTCTGATGAGTAAAGCCCTATTTTAGCTTCAACTTTATTCAAACCCCTTTTTGAAACCATTCCCAGCCTTCTACCCCTGCTACTTTTCGAAACGCGGTCATGGTTAGTGTGATTGATGCAGTATTTCTGTTGTCTGTGTCTTGTAAAGTGGCTCTGTTGTTGCCACGGTCTGAGTAACACTGTCCTAACCCTATGCCCAGAGTCATCACAATCTCTCCTCTTTGTTCCCCAGTTCTTCCACTTCTCCTCTCTGGCGTTCCCTCCGCAGGACGGCCAGTTTAACGGGCGCGTGAAGTGGCTGGGCAGCCCGGCCCGGGGCGACGCCTCCATCCAGCTCCTCAACGCCTCCCTCAGCGACAACGGCACCTACACCTGCTCTGTCAGGAACCCCCCCGACGTTCACGGATTCCCCACCTCACAGACCGTCCTCACCGTGACGCCCAAAGGTGAGGCAATTCCTCAGAGAAATGTATATTTAGGGCCAAATTCTAAGTTGAGATGGGTGCATGTGAATCATGTACTGATGTTAATAGGACTATTGAGAAAATGTTCCAGTAAGAACATTTGTGTGCGTCTCAAGTCAGAATTTGTCCCGTAATTGAGAGGCAGGAGTTTAAGATTTGTTAGTAAAGGTGATTGTGGGTTCACCCTGTTGACCTTAGGAATGATGACGTGTAGAACATGACTGTGTGGGAATTGTGGCACTGGGGAGATTTACGACTCATTGGGCAGTAAAACCTACCTCGTGTTCAATGCTGGTATGGTCGGTCACATTTATATGATGCCTTTTCGAATACTTATAGATTTCAGTACACATAGTCACATTTTTTACAAAGCTAAAACAATCCATCTTTTAGAAGCTTTTGAGGACAGGATGCAGATTTATTTTACGGGTTTATTTAAGCAATTGCACACGAAGGCATGCTAAACTACCTTTTTAGTACGGCTGTGTTGCGATCGTAGGTACAAGGCGGATCTCGTAACTAAAGAGATTAAGGAATCTTTACCGTCTCCACTTTGCGCTGACACTGAGTGTGTATGTAGTTATGATGAACCCTCTCCTCTCCACAGTGCTCGCGGTTCACTTCTCGGACGTGGCGGTGCTTTTAGCCTTCATCCTGCTTCCTTCCGCCACCATCACGCTGGCTCTGCTGGGTCGCATGTGCTGCCCTCTGAGGGACAAGAGCCAGGCCCAGGGTTACCACTCCCCTATTGAGGTCACACCTGGGTGAGTAGATTTACTCCTCAATCAGTGCACCAGTTCTTCAGGGCCTCCTGGACATATGGCTTTAAAGAAGTGATATGGTTTTGGAAAAGAGAGCCCCCATCGCTGACTTGCTGAGTGGACACTATGGCTTTTTCTCAATGAATCTTTCCTTGATTCCTTTCGTCCTCTCTCCTCGCCTCCTTCTCAAAATGCATTGGGGAAGAGGGTCCGAGGGGAGGGACAGTGGACCTTCTCCTCCAATACGATTGAAAAGAAGCCGAGCAGAGATGATGCGAGGAATCAAGGAAAGATCAATTGAGAAACGACCTTGAGCCCGTATAGCAAATTGCTACTGCTGACTGTTTTGTGATTTGACCAATTTGAACACTACCATCTTTTTGACAGAGAGGAGCCTGGCTTCAAGCAGATCCACAGCAAGGAGAAAAACACGACATGCTGCCACATATATTTTCTGGTATGGCATGTTTCTTTTTGCTTATGAATTAGTTAGGGGCACATGTCTCGCCCGATCAATTATCAAATCAAATTGTTTTGGTCACATGCGCCGAATTCAACAGGTGTAGACCTTACAGTGAAATGCTTACTTACAAGCCCTTAATTAACCAACAATGCAGTTTTAAGAAAAAATAAGTGTTAAGTAAAAAAGAACAGTATCAAATAATTAAAGAGCAGCAGTAAAATAACAATAGCGAGGCTATATACATGGGGTACCGGTACCGAGTCAATGTGCGGGGGCACCAGTTAGTCAAGGTAATTGAGGTAATATGTGCATGTAGGTAGAGTTAAAGTGACTATGCATAGATAATAATCAGAGAGTAGCAGCAGTGTAAAAGAGGGGGGTAATGCAAATAGTCTGGGTAGCCATTTGATTAGCTGTTCAGGAGTCTTATTGCTAGGGTGAAGAAGCTGTTAAGAAGTCTTTTGGACCTTGACTTTGCGCTCCGGTACCGCTTGCCATGAGGTAGCAGAGAGAACAGTCTATGATTAGGGTGGCTGGAGTCTTTGACAGACACCGCTTGGTATAGAGGTCCTGGATGGCAGGAAGCTTGGCCCCGGTGATGTACTGGGCCGTACGCACTACCCTCTGTAGTGCCTGGCGGTCGGTTTCCGAGCACTTGCCATACCAGGCAGTGAAGCAACCAGTCAGGATACTCTCGAAAGGTGCAGCAATATAATTTTTGAGGATCTGAGGACCCATGCCAAATCTTTTCAGTCTCCTGAGGGGGAATAGGCATTGTCGTGCCCGCTTCACGACTGTCTTGGTGTGCTTGGATGATGATAGTTTGTTGGTGATGTGGACACCAAGGAACTTGAAGCTCTCAACCTGCTCCACGACAGCCCTGTCGATGAGAATGAGGGCGTGCTCAGTCCTCCTTTTCCTGTAGTCCACAATCATCTCCTTTGTCTTGATCATGTTGAAGGATAGGTTATTGTCCTGGCACCACACGGCCAGGTCTCRGACCTCCTCCCTATAGGATGTCTTATCGTTGTCGGTGATCAGGCAACTGATCAGGCCTGATCACCGACAACGATGAGACATCCTATTGGTGTCCACACTGTTGTGTCATCGGCAAACTAAATGATGGTGTTTGAGTCGTGCCTGGCCATGCAGTCATGAGTGAACAGGGAGTACAGGAGGGGACTGAGCATTCACCCTTGAGAGGCCCCCGTGTTGAGGATCAGTGTGGCGGCTGTGTTGTTACCTACCCTTACCACCTGGGGGCGGCCGGTTAGGAAGTCCAGGATCCAGTTGCAGAGGGAGGTGTTTAGTCCCAGGGTCCTTAGCGTAGTGATGAGCACTATGGTGTTGAATGCTGAACTGTAGTCAATGAATAGCATTCTCACATAGGTGTTCCTTTTGTACAGGTGAGAAAGGGCAGTGTGGAGTGCAATAGAGATTGCATCATCTGTGGATCTATTGGGGCGGTATGCAAATTGAAGTGGGTCTAGGGTTTCTGGGATAATGGTGTTGATGTGAGCCATGACCAGCCTTTCAAAGCACTTCGTCTTACAGACATTAGTGCTACGGGTCAGTAGTCATTTAGGCAGGTTACCTTCGTGTTCTTGGGCACAGGGACTATGGTGGCCTGCTTGAAACATGTTGGTATTACAGACTCAGTCAGGGACAGGTTGAAAATGTCAGTGAAGGCACTTGCCAGTTGGTCAGCGTATGCTCAGAGTACACATCCTGGTAATCCGTCTGGTACTGCGGCCTTGTGAATGTTGACCTGTTTAAAGGTCTTACTCATATCTGCTACGGAGAGCGTGATCACACAGTCGTCCGGAACAGATGATGATCTCATGCATGTTTCAGTGTTACTTGCCTCGAAGCAAGCATAGAAGTAATTTATCTCGTCGGGTAGGCTCGTGTCACTGGGCAGCTCGCGGCAGGGCTTCCCTTTGTAGTCTGTAATAGTTTGCAAGCCCTGCCACATCCGACGAGCATCGGAGCCGGTGTAGTACAATTCAATCTTAGTCCTGTATTGACACTTTGCCTGTTTGATGGTTTGTCGGAGGGCATAGTGGGAGTTCTTATAAGCATCTGGGTTAGAGTCCCGCTCCTTGAAATCGGCAGCTCTACCCTTTAGCTCAGTGCGGATGTTGCCTGTAATCCATGGCTTCTGATTGGGGTATGCACGTACAGTCACTGCGGGGACGACGTGATCGATGCACTTATTGATGAAGCCAGTGACTGATGTGGTGTACTCCTCAAAGCCATCGGAAGAATACCGGAACATACTCCAGTCTGTGCTAGCAAAACAGTCCTGTAGCTTAGCATCTGCTTCATCTGACCGCTTTTTTTTACTGACCGAGTCACTGGTGCTTCCTGCTCCTGAATCAGGAGGAAAGGATTATGGAAGAACATCCCCACAGCATGATGCTGCCACCACCATGCTTCACTGTCGGGATGGTGTTTTTCGGGTGATGAGAGGTGTTGGGTTTGCGCCAGACATAGAGTTTTCCTTGATGGCCAAAAAGCTCAATTTTAGTCTCATCTGACCAGCGTACCTTCTTCCATATGTTTGGGGAGTCTTCCACATGCCTTTTGGCGAACACCAAACGTGTTTGATTATTTTTTTCTTTAAGCAGTGACTTTGTTCTGGCCACTCTTCTGTAAAGCCCAGTTCTGTGGAGTGTACGGCTTAAAGTGGTCCTATGGACAGATACTCCAATCTCCGCTGTGGAGCTTTGCAGCTCCTTCAGGGTTATCTTTGGTCTCTTTGTTGCCTCTCTGATAAATGCCCTCCTTGCCTGGTCTGTGAGTTTTGGTGGGCGGCCCTCTCTTGGCAGGTTTGTTGTGGTGCCATATTCTTTCCATTTTTTAATAATGGATTTAATTGTGCTCCGTGGGATGTTCAAAGTTTCTGATATTTTTTTATAACCCAACCCTGATCTGTACTTCTCCACAACTTTGTCCCTGACCTGTTTGGCGAGCTCCTTGGTTTTCATGGTGCCGCTTAGTGGTGTTGCAGACTCTGGGGCCTTTCAGAACATGTGTATATATACTGAGATCATGTGACACTTAGATTGCACACATGTGGACTTTATTTAACTAATTATGTGACTTCTGAAGGTAATTGGTTGCACCAGATCTTTTTTAGGGGCTTCATAGCAAAAGGGTGAATACATATGCACGCACCACTTTTCCATTAGTTTTTTCCCCCTTCATTTCACTTCACCAATTTGGACTATTTTGTGTAGTCCATTACATGAAATCCAAATAAAAATCAATTTAAATMACAGGTTGTAATGCAACAAAATAGGAAAAAACGTCAAGGGGGATGAATACTTTTGCAAGGCACAGTACGTGCTCGTAGTTCATCTATTTTATTATCCAGTGATTGTACGTTGGGTACTAGGATCGATGGTAAAGGCAGATTACCCACTCGCTGTCGGATCCTTAGAAGGCACCCAGACCTACGTCCCTGATATCTCAGTCTCTTTCTCCTGCGAATAATGGGGATGAGGGCCTTGTCTGGAGTAAATTATTTGCGTCCGACTCGTTACAGAAAAAAAAGTATTCTTCCAGTACGGGGTGAGTAACCGCTCTCCTGATATCTAGAATCAATTTTTTGGTCATAGGAGACGGTGGCAGAAACATTATGTACAAAATAAGTTACAAATAACGCAAAAAAAACACACAATAGCACAATTGGTTAGGGGACCGTAAAACGGCAGCCATGTCCTCCTGCGCCATTATAGCATACTCTAAATGTAGTTTATGTCTGACAATTTGAGATGTCAATTAAATATTTATCTGTTACCCCACTTCCTGTCTCTAGGATTCCGACTATGAGGATTACTACGTCCACAAAGAGAGGCCTCCGGCTCAGGGAGAGACCATGGCCGAGTCTCAGTGCTAGAGATCCCTGGTGGCGGTGGTCTGTAAGAACAGCAGAACAGGAATTCTCACTCACACTGTTCAAAATGCCAAGATTCCTGGACTTGGCTCTGTGGACGGGGCAGTCTCTCACACTCACCTCCCTTCTCTCATGGCTTGTCCACAGCTGATTCCGCTGGTGGGATAAATGTGAATCCTGTGCCAGACACACACACACACACACATACGTTTAGCACTATACTCTAAACATTTCTGGATGGATTTTCTTATTATGAAGGAGATGCATATATTAAGTTATTGTCTGCTTTATAACTTTGGAAATGTTGAATCATTGTATTTGTACAGCTATTATGACCGTTTTTTTTAAGTATCGGTCTTCATGGAATCTATTGCTAGAATTGTAGTTAATCTTTACCTGTGGTTACATCTGCTTCATTGAGGTCAATTAAGATTGTTTTAAACATGTCTTTAGAGTTAGTGTTACATTTGAACCCGTTGGTATAACTACATTCAGGAGTGGACATATTATGACCTCACATTCTGATGTTGAATGAATTTACAGGATTTGATTTACATGTTAGAATTGGGATGTACAGTGTAGTGAATGTTGTTGAATGCATGCATGTGCAAAATGTATTATAATTCTGCTTAATAAAATACATAAATGTTCTTGTCCGTTGGTAAAATGGTTAGTCCAGTTACCATGTAAGTTGAACTACAGCACATTTTCAATAATGGTGGTCTTTAAACCTAATCTGACTTAAACACGGGCACCCATGTTGTTTGAAATCGCCATTCATGTTGCTGGTGTGAACTACACTGAACAAAAATATAAACGCAACATGTAAAGTGTTGGTCCCATGTTTAATGAGTTGAAATAAACGATCCCAGAAGTGTTCCATATGCACAAAACGCTTATTTCTCAAAGATATTGTGCCTGAATTTGTTTACATCCCTGTTAGTAAGCATTTCTCCTTTGCCAAGATAATCCATCCACCTGACAGGTGTGGCACATCAAGAAGCTGATTAAACAGCAAGTTTAACAGCTGCCAAGTTGGTGGGCCTATGCCCTCCAAGGCCCACCCATGGATGCCCCCCTGCCTAGACATGTGAAATCCATAGATTAGGGCTTAGTGAATTTATTTAAATTGACTGATTTCCTTATATGAACTGTAACTTGTTAAAATCTTTGAAATTGTTTCATGTTGCGTTTATATTTTTCAGTATAATAACCAATAGCATTTCAATAAATAGCTTGTCAGATTCATTTTCTCAGTCCAATTGATTTTGTCGTTTCCTCCTAAATTATACAATAAGGTGAAATAATTGTTATTTCTACCTCGTTTGAACTACCGTGGCAACACATTTGTGTAGGATTCAGTGATTTCATATACATCTAGAACCACCACTGGGTTTATGATATTGAGTGTAACTGTAATATTACAGTTTGAACATCTTGAAGAACAATCTGGCCTTGATGGCCATGTACTCTTATAATCTCCACCCGGCCCTGCCAGAAGAGGACTGGCCACCCCTCAGAGCCTGGTTCCTCTCTAGGTTTCTTCCTATGTTCCTGACTTTCTATGGAGTTGTTCCTAGCCACCATGCTTCTACATCTGCATTGTTTGCTGTTTGGGGTTTTAGGCTTGGTTTCTGTACAGCACTTTGATATCTGCTGATGTAAAAAGGGCCTTATAAATACATTTGATTGATTGATTGATTCAGTCCAAATACTAATAATAGATTGGAGTGGCTGGCTGGCTGGCTGGCATGCAGGCCAAAGTGGTAGATGGACATTCAGTAGAATATTGTAATGATTTCCCTGTGAGGAGGGGATGTGGCATAATCCTGAAGCACATGTGAGGACAGAGCAGAGCCCCCTGGATCCTGTTTTCGTGTGTCTGGAATCTGCTCCCCCCTCTCTCTCTGGTCAAAGAGGGTGTGGGGGCTCTCACCACAGTGTGCATTGTGCCTGGTCATCACAACAGATTCTGCGCAAATTTGGGCAGAGAGGAGGGAATGGAGCCTGGCTCCTGCCACACCCGGCCTTCCTCCTCTCCTCCATGGCCACAGCACTGTGAGAGCTGGTACTGTTTCCATGTGAACAGAGCACTGAAGAGACATTGACGTGTGTAAGCATTAGCACTCTGTTTCACACATCCTCATTGGCAGCAACATGCAGGTGTCTCTGCCAGAACAGGGAATTGGCATAGGTAATTTAGACTGGAGCTTGGTTTATTTATTGATCTTTACTAACAGCACTGACTGAGTGGGATTTAAGCAGGAAAATCTCCTCTTTACTATAAAAGCTATTCAACAGGACCACCGTCCCAGTGTAAGGAGGGACTCAAAAAAGGGAGAAAAAGCAAAAGAATGGTAATTGTCTGTTGACAGATTGGATGTATTCAATCATTCATACTAGGAGCCGTGTATAGGGTGGGGTTGTAGCTCTCGCTAGTGCAAGGCTGCATGCCGGTCGCCTGTGGAGGAGAGAGGGGGAGGGAGAAAAGGGGGATAGGTTCATCACAGAGCGAGAAGGAGGGGGTGTCAGCATGAAGAGAGGGAGGGGAAGGAGGGTTTTTAAAGGGTGGGCTTGTAGTCATTGTTAGCCAGCAAGTCAGAGAGAGGCGCGAGCAGGCAGACAGTGAGTGTGTGTGCAAATTGTGATGAGTAAAAGCATTAGGCGACTCAGCTGTTGATACAGCCAGTGAGCGTGTGCAAGAGCGTGAGAGCGAGGGAGTGAGAGAGAAGTGTAAGGCAAAAAGGAAAGAAGGGAAAAGAGAGAAAGGATATTACAAGTATGCTGTGCTGCATAAGAAGAACAAAACCGGTAACGGCTTTCTTTACAGATTCTCTCATTCATATCTGGCAGTTTCAAAATGTGTCTAAATTGTTCAACGTTTGGACTAACTACTTCAGTAACTGAATTGAGGATACGCTTATCTCATTGTCTTGTCTTCTTGGCTCGCTGGGACTTCAGTGATGTCTCAGATGAAAAACGGACACGCCTTGTTAATGTAATTATGTCTGAATGAGTGTAGTAGCCACAATGCTTCCAGACCTCATACTGTAATAGCAGTAAGATAAGCCTGTAACATGATGCTGAGGACTTTTATACTATTATCGATCCACTACTTTAAACACTGAAAGATGTATTGATAGACACTTGATGCACCTGTTTGCTGCCTTCTGTGATTGCCTTGACTTCTTTGTACTGTATTCAGGGGACACATGAAGACTGGGGATACTTCCTCCAATGAGCACAATACTGTCTTAATTACCTTAAGGCTGCTCTTAATTGATGCACTACTAAAAAATCCTATTTGGGTGTTATCTCTAAGAATCAAGAGGATAGAGAGGCATGTTTGTAGAGGAAAAAGGGTGGGGTAAGGCTCCACTGACTAAGACTCAACTCCTCTGGCCACGGTGTCTCCAGGGATTTCAATAGGAAATTAGGACTTTAAAGGGATTAGCATGGTTCGGGGGTTAAAAGTGTATATTGTCAATTAGGTCTACACATGTTTATGGGTGCATAGTTGTGAAAAAACAGATGAATACATAGCGGAGAATACTTTCTCAGAAAAGGAAGGTGTTGTGAATCTACGGGTGGGTCTTGGAGTTGTACAGTATGAGATAGTACCTTGATGTAAGTAGCTAGCAGAAGGTATTTTTTGTTAGCACAGAGCTATCTATCTGCAGAAGCTGCCTAGAGTGATCAGAATTGTATTGGCTTCATAAAGCACTGGAATCCATCAACACCTGATTCCTGCTTAAATGTCAGCATGTATGAGTCATTTTAGCTCAGCCAGGCTGCACATTGCACTGAAGTGGGTGAGGCATCCCTCTCTCTCTCACGCAGCTTTAATACTGCATTAAACCCTATCTCCACACAATGCTGTTATCTGAATCCTAACCTACTCTCACCACAGGGAAAACCGCCTCCCATGCAGCATCCAGCCCTTAGACTCTGCTTTCTGCTTTTGAGGACTGGCTAATGAATGAATGAAGTCTCTGGATTTAGACAGCATATAAATGGTGCAACAAGAGAGATTGCTCTCAGCTTGCTGTTAAAAGCACAGAGAGCTACACACCCATACAGCAGTAGCAGCAACCAGGTTTTTCAACAGAGCCACTGTCAGACCAGCCGTGATTGTGGAGCCTTTGTTCAAACGAGAGAGAGCAGCCTATTTAATTAAATTAGGGTGGCTATTATGGCTGAATATTATCTGGTTGCGAACATCATTCTTGGGGCCATCGAAACATGTACAACACCGCTCATTAATTCACCGTCCTGGGAATAAGGCGTGTGTCGGAGAGGCATGGGGCTGTGCGGGTAGGTGAATGTATTCTCCTCCACCTGAACCCCCCCCCCTCTCCCGCAAGAGGAGGGAGAGGAGAGGAGACAGCTGGATGAAAGGGTGTGGTGCTGTGTGAGTGGGTAGTAGCAGCTCAGGGAGAATGGGGGAGATTCAGTTGCATTCCCATCCACTAGAAAACCAGACATATTTCTATCAAGATGAGATTTATTCAAGGGTATACATTTACTAGACATATTGCGACAGACACCATATATTTCTTGGCAGACTTCTTTTTTACCCTCTCCCTGTCTGGTTTCAGTGGTCGTGTGTAAGTTACACTGTGAGAGCCAAGCTATCGTTTTATTACACACACTGATTCAATTCAAACACACATACAGATCATTAGTGTTTGGTTTACTGAGATAAGGGCTGTGTTTGCGTCAGCACGCTGCATTCCCCTATGTAGAGGAGTCTGTTTGAGCGAGTAAGAATTAAAAGAGGATACAAATACCGGCTGTGTGCGTTTGTGCAAGCAGCAGTCTCATTTCCCTCCTGTGACAAAGTCCCTAATGGTTTCCAAACTGAGACAGCGGTCTGACGTGGGGGATGGTGGCTGGCTACCGTTGAAAGATCCATCCATAAAACCACTCTGTGGGGTGTGGTTCACACAGTGTTGCCCACCCAAGGACAGTGGCTGGGTCCCGAGATGTACAGTTGTCTTTCAGAGACTGTAGCCTGGCTTTTACTGGTGGTGTATCACCTACAGGCAATCAGCTATCTAAAAGGGCAAATGCAACTAGTGTTCCTGAGAGACCGTTTTGAGATATGCTCATTTGATGAGTGGAAAGATCCTGCACTGAGTGACATTAAGGAATCAGATTGTTGTTTGAATACAGTTGTCTGAAGCTGTCTCAGGAGTCTAGGTGTCAATTGACATGCCGATGCTTTTTAACATCGATTGATTATTCAATTATTTTTAGATCTTCAATGATTGAGGTTTAAAAGGGATATACTGTAGCTTTGTAGCAAAATACCATTGGAACTGTCGATATAGAACTCTCCCCAGACATCTGATTGGAAGACCAGATTAAATCAGTTTGATATGGCTCTCAAAATGATGTTCTATATTGCTGTAGGTACATTGGTTAACGTCAGACATTAACATGCAAATATATTGCTTTGGACATTCTACCATTCATATGTCTGGGAAGCCACCTTATAACATGGCTAGTAGACTATACAAATTCATTGTTTGGTGGGTTGAACAGACAATATAAATAGGTTGATTGTGGTAAAATGGTTGTAAAATCAGTGTAATGAGTTCTATTCTCTTATTTGAAAAATTATAGCTGGTCTCAATACATTTATCTGAACGAACAAACAAAAAACCCACCTGTAATCCCCAAATGGACAATGAAATATTTCCCCTTAATGCAAAAAATGACGTAATTTCTCATATTCCCAAAACAGTTTACAATTGAAGTTTAGCAGGTGCTCTTATCCAGAGCGACGTACATTAGTGAGTGCATACACTTTCCATACTGGTCCTCTGTGGGAATTGAACCCACAACCCTGGTGCACCATGCTCTACCAAATGAGCCACATGGGACCCACATTTTTGGGGGGCATCTTAGATTGTCCTGCGAATTCAACATGTTCGCCATTTTTAGGAGATGCTCTTATCCAGAGCAACTAGGGTCAAGTGGCTTGTTCAAGGGCACATCGACAGATTGTTAACCGCCCTTCTCAATCGCCATAAGTCATTCTATTTGAGCAAGTGCTTAGACCAAAATTTGGCAATTGTGAGCACCTATGAGATCATGCATATTAAAGATACCATTACGGCTGTGAGGGTGTGCCAGACACGCTATATTCACCTCCTACTCTAACAGTCTATCAAATCTCACTGTTCCATTAGCACATCACTAAATTATTCCAAACTAATACATAGTCATGGCTTTAAAAACATTATATATTTATTGGCAGCAGGTGATTAAGACATCTTTCTCCTCCTAAAGGTGCCGCACGCACCTGCGCACACACACGCACACACGCACGCACACACACACACACACACACACACACACACACACACACACACACACACACACACACACACACACACACACACACACACACACTGACCCTGAACAAACGCCCTGACCGTTGGAACAGCCAGCTCCTTCTTGCTACCCTGATTTATGGTTTCCTATTGGCTGCTTCCCCAAGGGGTCAGGTGTAATGTCAATCATAGCCTAAACCAGTAGTTTTCACCCTTTTTTGGTTACCATACCACCAACTGAATTTTGCTTTGCCCAGAGTACACCTGAAGTACCCACTCATGTGCATTTTAACAGTAAGCCTATTGTCTCATGAGTCTTCTCAAGTACCCTCTGTGGAAAGGCCAAGTACGACCACGGGTCCTACTTGGGAACCACTGGTCAAAAACAGCAGACAGGGCACTGAGTGATGAGTTACATGTAGCACTCTGGTTGTCAAGGTAACGTTTGATCATTCGGGGGGAGGATGGCTGTGCATCTTGACGAGGTAGCAACCAAAGATGGACCCACAAAGCAGCTTTCAGGGATCTAGTAATTAAACAATGCTGTACACCATTTCTGATGTTATTATAACTATGTTATTGATGATAGTAATGATAGTAACCGATTACAGTATCTAAAAACAAAGCAAAACAAATACTAATTGGAAATGAGATTAATCATCAAGACGTAACTGCTCCACATGCATCACTCTTTGGCTTATTATGCAATGAGACCAAAAATGTAGCGTATTTGTAACAAGAAGCAAGAATCCCTCGTGAAAGACAAAGCATGTTACACTCTTAGCTACATCATAGACTTAGAATCACAGTCTCTATGATTTGGTTTAGTCCACACTGCCTGTTACGTTTCCTTTACATTGGTTCACTCTATTATTTTCAGATTAACATAGTTTGTCTGTGTGAGATACATGCATAATTCAAATCAGTACAATCTGTTTATTTATTTATTCATTTTTAATGCACTGATAATTTTTTGCTTTGTCAATTTCAACATCCTTGTTTATTTTTCCTTATTTTCACTTCATTTCTTTTTCATTAGATTTATAAGAATCATAACACAGCCCTCTATTTGATGGACCACTCCAACTATGGATCCAGATATCAAAGGTAACATCTTGGCGCCCTGTACAGGCTTCAACACCTATCCCACTCCTATTCCTCATCTGTTCCTCAATTCTGCTCCAACCACGGCCACCGACTTCTAACAACCCAAACCTGAACAACCGTGCTCAGATCCACATCCCACTCTCACCGCCTGCTCAGACTGTACCTTCTTCTGCCTTGAACAATCCACCTTTTAGGAATTTCCCTTGATTCCGCTTATAATCTAGTATCTATTGTGGGTGGTGGGGTATGTTGGTGGGATGTGTTATTGGAGATGCCTTTTGGAAGTGTTCTTATTCAGAACCATTGGGATTGGATGTGAATGACATCCAATGGCGTTCACCAAGGTGGAATGCTATCTGTTCATCTGCCACAATAAGAGACGCTATTGGTTGGATGTTGATCCAAAAGGGCTTCATATAATAGTTACTGTCACTCACTATTTGGCAGGCCCGTTGAGTATGGGCCTCTGATACCACTTCATTGGAGACCTTTCACATTTAGCCATTTAGCTGGAACAGCTTTCTAAGAGCTTAGTAGGTCACCAAAAGGGTGTTTGTTTGAAGCGGCAATTGAAATTCTTGTTGGTTAGATAACAATAATATTGCTTCATTTTAGGGCAGACACAAAATGTCAATAGTAAGCCCTTGGTGTTTTGTTGTCCTCTAATATGCTCATGACTTCTTGACATCCTGTCTCTTTCCCAAGGTTGAGAAGAATGAAGAGGCTGACCAGGAAATCAAGCAGGATGAGAAGAAACCAGAGGACAAAGCCCACAAGGCGGCCACCAAAATCCAGGCCAGCTTCCGTGGACACATACTCCGGAAAAAAATGAAAGATGGAGAGGAGGATGAGGAGGCCAGTCCAGCTGTCCCAGAGGAGGAGGCGAAGGAGGCGGCAGACGGAGAAGAGGAGAAGGAGGACGTCCCCACTGCGGCTGAGCAGGCTGCCGAGGAAAAAGCCACCCCTGGGATTAAAGAGGAGGAGACGAGCCAAGCCAAAAGCCCCATCTCAGAAAAGCCAGCAAACTCTCCTGCCCCGGTCGCCACCTCTCCCGTAGCCGCAGCAGCAGCTTCTCCCACCGCGGCGCCTTCAGAGCCTTCCAAAGAGGACGCCAAGGCGGAGCCCGGRGACACCAAGGAGAAGCCCAAAGAGGTGGACAGCAATGAGGTTCCGGTTTCTGCCCAAAACCCCTCCACTGATTGTGCTGAAAAGAGCGTGGAGGGTGGTGCTGTCCAGGAGGAGTCCAAACAAGCCGACGTGCCTGCTGCTACTGTCAGTGAGACGGCTGATCAGGAGGAGCCTCACCAAACACAAGACAAAAAAGGTAGGCCTTATTGTAACCCAGCCTCTGAGATGCCCATCCATGTAGATGAACTTAGAAATAGGCTACAAACACAACACAAACCACAATAGCTCGTATAATACATTTATTATTAAGAATAAAATGATCTGTGAGCCAAATTTACAAAATTACATCATGTCAAGCTGTTACTCATAATCTCTTTACAGGATCTTTGATTGGTTCTAAGTATGAGAGAACAGGGCAAAGGCTCAGTAGGTTATCTTGTTCCAGTCCTTGAACTCCCAGACTGTATGATGTAGCCTACCTAATGGAATATGTGCAGAATCCTCTACAGGAGGATCAGTGTCTTTGTCCTAAGTGGCACCCTATTCCCTACATAGTGCACTACCCTATGCGCCCTGGTTAAAAGTAGTGCATTTTACAGGGTACAAGGTGCCATTTGGGACAGAAGCTTAGACAGGACTGGGATAAACTAGGTCATAGGGACTGCACTGTCTGCAGGTTGTCATAGTTACACATACTTGGCTACTGGTGTAGACCCGGGATACCTGGCCATGGTTTTCAGACTTACCGAATGATAAATTACTCAAAGTGGTCAATTAAGACGGAAACCAGCAGACCGTGAAGACATGCATGACCTGGAATGGCTAACCATCATATGAAGCACTAGTTTAGGTCATATATTTAGGTCATAAAGTCCAATGTAAAGGATATAGTACAAATGGAATTGAGTATTTTAGTGGAGTTCAGGTGGTCCTTCGAGCTTCAGCAAACAAAGAAAAGGAGGGGTGCTCAACAATAATGACAAAAACGACATATTTTAATATTCAATATGTAGCAGTGGAGGTGTTTATATTATCTGTCCGGTATATTCAGGGTCTATACACAATGAAACACAAGACAGTGTTGTTGGAAGACCTTTCACAGAAATATTATTGATGGAGACTTTTATGAGTTAATGAATGACTGAAATCAACTTTATTGATCCCCAGAGAGAGAAATCGGGATAAATAATAAATTAGCTCATCTTCTAGGATGGGTTGAAATGTCAATATTTTCCTCAGTGATTGCATGGTTACCACTCCCTTACCTGGAACCTGCCCATTGATTGCCCGTAGAATACCAAGTGCTGTGTGAGTCATCTATCATGAGTCACATTCACGCACGTCTAGCGCCATCTCTGATTCCCACTGGATGACTAGCGAAGATGATGTCATGCTGATGATTAAAGTCAATGCAGTCATGATGACATCATTACCTCCAGGAAATTAGGAAAATAGCTTTGATAGGAAAGAACATCTACATGTTCAACTCGTAGGGAAAATAAGCCTTAACCCTGTGAGACCCAATATTGTAAAAATAAATGTCCTAAATTGCATCCTGTACAGGTCCTAAACAAAACAATTATGCCAAACTACAAAGTGCATCTCCTTAGACCCAGATGTACTGTATCTCTTAGAAGTATTTGTTGTGTGTTGGTATGATTATTGTGGCATCAGTAGCCTCTGAAACATTAGAAAACTGTCCACTCGTCTGAGACCACACTGGTCCCATACACAAGCAAATGCTGTAGGCCATCCATGCAAGTACATGACTTGAAATATTTTTCCTGTCTTCTCTAAGATGTAGAGATTATGTAGTAAAAAACATATRAAGAAAAAACGTTTTGAGCTAGAGGTAGTTTTGTAAGTGCTGCAAAAATGCAACATTAGGCTTGAAGGATTGTCAAAGTGAGACATTGTTTCCCTTCCAAATTCTGCAAGTAATATGGACAACTAAATATTTCAAGAGTAACTTTGATGTACCTTCGACACATCAAAAGAAGAAAAATGAATATACATTAAAAGAATACTGACATTTTATGGTAAAGAAGTAAGATAGAAAATAAAATAACCCAAAAAGGACAACCAAATATCTTATCCATACATAGAAAAAAAAACACAAATTGTTTATTCTGTTTTTGATAGCAAAATACAAACATTTGAATTGGTCAAGTCGATCAATTTGCCTATTTCAGACAAAATATGACTTAATTTCAAATGTATGTACCATTAGACAATATTTCCATCACATGTAAATGTTTTTGATCCATTTTGATGTGATTTTCATGTAATTTCTGTTTTCTTACCACACATTTTTGCAACATTTTCTATATTTAAGTATTTAAGTATTTCTGAAGGGTAAAACAATCTGATTTGGATCTATGGTTAGGTCTCACAGGGTTAAAAATCTGATTTGGATCTATGCTTAGGTCTCACAGGGTAAAAAAATCTGACTTTATAGTACAATTGCAATTAAATAGTACAATTGTAAAAAATCGTAGACATTGGTGTAAATGTAGACCAGCTGTACCAAAAACAGAGTAGATTTCTGTAGATTTAGTCTTGGACTTGAGAATCCCATCTAGCAGGTTCTGAGAGGAATGAACTGTTGCTACTCTCTCTCTTTCTCTCCCCCCTTCTCTTCCTGTCCCTTCCCTCTTCTTCCTTCCTTCCTTCCTTCCTCCTTCCTCTTCTCCCTTCCTCCTTCCTTCCTTCCTTCCTTCCTTCCTTCCTTCCTTCCTTCCTTCCTTCCTTCCTTCCTTCCTTCCTTCCTTCCTTCCTTCCTTTCCTTCCTTCCTTCCTTCCTTCCTTCCTTCCTTCCTTCCTTCCTTCCTTCCTTCCTTCCTCCCTCCTTATTTCTTCTTTCAGATGGTGCCGAAGAATCCCAACCAGCTGAGGCTCCAGCAGAGGCAGACCAGGAGGAGTCCAAGGAGGACCAAGCGAAAGTTTAACATAGAGAAAAAAATACTATGATTACAAATGAATTTAAAGGGTGACTCTTCTCCTTCTGAATGTGAAGACAGTCCATTTTTATTTGTTTGTCATTTTTTGTGTGGCAATGATTTTCTTATGTTGAGAGTTTCCAACATGCGTTTTTTGGTTCAAGCTATAAGTGGTATGATTTGGGTATGTTCTGTATCTTACATTATTGATTCGATGGTTGGACGTATCCACATTTTGAACTGAGTTTCAAAACCCTACAAAGCAGGACAGGACATTTTCATATTCTGCTTGAGTTGATCAAGCTTGGTTTACGTTCTTTGAGTAACAGGTCCTTCTCCTTCCGCACTTATAAAACTAACAAGTCTGACATGATTTTCACGACTTTACGGAGAACAATGAGTACTATGACATGTTGTTGGCCCCACAACTAAAATCCCCCCTTCCAAATTACATGATTAGCATGAACCATCTTACAACTTGCATGGGAACTCTTCCACTAAGAGGAACTTTTCGCAGTCACAATACAAAAAAAAAAAGTGGCTTCTTTTTGATGTCCTTGGTGTTGTTATGACAGTTTGATATGAATTGGAATTACTCTTGCACTGATGTTAAAAAGAAAATCAAACAAACAAAACGAAAAAACTTTTCCTATGTTCCAGTGAGTGCAATGTCCAGTTTGAATCTGAGGAGTTCAATTGTGAGAAAAAAAAACAATGGTTTCAATGTCTGTTTTCAAAATAAAGCAATGTGCCAATTACCATCATAAGTTGTGGAATATATTTCACCTGCCAAACAAAATATTTGCTAATGAAGCCACTTTCACATAAAGACTGAATTGGAGTATAATAGTAGTATTATTAATGAGATCTGGAGACATCTAGTGGAGCGTAGTGACACCTGCAGCTTAGGGCTTGGTGCTCGATTCAAATTCGTATTGCTCAGCACTATAGCGCGATTGAAATGTAAAGGTCATTTCTGATTGAGTCGACCAATGCAGCGTTTACTGTGAATGCAGTCCGCTAACTCTGGAACAATGGCTTTCCATTTCTGTTGTGCTGTATGGCAGCTCTTCAGCACTACATATTGAATTGAATTCCTGCCATGAAATGATACCCAGCTATTAGCTTATTAGTAGCAAATGCTATACTCTTGGGTCTCAATTCAATCTGAGGTTCAGCGCTATAGCGCACTTGAAATGTAAAGGTTATTTCTGATTAGAGCCGACATATGGAGTGTTTAAAGTGAATGTAGTCTCCGCTAACGCAGGAACATTGCCTTTAAATATCAATCGAACTACAACGCAGATCTTCAGCACTACGGATTGAATCGAGCCCAATTGACCTGACAGTAAAAACATACAGGTCACTTTTAATTTATTTTTTAATTTATTTTTTAAACATAGATAGGTTATAGATACACCCATTCTTCCATACTCCCAGTATTTGGCACCAAAACTTCCAGTTGGTCAGGTCTGTGTTGGAGGATCAGCAAGTGTTTCATAATCACCAGAAAGATTTCTCATGAAGGATTAACTGGTAACCTACATGTGTTGTCCAAGGTTGGCGTCAATTCCACAAATTCAATTCTAATTAAATTCTCTCCCCCTGTAAATTCCCACTTAGTTTCATTCAAATTCTAMGTCAGTCTTTGAATTCAGAGATAATTAAATTCCTCTGAATTCCAATGTTAGGTAAATTCCACAAATTCCAATTCAAATCCCGATATAATCAGMCTGATTATATCACTGTTCAGGCAGCCTACCTATGCTGGAATACAGGTTTGGAATGATTAAAAACAAATCTTACAGTTAATTTCTTATACTATGTGCAATGTAAAAAAAAATACCATTAACTGGTAAATATACAAACAATGGAATTCTAATTCAATTCCAAAACTTGAAGATTTTTCAAATTAGAATTTAATTCAACATAAATTCTCCACTTCATGAGTGAATTCAAGAATTGAATTGGATTTTCAAATTCAATTGGAATTGACCCCAACCTAGCACTACATTTTAAAAGCTACCGTAATTACCCCAACCCCTTCCTGAGTCATCTGATGCCAGAGCATGTCTTTTCCTTGAGTCTTTATCTCAATGGGGCCTACTGGTTTAAAGGTTAGATAAAAACGCTACAAGGCTCATAGCAAATTAATTGGAACCATTTCAGGAGTTCATCGGTGTCCATAGCAATGGCCCTTTCCTTCTATAAAGCCTATCATTTCAGTCAGACAATGCAAATGACTGTACCTACTGGCAAGAGTTCTCCTTCCAGGGATCACACTGTTCAGATAGATTTGTCAGTGTCAATTTCCAATGTCCAGATTAACTGGCTAGAAAGTGTCATAGAAACCCATCTCCTTTTCCAAAACAGATTATAGTTTGTCAAGCACAACAGAAATATATAGTATAGGACACAAATCTCCCAATGAGAATGAACAATAATACATATATTATTTTATTTGCATGTTACATGGTGATGAACACAATTGTACCAGGAAGATACTGTGTTTCAAGCGTTCTCCAAAAAGATTACTCATTGACATCTCAATCCACATTCAAATACAGAACACTGAGTTCAAACAACTTTATTTTGCGTCAAAACATTTTCTTGTATACCTTTTACATACCATTTTTAGAAATCAATCGCAATAACGTTACCATTAATCAAAGCAAATAGAAAAAACAGAGACATTGCTGTGTAATGATTGTATAATTGTCTAGGAATTCCATTCTTGTGACAAAGGGAAGTACAAATGTGACATTCCTCTGTGTCCTACAGTGGAGTATTATCAACAAAGTGAACTTAGGGATAGCCAACTTAAATATATTCAAAAATAAATGTATATACAGGTGAGATAAACCATAAGATGGTGGGTTACACATGTAACCATAGCTTGGTGGGATGGATAAACATGTGGCCAATGTAAATGACTGGTAATTCATGCCGCATGTATCTCTTTCAATGGCTTAAAACAAGCCAAAGTAACTCAACAGTGTGTGCAGACACACAAGCCAATTTTATACAGCGATGGGATGCAACGTTTATTATTAGAAAGAATCTAGGTAGACATGTCAGTCCCCTTCAGTTCCCCAGGTATCAGTCATAAGGGATCAGGGGCTGTATTCATAGGCAGGGTACAGCGCAGTCAGGTGAGAGCCCTCCTCTTGGGAAAGACTTCAGCTAAACATCTGACGACTCACTGGCTGAGGAGTCTGTCAATCACTGCAAGACCGCCCACTGCTTTCCCCCAGTGCTTTAGCTTTGACAGGTAGACATATACAGTACTGTACTATAGTCCACATGCCTTCCCATTCAGACATGTAAAAACACTTCCCATTAAATTATAATACATACCTCTTTATTGGAGTGTTAATAAACTATCGTCCAGAGGCAGGATGTACAGTAGGCCTAGCGTTCATTGTTTTATGGGTAATTGAAAATACAGAGATGACACACAGATAGATTTTCAGTATAGCACTAAGGCTAACATACAGCAAGTCTGTTTTCTAACAAAGAACTCAGACTGCTTAGATGGACAACTACCTTCCAGTCATGGTTCCAAAGCAGTAGGAATACAGTGGAGGTTTTTTAATGATGATGAGATTTCAGAGAGCATTACTTACATTACAGGTTGSTTTTGTGAACACACTGACTTGACAGATAGCGGTAGACAATGTTATCATGAGACCGGTCTGTTTTGTTGGCCTCAGTTGTTCATCAATTCATTTTGGCATTCAGCTCATGGTCACTCTCCATGAGCTTTCATTTTAGAAACCAAACACATCTATGTACCCAACTCAAAGAAAAACTAAAACAATGTTGTAATTGGAAAGGTACAATAAATGCACAAACTTGACCTTATTAAACCCGTTTAAAAACATTGTTCTCTAGTGGTTTTACTTGTATGGTGCAAAGCGCTGCTGCCATGGAATACTTCAAGTTAATTATCAATAAATGACGGACTTATTTAGAAATATGGATATATTAAATGTGTCTTTATATATAAGGACATTGGATTCAAGTATATACACCATTAACGGAAATTATTGAAAATAAATCCATAAATTATGAATTTCCATATGTCATTATGAAAACACACATACAGAAAAGAAAAGCACATCATTCATGTCATACATTTCTATCCAAATTCCAGCAGTATAACTGTGGTAGCTCAAAATTTATTGGAGAAAGTCGACAACATAAAATCTAATATGGCAGGCCATTTCTGAAGCTAAATACAGTTTGCCATAGAGAAACTGAACAGCATATAATTGGTTTGTAATCATACAAGCAACATGTACTGTAACAATAATTACTATTTTTCTTGTTACAGTGGTGAAACAAGTTATTTTTTATCATATAGACACTTAAAAAAAAAAATTATATACAGTAACGCATCAATATTACGCATGTTTTGTTTGATGAAGGTCATGAAAGTAAGTCTTCCTTTTCGACATAAAGATTATTACACATTTGCACTGATGCAAACCATGCTAGTCCACAGTTATTGTGCATCTCCTTTGATGCGTCCAAAAATCAGCCAGTTATGGGTTATGATCCCTTTACTATTGAAATTAAGTATACCAAATATAACATTGCATGTTCTACTGTTTTTCTGTAATGTTGACTGGAGTATGTTGGCTTTGACATAATGCGTATTATAAACACTTTCAAATCTATTGTTTTGTATTTTTTAAATGTCAATTTTTTGACATATATTGGCGTATTATTGTTTGATGATGCACTGGTTACAATGACCTTTTAGTCTAACAATACAGTACAATTCCATTAGGAAAGTAACAGTAGCTTGAATGTCTCAGTGCTTCTCATAGATATCCATGATTGTTGTACTTGACCTGAAATCCCTGCCATTTGGGAGTTTAGACTTACGTATTCATGGGGACAAAATACAATGAACCACACCCAATCCCCCCCAACTGAAACATGAGTAACGACAGCGGAAAAGCAAGACTTCAGCATCTTCAAATGGTAATAACTGTTTCTTTTTTTTAAAACACTGTTTGTTCCATTTTCTCCATTTCATATTTTTTTGTTACTAAAACTTATTAATAAGCCCATTCTATCTTCTTATTATCTAGTTTGGTGCGTCGAAGCACGTCAGGATTTTTGTTACGTTATGCAAACAGTCTCAATGTAATAACCGGGTAGGTAATAACAATGGTAGGTTGGTGGTGTTATTAACACTTGAAGAGAAGGCAGGTGATGGAGGCCAGGAGGAGCCACAGTGACTGGGATAGGCAGGCGGAGCCGTTGATGTCTCGACCCGTCCCAGGTCCTGGAGGGAGAGGGAGAGAAAGATTCAGAGGAAGAGAAGTTCAAGACTAACATATTCGTTTTGTTGATGTTTCATTCAATATATGTCACTTCTATGTGATGTAATAATGTGTAAATGTATACATTGCTATGCCTGTCTGAGTCCCTGTCTGAGTAGCGGTACTGCTGCTATGACTCTACAATAATTAATTTGTGTGCAGTGAGTGACATCTGGTGGTCAGACCATGTATTACAGCCTTTTCTAGTCCCACATCTAAATGGAATGGGCCTAGAATTTGTAACATTGTCTAATGTGTCTAATTTCAGAGACATTTAATTAAGAGATTTTGGGGGACTGCATATTATTCCAAAGTCACTTACTATAGAGGAAGAGACTAGCATTTTGGATCCCGAGTTTGTTGGTTGCAACACAAGTGTAGTTTCCATAGTCCTCTTCTGTAACGTTGGAGATCATCAGGACAGTTGTGGTCCCTACGATCTGGATGCTGATTCCCTGGGCGTTGGATAGCCTGGACAAGACGGCACATCACGTTAGGCATTATAACACAATATGCATAAGACTCAGGACATCTGATTAGTCTGCCACTTTTGTCTTTAGAATAGAATACAGTACTAGTCAGCTCGTTTCAAAAGAAAAGTGAATGTGAAATTCAATATTCACACAGTTCCTCTCCTACATTTACATATAAATAATGAATTATGATAACATTGGTTTGCCTTATCATAGAGTCTATTGACACTGAGTACACACAACATGACATAGACTGACCAGGTGAATCCAGGTGAAAGCTATGATCCCTTATTGATGTCACTTGTTAAATCCACTTCAATCAGTGTAGATGAAGGGGAGAAGACAGGTTTAAGAGGATGAATGGGCAAGACAAAAGATTTAAGTGCCTTTGAACTGGATATGGTAGTAGGTGCCAGGCACACCGGTTTGTGTCCAGAACTGCAACGCTGCTGGGTTTTTCACGCTCAAGTTTCCCGTGTATATCAAGAATGGTCCACCACCCAAAGGACTTCCAGCCAACTTGACACAATTGTGGGAAATATTGGAGTCAACATGGGCCAGTATCCCTGTGGAACGCTTTTAACACCTTGTAGTGTTCATGCCCCAACGAATTGAGGCTGTTCAGAGAGCAAAAGGGCAACTCAATATTAGGAAGATGTTCCTAATGTTTGGTATACTCCGTGTATAATACATTGTAGAGACACACTTAAGGTAACGTATGAAGGGCTTCAAACTAATCCAACATCTAATGTGCTAGGATAGCTGAGACTGACTTAAGGAGGCAGTGGGTTTGGTTTTGTGCTGACACACGGTAGTATAACACATTTGCATAAAAAGTAAAGCGAGTGCACATCATGAGACAGCATAATCTGGTGGCGGGGAAGCAGAAAGTTGAAAAAGTGCTGAGATCCTCCTAGTGGGACACATTGGGTGGAGTATGGAGGGACTACAGAACGTTAGTGGGACACATTGGGTGGAGTATGGAGGGACTACAGCACTGTTAGTTAGGCACACATTGGGTGGAGTATGGAGGGACTACAGAACTTTAGTAGGACACATTGGGTGGAGTATGGAGGGACTACAGAACTTTAGTAGGACACATTGGGTGGAGTATGGAGGGACTACAGAACTTTAGTAGGACACATTGGGTGGAGTATGGAGGGACTACAGAACGTTAGTGGGACACATTGGGTGGAGTATGGAGGGACTACAGAACGTTAGTGGACACATTGTGGTAGTATGGAGGGACTACAGAACGTTAGTGGACACATTGGGTGGAGTATGGAGGGACTACACAACTTTAGTAGGACACATTGGGTGGAGTATGGAGGGACTACAGAACTTTAGTAGGACACATTGGGTGGAGTATGGAGGGACTACAGAACTTTAGTAGACACATTGGGTGGAGTATGGAGGGACTACAGAACGTTAGTGGGACACATTGGGTGGAGTATGGAGGGACTACAGAACGTTAGTAGGACACATTGGGTGGAGTATGGAGGGACTACAGAACTTTAGTAGGACACATTGGGTGGAGTATGGAGGGACTACACAAACTTTAGTATGGAGGACTACACAACTTTAGTAGGACACATTGGGTGGAGTATGGAGGGACTACAGAACGTTAGTAGGACACATTGGGTGGAGTATGGAGGGACTACACAACTTTAGTAGGACACATTGGGTGGAGTATGGAGGGACTACAGAACTTTAGTGGGATCGTTGACACCACCAGTGATGATAAGGCCAATGAAGACATGTGGCTCATGTCATGGAAAATGGCATTAAACCAAAATATCAAACCTGGGCCAGGTGACTCCCTAGACACTAAAGGCACTATGGGATTTCAGAACACATGCATGCTGTTAGATGATTGGGTGTGGTTCTAGCAGCACAGCATGGTATGGTTCCTAAAGACAGAAAGTTAGTTGAGGCAAAAACAAAAGGAGGGAGGGTAGGTGGTTGTTTGGGGTGGATGGGTGGGCATATAATGCAAACGTCTAGCAATCCAAAGGTTGCGTGTTCGAAGCTCATCACGGACAACTTCAGCATCTTAGCAACTTTGCAATTACTTACTACTTTTTTAGCTACTTTGCAAATACATAGCATGTTAACTAACCCTAACCTAACTCCTAACTTTAAACCCTAAGCCTAACACCTAGCTTAGCTAACGTTAGCCACCTAGCCAACGTTAGCCACAACAAATTGGAATTCGTAACATATCATACTGAATGGAGGAAGACAGAGTTACATGTACAAGGTTGAGCAGTAGGGAATACAACATTTCCTGGTCTGGTCATAAGCAATTGTGTGAAGTCTGAAGCATCCAGTGAATGGATCCAAATAATACCAAGTTCATTGCACCATCATCTTCCACTGGCAGATGGCAGCACATGTCTTTAAAATGACATATTAACTTTAAGAAGTCACAGCCATTCTTTAACAGAAGGACAGCTTTGATTCCAGTATTGAAATGGGGCAAAGGGTACAGAGACGGGGACTGGTTTGAACGGGAATGTGTCAAACAATCAGGCAGACACATCTCACTCCTCGACTCTCCAGTTTGCATGTGGGTGCATCTAAAGTAGGCTATTACAGGAAARGGTGAGTGACAGAAGTAGGATGTCTACAGGCTGTTGATAAAGGAAATCAACAAGACATGTCGAGCTTTGTAGGTGGCAGGGAAAATAAAAACATTTCTCAAGTGGTTGTGACAGCAACTCATGTCGATGGGGAGAAACAAAAACGCTGTCCCATATTCAACACTGGTGGAATATCAGGCTCTGAACAGCACAGGAGCCTGAACAAGAACCAACCTACMGTAACTAGCCTGGTTAAACCCGACTGAACTCTACGCTCACCATCGTTTCAGTTCACAATGAGTGAGTGCAGTGTTCAGTCAGTGTTAACCAGGCTATACTGTACTACCCCCCTCTTCCCCTAAGACTTTCACGCAGCATAGTTCAGGGCAGGTGCCAAGACGCGGGATGTAATCAGAAACTAGAGACTAATAGAGGACCGGGAGGTTCCAGATCAAAGGACCAAGCCGCAGCAACAGTAACGAGCCTCAGAATCCCCAGTAGAAGATTAGGAGGAGCGGGTCAGTCTTGGGAAATGCTAATTGCTACACTATCAATAAGCACTACAGGATTCCTATACATCAGATGCCACTGGGAGATGGTGTGGAGATTTCAGTGGTAAAGTAGTTCAAATGTAACAGCAGTCGTGGGCAGTCATGACAAGGTCAGTGCTGGTAAGGTTAAAGGAAATTACAGGAAACAAGTTGGGGAACAAGCCTCTTGCAATGTGGAAGTAAATATGCTTGATATGGTACATTAAGTTCATGGTTAAAGACAAGACATAAAATCAGCTGGCCGAGCATGATTTGATATGATGGTATTGTATTACATTAAGCAAGTTGTTGAAGGAGATAAAGTAATAACACTGTACATCATGCAGATGTAAGGAAGGGAACTTAAAGGGATATCAGAGTTTCAATTCAAAGTGTGGCAGATGTTTTCTGACCTCAAAGGTAGTCTAATGTCGACACGAGTCCACATCCCATGCCATTGGCTGTGTAGATCCAGCTATATTACTCAACCCTAAATGAAAAGATAAGCACAGCAAATCTGGAAATTATATGGTGCTTATCRTTTCCATTCATTTTGGATTGTGGCATATCGCTGGATCCGCAAAAACAGATGGCCTGAGATGTGGATTTATCTCAAGAAATAACCAAGCCAGGAGTTCAGGGGAACAAAACAACTACAGTAAGATTGTAACCCACAAGGTTTCATGGTTCCTTGAGATGTGCAGGTTGTTGGCGTTGTAATAATCGAATGTCAGCCAGACAGCCACTCACAGAGTAGACAACCGTTCGCTGTCCATGGTGCTGAAATTGCACCATGTCTATGCGGCTGCATGCCTATCGAATCGATGGCAGGCTTTCTATGGTGCCATGGCATGGCTTTGCTTTAGCTAATGGATAAATGTTTATTGGTAGCCCTATTTGGTCGTCATTTTCTCAGGTTAAGCCTAACATTTCACGAAGCTATACACGGTGTCGCAATGCTGCCATTTTTAGACTGCTGGCTGGTGGTAATAATGTAATTACTTGTTCAGTAATTAAAGTTGGAAATTCTAACAAAGCAGATTGTCAAATACATTTTTGATACAACATAAATAATATACAGCTGTCCTGGACAGGCTACCTGAACCTGCCTGAACTAAGCCGTCATCGTGCTCTCTTCCAGCTTGTATAACAAGTTGTTGTGCGTAAAACCAGTAATGCATTAAGTCCCCCCTCAAAACAACTGTTTCATTATGCAGTCTACTATCTATAGCTGCGAGTTAGGTGCGATCTAGGTGCTATTTATAAACTCTTAATCAAAATTTCACATCAAATAGCCTAACAATGGGGGAAAACATTGTCGGTTTGAGGATCATTTCAGCCACTATTTATTGTTGAACTCAGCGGGTTTTGTCTGGCAAATAGCCTACACAAATGGGCTGCAATATTCAAGGTAAATTAAATTAGGCCTAAATCAAATTAAATCCAACTTGAGAGACTCGCGTGTTTTCAGCATGGCCTGTAGGTCCAGGTTATGGCCCGACTGTGTTCTATACTGAGTATTGCCACCCCAGATAGTCTTTCCTGAGACATTGTGCATTATACACTAAGTGCACAAAACATTAAGAACACCTTCCTAATATTGAGTTACACCACTTTACTCCCTCAGTACAGCCTCAGTTTGTTGGGGCATTGACTCTACAATATGTCAAATGCTTTCCACAGGGATGCTGGGCCATGTAGACTCAAATCAAATCACATTTTATTGGTCACATACACATGGTTAGCAGATGTTAATGCGAGTGTAGCGAAATGCTTGTGCTTCTAGTTCCGACTATGCAGTAAAATCTAACAAGTAATCTAACAAATTCACAACAACTACCTTATACACACAAACACACACAAATGTAAAGGGATGAATAAGAATATGTACATATAAATATATGGATGAGCGATGGCGTGCGGCATTGGCAAGATGCAGTAGATGGTGTAGAATACAGTATATGAGATGACATGAGATGAGTAATGTAGGATATGTAAACATTATTAAAGTGGCGTTATTTAAAGTGACTAGTGATACCTTTATTAAGTATGTTTATTTAAGTGGCCAGAGATTTCAGTCTGTATGTTGGCAGCAGCCTCTCTATGTTAGTGATGGCTGTTTAACAGTCTGATGGCCTTGAGATAGAAGCTGTTTTTCAGTCTCTCAGTCCCAGCTTTGATGCACCTGTACTGACCTCGCCTTCTGGATGATAGTGGGGTGAACAGGCAGTGGCTTGGGTGGTTGTTGTCCTTGATGATCTTTTTGACCTTCCTGTGACATCGGGTGCTGTAGGTGTCCTGGAGGGCAGGTAGTTTGCCCCCGGTGATGTGTTGTGCAGACCGCACTACCCTCCGGAGAGCCTTACGATTGAGGGCGGTGCAGTTGCCGTACCAGTCGATGATACATCCCAACAGGATGCTCTCGATTGTGCARCTGGAAAAGTTTGTGAGTGTTTTAGATGACGAGCCAAATTTCTTCAGCCTCCTGAGGTTGAAGAGGCACTGCTGCGCCTTCTTCACCACGCTGTCTGTGTGGGTGGACCATTTCAGTTTGTCTGTGATGTGTACACTGAGGAACTTAAAACGTTCCACATTCTCCACTACTGTCCTGTCGATGTGGATGGGGGGGTCCCTCTGCTGTTTCCTGAAGTCCACGATCATCTCCTTTGTTTTGTTGACGTTGAGTGAGAGGTTATTTTCCTGACACCACACTCTGAGGGCCCTCACCTTCTCCCTGTAGGCTGTCTCGTCGTTGTTGGTAAACAGGCCTACCACTGTAGTGTAGTCTGCAATCTTGATGATTGAGTTAGAATCGTGCATGGCCYCGCAGTCATAGATGAAAAGGGAGTACAGGAGAGGGCTGAAAATYCACCCTTGTGGGGCCCCAGTGTTGAGGATCAGCGGGGTGGAGATGTTGTTTCCTACCTTCACCACCTGGGGGCGGCCCGTCAGAAAGTCCAGGACCCAGTTGCACAGGGCGGGGTCGAGACTCCAATGCTTCCCACAGTTGTGTCAAGTTGGCTGGATGTCCTTTGGGTGGTGTACCATTCTTGATACACATGGGAAACTGTTGAGCATGAAAAGCCCAGCAGCATTGCAAGTTTTGGACACGAACCGATGAGCCTGGCACCTACTACCACACCCCTTTCAAAGGCACTTAAATCTTTTGTCTTGAACATTCACCCACATGCACAATCCATGTATCAATTGTCTCAAGGCTTAAAAATCATTCTTTAACCTGTCTCCCCTTCATCTACACTGATTGAAGTAGATTTAACAAGTGATATCAATAAGGTATCATAGCTTCCACCTGGTCAGTCTATGTCAATGAAAGAGCAGGTGTCCATCGCACTGCACACAATTTAGTCTTGAATGATGAATGCCAATATACATATACCAGAGATAAGGGACTGTTGATATTGCAACCACACAACTCAAACGACAGTTCACCAGTATGAACCAAAAATTTAAGAACTGTTGTCTGCTAAATATGATAACCTGTTTGCATCTACCAATGTTTTAGCTGTCCAGCATCCAGACAACCTTCCTCCAGAGCTTCCTATCTCTTTCTGTAAGGTGTTGAGGCCGGGAATTAAGGCGAATGAGAGGCTGAAATATAAAGATGTTGCTGAACTGATACATTTGAAGCACCACTCCCGGCTTCTGCCCAGTTTCCCTGATGTTGCTACGGCAATCAAGCTATTTTTAACCATCCCTGTAACTGTCGCTTCTGCGGAGAGATGGTTTTCTAAACTAAAAATCATAAAGAACTACCTAAGGCTCTCGGGTCTGATACGCGCTTTTGAACACCTGAGTAAGCTCCACACATTGCACTGGCGCTGTCGTAGCCTTGACGATATACTACCTAATACTTTCAATCAGTTTAATTTGTTAGTTTTCAAGACCTGGGCACTTTTTCAGTCACATTCGTGAAGCCCAAGAAACAAAACACTTAGTCTCCTAGTACATATGAAATTTAAAAAGGTTTATGAATGAATGACAATTTGGAGGGTTACGGCCAAAATGATTATTATATWTWTTTTTTAATTACATTGATAACAGGCGTAAGGCCCCCCAGAATTCGTAAGCCCCCCCCCCCCCCATCTTCGGGGGTGTTCGATAAACCAGTGCAGTAAATGTATGTTTTGCATTTGTAAAAAAAAATTGGGATGATAATTAAGTTTTCTTTTACCTTTATTTAACTAGGCTAGTCAGTTAGGAACAAATTCTTATTTTCAATGACAGCCTAGGAACAGTGATTATTACATTTGTTACATTTATTACATCTGCCCCTGAACAACTGCCTTGTTCAGGGGCAGAACGACAGATTTTTACCTTGTCAGCTCGGGGATTCAATCTTGCAACCTCTCGGTTACTAGTCCAATGCTCTAACCACTTGGCTACCTGCCGCCCCAATAGTTGAGTGTTAAAGGTTTCCAAAACCGTATCGTAATCAAGTATCAATTTCCAGATAAAGCGTTTCACACTTGACCAAATCCCCTCTGACCCGTTGTTATAAGATAATGGTACTGAACAATTTAAATATCTGAACAATCATCAATTCTAGTATCTAGACTACTTTTGCTCTTCAGTTTAATTTTTTTTTTATCACAATCATCGACTTGACTTAGAGCTTACAAAGACTGTTTAGTGTGTGTTATTTTATTTTCATGAATATTACCATAAACACTCTCACTTTTCTGCTTTGCATAGCCACTGAATATGTTACAGTGAAGCAATCTCAGAGCACATGACTAGTGCTAAGAGAAAGGAACATGGTTGTCATTGCTTAGTTGGAATATGATCCCATACAAATGTCCACCTACAGTTCTCCTCTATAAAAGTGTCCTCTCTGTCACAGGTGTGAAAATGGTTCCCTAGACAACTTTTACATTTTCATATGATAGGCAGAGGAGTCTGGTGGGAGGAGCTATAGAAGGACGGGTTCATTGTAATGGCTGGAATGGAATCAATGGAACGGAGTCAAACGTCGTTTCCATATGTTTGATACCATTCCATTTATTACATTCCAGCCATAACAATGTGCCCATCCTCCTATAGCGCCCACCAGCCTCCTTTGACGATAGAGCAGGTTCTTCCCCCATTATGACGAAAGGATATGTACTAAATGGCCAATCTGGGAGTCAAACAACATCATAATGCTTACCTCTTGTCATCTCTGTACCACTCAAACGCTGGTTTGGGCACTGCGGCCGCGTCACACTGAAGGACCCCCATACGGCCCACCTGGGTTTCAGAGCTCTTGGCATTCTTGATGGCGGGAGGATCTGAGGATCCAATCACAATAGTTCATCTTGGTTATATTTCTTTCCCCTCTGCATAAAACCAATCATCAATTAATGAAAGACATATCATGGATCTCAATGTAGTAAAAACAACTGGGCGTTATAAAAAACGTAAGGCCAGGAGAAACAGGAGTCACCCCCCCAAAATGAACCTACAGTTGACGACAACATTGACGTATTTGACGTCCGGTGTGGCCACGTCATTGCTGGCTTTGCATTCGTAGCGGCCCGCCTGGTTCCTCATGATCCCTGATATATCCAGGTACTCCTCCCCATCTAGAGAATCGGCTGTGGGGAGACACAGAGAGAGCGAGAGAGGGTGAATGGAGGACAAAGGGAGAACAGAATAGCTTCCAGGAAAAGCAGAACACTGTTCAATGCAGCTCTGATACTTCCAATCAGCCTGAGTAATGTCGGACCAAATGTTTGTATCAAATGGAGAGTCAAATAGACGAACCTGAAACAGCAGCTCCCTTAATTAGTCACGTATGTCTCCCGAGTTTCTCTCATTTAGCCTATCTACTCAGAATATGGACATATTTCCCAGTCAGATCTAGGTGTGATCAGGATGAGGAGAATGCCAAGCATGTGGATAAGACGCTGACTCCGCAGTGCTGTCTTGGGTAGATTAGATACCGGTACAATTGCTACATACAGTGCCATGGGATAGCATTGATGAAGGTACCATGGGGTAACATTGACTAAAGCTGTTCACAAATGTACTGTATCAACATTTCTCTTGGCATTGCTAAATGGATATTGATTGATAGGTACAATAGCCTGCAGTGAATGCATGAAGACTCCTGAGACATATTTAACCTTATAACCAACATGTTTTTCCCAACCCCCTCAAATGTGTAGAAGACAGAGACAGTGTCTGAAAAAAGAAAAACACACAAAAACAGCTAAACCTCCAAATGCCACCGAACCCGACTAAATAAAACAATGGGCACGCCTCAACTGAGCTGACACTCAGGGAGCAAGGTCTTCTACCCTGTGAAATTAAGTAACAACGCTGGAACTTGAATATGGAAGGCTGTTCCAAAACAATTTCTTCGCTTTGTGAACACTGATGGGTTCTGACTTCTAAACTTAAATTTATGAAATATTCTTGCCCATGTCACTGAGGGAGAGGGGGGAATGCAGAACGTTTACATTCTGCCAGAACATGTTATTGTTAGACATCAGGTATCCTATGGAGAGGAGAAGGGCCACAGTCTGGTACAAGTCAACAGGACAGCCGTGAGTTGGGGAGGAGTGAGTTGGGGAGGGCTGAGGTCAGGTCAGATGAAGTTAGAAGAACATGCATCACTAAAGTCCTGTCTAGCAACAGAGATGTATTGGCTGTCCAGATGTGAAAGGAGGAGACTCAGCATAGGACGAAGGTTTAAATACCAGCGCTTGTGTAAATATGTCTTTGTCTTATGCAGCTGTGTGACCCACTTGGTGAATAAACCTGGTTTGAGCTTTACTAATCGTCTGTGAGTTTTAACTCTGTTTAGTTTAGACTCTAACAACACACACCTACCTTGTCTTAAATAACAAAACAAAAATACAACATTTGACATATCACATTTTTCCAATTAGAGACTCTCAAGTTATTCTCATCGATTTGTTTGTGGCTAAATCCGAAATGTGGTCTCAGTAAACATACCTAACAACCTCAACTTCAAGTCTCAAACTGCAACGCAGCAGCACTCCCAGCTGCATGCCCAATGTATCAAGCTCTTTCTCTGCTACACCCATAGAACTAGAATACTCATAATTTACTAGTCATTTAGAAGGATCTCTATGGCTACGCCTCTGTTTCTCTGGTTGGTATTATTGTCTGGTGTAGTTCAATGCTTATGAAAAGAGCAATCAGATCAAAGGGTCCTCCTAGCATGACCACTGCAGCCATGTCAAACACGCTCATCGTGGACAAAGGATGCCATGATTGGAAAAGTAGGATGGAAATCAGTTGCCATGGAAATGTATTGTGGCTGCTTGATCGTTTTATCATTAAGGCAGTTGGACTTCACCTGAATAGATATTTCTTGAGGGGCTAGAGAGAGAAGAAGATGGCTTGGCTACAATCTACAGTACTGTAGCTTACTTACAGAATATATCTAGGTAACACTTTATTTGGATAGTCCATCTGTAGTTGCTCTACAGACGATCAGTAAAATGTATACTATCTACTAACCCTTACCCAAGCTCTAACCTTAACCTAACCCTAACCTTAACCCTTACCCATATTCTAAACCTAACCCTGACTGTAACCTTAGCAAGCAGGTTTCCATCTACAGATCTACAGACTATCCAAATAAAGTGTGACCAAAATGATTAGAATAATGAAACATATTTACTACAAGCGAACTGGAAATATTAAGTCAATAACTCAACGACCAAAAACTGTTTTTGTTTAATTCATTACTCTATTAAATAAAAAATGTCGCCCAGGAGGCTTGAGCAGCCTCTTGATAAACATTTATCTCTTTACATACACTTCAAGTATTAACTCTCAGAAACAAAGTAACGATGAAAAATAGGCCTACCTTCACCAGGAAAGAACCTGTTTCTATAGCTATTCTATCTCTGTGTGGATTCAGCAGGTATACGTCACTGCTTTCCGTGGGCCCCATGGGGAATGGAAAAGTGATTGATTTGGAGCACATTCAAAATCCCATGATGGCACAGCCATACAACTCTATGCTAATCCAGTGAGTGAGTGAGAAACCCAATGAGGTGGGAGAGCATGGAGTGCACATTTCTTATTTCACATAATCATCTTAGAATGTCGGAGCAATAAATCAGCTTGAGTGGGAAAGAAAGAGAGGAATTCCAAATCACAGACTATGATAGTTTGTGTGGGTGTGTATGTTTTTGTTCGTGGCTGTGTGTGAACTGTAGAAAATGGAAGACTGAGGTGTGTGTGTGGGAGAGAGTGTGTCTATGCCTGTATCCTGTTCTGGCTGGGTATACAAGTTTAAGACATGAATAGGTGTTCTCTACTATTCTCCCCCGAAAGTCCTGGGCTCACTCAGTTAAAAACAAAGCCAATGATGTTCCCTTGACGCAGACAGACCCCTAGGAGAACTGTCCAAGACCATCCTGTTGAGCGGCTAGCTCTGCCTAGCGTTGCTAAACATCCCCCTTCACTTCAGCTTATTGTGAATACAGGCAAAAGTTTAAGGTCCAAGACATTCAGCACCACACCTCTCTAACTTGCTTTGAGCTCGGATGTACTTTAGATAGTATCTATCTTGCTAAGCTGCAAACACATGACAAGCTATGACAATTAAATAAACTATTTCCACTTCATGACTCTCACCCATTTATGATGAACGGTGTTTATGAAAACGGAACTTAAAAACTTCTCTATGAAAATGGCACTTAAATTCAACTTTGATGAAAAGCTCAATTTTGCTTGTGCCATGCTTTAATTTATCATGTTGCCTGTGCGCCAGCAACAATGAAAGACAAGGCATATAATTATTTCCCAACAAATTCTAGTTCCGAATAAAAGGCGTACGACCCTAGGGCTATCTAGCACCAGGATTGGGGAGCAACATAAAAGTGCAGTGGTCCGTGAGCCTCACACTCATAAATGTGTGGTGAAAGGTTATTTGCATTGAGCCGTATTACTTTGGGATTGTCTCAACAATTGAATTGCCTTATATTCTTGGGAAAACAACTACATTATGGTGAAGGCACAACAGAGAAGGGGGCTACTGAGGGGAAGACAGCTCATAATAATGGCTGGAATGGCATGAATGGAATGGATTCAAACACATCCATGTGTTTGAGACCATTCCATTTATTCCGTTCAAGCCATTACTATGAGCCATCCTCCCCAATTAAGGTGCCACCAACTTCCTGTGTCCCCAACCCACTACCACCTCCCAACCACTCCCCCAGACACACACACAGAGTCCCCTGCCAGGAGGGAGCTGAGAGCCTGCAGCAGCATATAACTCATCTCAGAATGAATCAGATGGGACTGGGTAGGTCAACTCTAATCCTGGTCACATTAGCATGGAATCACAGAAATTCCACTCACGTTTGAGCCTCGTACTGCAGCACGGAATGCCCACCTAGCCAAAAGATCCCGTATATTTCTGATGACAAGTTTCCTTGAACAGGGTAGTTCAACTGTGTGTGTGTGTGTGTGTGCGTGTGTGTGTGTGTGCGTGTGTGTGTGTGTGCGTGTGTGTGTGTGTGTGTGTGCGTGCGTGCGTGTGTGTGTGCGTGTGTGTGTGTGTGTGCGTGCGGTGTTTTGGACAGACCTTTCGTAAGGGAACTAGAAGGCAGATTTGAGACACTATAGAGAGCAAAGCACAATCCATCAGTGAGGAGAGACTCAGCATCAGGTAGCAGCGCAACTGCAGTTGGCAACTAAATGCTAATTTGCATCGCCATGCATTATTCATGAGCATCATTTACCACTATGCGAAATGTTAGATTTATTTTGTGAATACTAATTTATGTTAAGCAGTTGATTTGAGGAGAACTTGAGGAGAAGGGTCCAAAATGGCTCTGCAACATTTCTTTTCTTTTGTCTCCTCTACTTTCCAAGTGTTGTCAAATGGAAAACGCTCGGCTTTATCTTTCCCAAACACACGGAGTCAATCTTTTTGTCAGGCCATTGTCTGATTTAGATGATGAGCGGTCAATACATAATTACCCCAGCCTGTTCTTTAAGACTCTTAGTGGGAAGATAATGGACAAATGACTGAGCTGAAGCACCACCCATCTTTATCATTATTTTGGTCACATCAGCAGTTTCGGGCCAATCTAAATGAAAACACCCACATGCTGACATATACGGAGGTCTTCAGGGAAACATTATCTAAGACCACTCTTAGATCAAAACCTAAAAGCTCAAAACCATTTTACAGATATCATTCCCATTAGTGCAGGCGTGCCGTATCACGCTGATCAGCGCATCAGATAAACAAATCTATTTTATTGAATCATAGACTACACATTATTCCAGCGTGGCTTCTAATTTCCTGAGTCTTTATGGATTGGTCAAATAGGGTTGCCTTGGGACACGCTCTTTGTGTTGACCAAGGACACTCAGGTCACATCACCCTTAGCACATCCCATGATGCACCACGTTGTGGTCACAAAGGCCTGGAGGGGGAGCTGAGAGTGATGATGGGAGAGAGTCACACAACAACAAGTGTGCCTCTTTTTAGTCAGTGTGGCTGGGTGGTGCTAATGGTGTGTGTGTGTGTGGACGGGATAAACCTCCAGTGACAGTGGACAGGTCTGGGATCAGCTGCAGTGCCAGATGCGGAGCTCTCTCTCTGTCTGTGATCCCTGGGGGGAGCACTTAATCCCCTCCCACGAGCAGCCCTCTACATGTGTCACACCCGCTGCCAGGGCTGAACCTGAGCCACCCTGACAAGGGCCTGTCACATCTCACAGTTCACAGCCTTCTCAGGGACAGCCTGGAGAATGTCAGCAAGGCACTGCCTGTTTCCTGCACTGAGCACGGAGGAGCAGTGAGCCTTCCATGAACATGCAAGTCAGGGACCTTGGGATTGTGTGACTAGTTCTGGGAAGTTCTCGACATCAATCTCAGGGCTGACAGAGGTGGGGACTCTGGAGTGTGTAGCATGCTGAGCTGTGGTGGACAGGGATGAGTTGTGTATTATTGAGACCAAGTCACTCATAGTATAGAGAATGGCAGGGACAGACTTTGACCAGAAATAGATCCGGGCATCTTTAACACACCGGCCCATTGTTTCCCTCAAGGCCGCCACACCGGCCCGAGTATCCCATGATTATCCAAATAATTATAATTTTGTTGAAAAACAGCAACTATTAATACAGGCCCACTGTGTTAAAGATGGACCAGTCCATCTGGTATTTGCCAGAATTGCCCTATGGCTAGTCCACTCTGGAGCATGGCTGGTTTCAGAGTAGTATGGGGAGAACACTCTTATTTAACAGCTAGGATGTTGTTTTAGAATACATTTTAATCTAATCTGATTTTAACATCCCTGTCTGAGCATAATGGTTAATTGGTTTGACTAGATGTCTACTAATGTGCAGTACATTTGACATTTTAGTCATTTAGCAGACACTCTTATCAAGAGTGACAAACAATTAGTGCATTCATCTTAAGATAGCTAGGTGAGACAACAACACATCCCGATCGTATCAAGTACATTTTTCCTCAACAAAGTACACCACCAGATGTAAACCGATTTGCAAGAATAATTCATGTGCAAGAATAAGTCTGGATGTTGGGAGGGGCAAGCCCTGCTTGTCCAGGTGTGTGAGTTCTCATCAGTAGAGCGGAGGTTGATCCTGGCTATACCCCTGCAGCATTAAATGAGTGCCAAAAGGCATTATATCAGGGGCGGGAACATCAAATGCATACTTTAACATTAATTAACTGCGCTCAGCTCTTGAATTATCCAATGATGTGAGTGATCACACATTTAATGAGATCTCTTATTCGCATACTTAAATATACCCCTCAAAAACATCACTTTTTCCCTCAAAAAGCCATGTACCACTGATGTCTATGAGTGGCTTCCCATAGCCCAAAGCGTGTAATACGAGGAGCACCAAAGGGCATGTATATTTCATACTTGTCTGACTTCCATTTTGGTGGTCCGGGAAGCGTGCACTGAAAGATTCCTTGCTTTACCAAGAGTTCCACTTTCTTCGCAGCATTTTCAGTGTGGTGCCCTCCGCCCCCGCCTGTGACCTTTACAGATACACTTCAGAAATAAACATTGGGTGGGGTGGAGACACACTGAGGCAGAACACATGCCCAGAGAGAACGGAGGCTGTGCGCCTTGCTCTATTGATCACATCCCCACACACAGTAAGCCCGGCAATGTTCTGCTTCCCAGTCAATATCAGGGACAACAACATCCAACGTCCTCAATGAATACAACTATTGGCATAAAATGCAATAGCTGACATTTTCTTACTTCCAATCCCAATGTGTGTACAACGTGGAAATCTCTAAAATATCGGAATAAATAGCACATACTATTGCTAAGCCTGCATTTTTCCTGTATCTGCATCTTTCCAGGAAGGAAAATAGGTGAAGGGCTAGAATTTGGGAGGGAGACAACAGACTAATGTCATGGTTTCTGTCTGGAACTCTGGGAAGCGAATAGTGGCGATCCCAGACCATGCAGGGAGAGCTGAAATAGAAAATGACAGTTCTTTCATCCAATACATCATTTTAAGTCATGTTACGTTTCAATTGTGCTCTCTGTTATACTCTGCTAGAATAATGAAGAGGCACTCCTCTGACAATCTGACAGGTCTGAAAGAATAATATCAATCTGGACTCTGATGGAAAAGTGGGGACTGTGTGTTTTTCTACTTTTCCATTGCGTCTGCTTTTTTATTAGAAGCAAACATTCCAATGCTAAAAATAATGATCTGCTTGTAACCACTATCAAAATCATAGACAGAGCCATCGATGGGATCAAAATTATAGCTTTAACCATGTTTTGAAAGCTATAAAGTGTTTGCTTACAAAATACATTGTTGACAAACAATGGAGAAAAACAAGCTTATATTTTTGGGTTCTAAAAGGGTCCAACAGGTAAACTAAGCTCATTAGGCATTTATAAGTTATCTTCTTAAAGAATCAATGGCTATACATCACTACACTAAAAGTTTAAAAGAATGTATGCACCACAAAGGTTTGAGCTGCAGTTTGATAGCAAAACATTAACATTTCATAATGGAGTATTGGAAAATAAAATTCCTGGGATAATTGGCTGTAATGGTTCGATTTAGAGCAACCACAACAACATATTGGTTTCATTATTGCAATCCGTTAGTGGGCTTTCACTTGAAAGAAATTGCATTGTCAAATCATCCAGTTCTGTGTTTGAATGAAAGGGGAGTGTGAGAAGCTGCAGGTGTGTCTCAGTAATGTATAGGTGTTCTTCAGGCATGCACAACTCAATGAGATGATCACTACCTTTGGGGAACGAGGCAAATGAACCGCGTTGACCACATCCACAGGGAGACAACAACATTAAGCAACGGGACATCACTACTCTCTCTCTCTCTCTCTCTCTCTCTCTCTCTCTCTCTCTCTCTCTCTCTCTCTCTCTCTCTGAAATAATAAGCATCCTGTATACCTGAAATAAACGTAACTTAAAGCACATAAAATAATCCTAAAACATGGAGAAACAAGGACGAATACCCCATTTCATTTTAAACACAGGAACCCTCGCCCAACCCCATCCCTCCCCTTCATGTCTGAGAACACAGATATACAGTGATAAGCAACAATGACAAAATGCTGCCCTTTGATAAGAGTCAAATGCTGCTGGGTGCTTATTGGCTCTTACCTGATGGATTGAGCAGTCGCCAGGTGATTGATGGATCTGGCCTCCCATTGGCTAGACAACTCAATGTCACATTGCTGCCTTCGTTCACAGTGATGTCTTCCGAAACTTTGTAAATGTTTGCCGGAACTGCAAGAGAAAGTGCCATTGGTCCTTGTTTATTAATGCAGTAGTAAAAACATGGAGAGTAACATTTCATCTCAAGCAGATATAGTGGCTGTAAAAACAGACACACATTTTTCTAATATACGTAAGTAGAAGCATTTTCTTTGGTAGGGCTCGAGTCTTCCTAAGAACTGTGTAATGGATTTTCGAAGGCAAGAATAGGAACCACAGTGTAGTACTATAGTGAATGAAGTGTACGGTTTATGAAATATTCAAATACTACTAAATTGTGTCTACATATCAAATGTCAACATGAGCAATTATCAACAACATTACCCAAACGGCTGTGGCATGAACATAAGTCTTTACAATACGTTTGTCGCTGTGGAATAGGCTACATGTCCATTTTTCAGTATAGTTAAATGCAAAAGTTTGAATTCAAAAGTATTGCAATGTTAATTCAACAAGAAAAGGAAAAGAGTTTCAAATGGAAAAGAGTTTCTGTAGCTCAACCCAATCCATTACCCAACAAAAGATTAAATTAACTGAAACCCTAGGTGCATGACTTTGACTGATGTTCGAAGAAAGCCGAACGTTTGTCATCTGAATGTAATGTTTAATCGGCCTTCTACCTCTCAATTCTGATTTACTCTGCACCTAAACAAATAAAACAGGGAACGTATTACTCAGATGAAACTGCTCTGACAAATTAAGAAAGCGAGGTGCACTCCATTTTCTCATTGGTCAGCAGTTCAATTGTAATCAATCTGAGTGCACAGAGAGGGCATACAGACATCATTGTGAATTTCAAAACTATGGGTGGATGGAGGCGAGGTGTTGTATACGCACATCTTTGCTAGAAACTATTGATCAATGACTTGTAAATGATGAATGGGGCAAAATACATAGAGTAATACAGAAACATTGTATTGTAGAAGTTGAACAAGTAGCTCAACGCTTACAAATGCACATTTACTGCATATGTCCATATACCACTCTCAGGTATAATAAACATGTTCTTTCGCATTCTCATGTCACCTAAAATAAGACGTGTTGCAGTCAAGGTGAGTCAAACTTGTAGTTGCCATGCAGTTTGATACTTGACAACATGGAAAACATGTTCTATTTGTTGTCAAATATGACAGAGGATTAATCAATACATCAGTGTGCCTCTGGATTTTCCCCCCAAAAGGTCTGTTTTTATACTGATACTGACCATGTAACATCCCTCAGCTGATGCTTCATACTCTCCTCTAGATTCCCTCTCTTTGGCCAGTACAGCCTGTCCCGTTAATGACATCTGACAACGTAGCTATTTTATTGCCAAACCACATTAAATGAAGCCATACAGAGTTATTGCATGAGTCAAATGACCACAGAAAGTGAAGATGTGTTTTTCGATAAGGGAAGGATTGAAGTGACAGGGAATCCAATAGCTTTTTCTCAAAGAWGCGGGCTGGAAATATCAATGCTCTGATTGGCTGAATGAGGACCCGGGCATTAATCCAAACCAGGCCAGTCGCACAGATAAAAATTAGTTTGAGAGAAAACAACAGCTCCCAGACAGATAACCCTGTCACGTTCTAAACAGAAATAGTCGAGGCGGTTCATGAATCAAATGAATAAAGAGTCTAAACTCTAAACCATTTCAACATAGTGGCTATAGCTCCCAGCAAGGATTGCAATCTTAGTCATGGGTCAGCCTTCAAGGAACAATATTTGAAAGGGCAGTTCTTTGGCTGCCCAGGATTCTAAAGCGACGTACAAGGGATTGTGTGAGGTCGATCTGACACACGAAGCCTAGAGAAATAATTTGCCGTTCCTGGTTAGATGGGATCAAATCATAGCTTTAGCTTCTGCCAAAACATTTATTTTGCCTTTCATGAAACACATCAGTGATTTAATCTACAGGCTGAGAAAAGTAGTATCACCTTTTAACATTTCTTTCCCACATTTTTTATTTGAGCATTTTCAAATTTCTTCAAGTGATTGTAAATATTTTTTCTTTCCAACCCCGTCAACATAGTCACATTTTGAGTCAGCTTATTATATCCCAAAGACCTTGTGATCCTAGAAAAAAAGTGAAAAACAGACGCAAATATCACGCAAATACATTGACCTATGTTTCAACTTTGATAATACAACTTCAAAGCCTTGGAAGCATGAGAAACTATACCATAATTAGAAGAAGCTTGTTGTATCAAATCCATGTGATAATATAACCTGACAGTCAGTTTCAGGCTTTTCCTGGATTCCTGACGAGCCAAACCACCCAGGGAGGTAGCGATGATCAAAGTCCCAGAATGGTTAACCTCAGAGAAGTGTAAAGAAACCCAGCCGTACCTCCAGTGTCACAGATGTCCTGATCAATGTGTTTACTTTCAAGCCACAGCCTTTTAATCTAGCTATGACTCATCTTTAGCTGAAAATGGTGGACAGAGAGAGAGACACACACAGAAAATAGAACAGAATTAGCTTGGTAGCCGACTAAGATTCTCACTACCGCACTCTGCCTGGCACATGCACGCACGCACGTACAACCATTTCAAGGTACTATGCATGAAATGAGCCTTCCAGTTGAAAGAGAGGGGATGACAACAACAGGTATTCCCAGACAAAAATGTCTCACACCTGCATTGTGTAATGTCTCTAACTACATTGAACTGAAATATAAATGCAACATGTAAAGTGTCGGTCCCATGTTTCATGAGCTGAAATAAAAGATACAAGAAATGTTCCATACACACAAAAAGCTTATTTCTCAAAAAATTGGGGAACAAATTTGTTTACATCCCGGTTAGTTAGCATTTCTCCTTTGCCAAGATAATCCAGGTGTGGCATATCAAGAAGCTGATTAAACAGCATGATCATTACACCGGTGCACCTTGTGCTGGGAACAATAAAAGGCAACTCTAAAGTGTGCAGTTTTGCCACACAACCACAGATGTCTTAAGTTTTGAGGGAGCGTGCAATTGGCATGCTGACTGCAGAAATGTTCACCAGAGCTGTTGCCAGAAAATGTAATGTTTATTTCTCTACTATAAGCCGCCTCCAACGTCATTTTAGAGAATTTGGCAGTAGGTACAACCGGCCTCACAACTGCATGCCACGTGCATGGCATTGTGTGGGTGAGCGGTTTACTGATGGCAAAGTTGTGAACAGAGTGCCCCATGGTGGCGGTGGGGTTATGGTATGGGCAGGCATAAGCTATGGACAACGAACACAATTGGCCCATTATGAGGTCTATTTATTTTAACAGATGCATATCTGTATTCCCAGTCATGGGAAATCCATAGATTAGGGCCTAATGCATGTATTTCAATTGACTGATTTCCTTATATGAACTGTAACTCAGTAAAATCTTTGCATGTTGCGTTTATATTTGTGTTCAGTATACTTGCTATTCATGTAAAATACAGGCGCATCATGCCAGGAACGTTGACCTTCCTACAAAATAATACCCTTRTATCGGTTATTTTTCCTATGAGCAGTTTTTTTTGTGAAAGTCCTTTTTCGTATCCGATCAGTCGAAACAGAAGTCTTTGGGTTAGCTTGCTATCAAGTAGAGCACCGCACTTTGACGTACTCCATAGTCAAATCAATAACAAATCATAGTGAGGTATAAAGTTACAACCGGTTAAAACAGAGATGTTTATATTTCATTGAACACCAGTAATTCAGAGCTCTTTGAATGACTCTACTACCATACCAACTGACCTCTGCGGATCCCTCCTCCTGTCTCTCCACCCACGGCATCCTGCCACGTTCAGACATGACATTTGGACCGCTGATGTTACAGGCCTAAATGTTGTCGAGGCAATTATGTTTCCGTAATTTGAATCATTAAAGCATAATCAGCGGAAAGCGCTCGCAGCACTGAGTTCTGCTTTTAGCACTAGCTGCCAATTACTTTCCTCGATGTGCAAAAAGGTCGTTAAACCAGGAACCTTTCAGATGACACAGAACAACCTCCTGAATGTTGTGACACCTCTGAAATGTAATAAAATCACCTCAAACAAGCTCATAACTGGCTGCTGGGTGCCTCCCCAAACCTTGACCCAAAAAGGCAATCTTTTACTGCGGAAACAGTGAGAATGACAGCCAGGCAATCTTGTCCATTCAAGGTCTTTAAAGGAGAGGCAACCATCAATTTAGTGGGCGTCTTCAGGATTGGGACTTTTGCGGTCAAAGTGTTTATGCATAAGCCTACACTCCTCTTTCAAAAGCCCAGAGGACATGACACATACGAACATGAGTACGCTCTTGAACACTGTCATTGTGAGTCTGCTTGAGTAATGCAGCATTGAAAAGTAAAAAGAACAGACACAATTAACCAAACTGTTAATTTAAAACAATCCTCCTAACAGATTCTGTCATTAGAAAAATATTGTTACAGGGAAGTAGAGCCTTGTGATCTGATTCATCGTTAGTTTGCCTGTTTTTGTAAGCATACGCTTACATTTTCAATGCGCATAAACCTATGACTCATTGATCCTAGTCCCTTTGAATTCTTCATGGTGTCAATGTGAGTTACCACTATGACAAATCAGTATTTCACTAAATACGAACAAACTCTGGAGTTTGCCAGTTTCCTCATAATAACAAACAAGAAACCGATGCCAACATGTTTGATCAGAGACCTCGGGGTGCGTTTTTTCTGCAGCGGCTGCCACTGTGTAGCTGAAAGAGATGGCACACTTTTAACAGGATACTGTGGTGCACAGAGCCACCGAGCAGTGGGTGCCTCGGCCCCTTTCATTGTGCACTTCTGGCAGAACTGCTGGAGCTGCTGCTCGTAGCTGCTCCACCAACATAATCATCGCCAGCAGCACTCCATGATCTAAACTAAAGCTCTCTCTGAACTTTCAAAGGGGAGAGAGGATATCAAATAGACTAATACCCATTGGAGGCACTTTTGAGCAAGGCTTTGTGTGGATGTGGAGAGACATTTGGAGGCAGTTCCTGCTGGCCAGATAAAGGTCTTCTTGAGGACAAATCCCTGATTAATTCAAATGTAGCTTTTTTTCTTTAGAGATGTTCCAGTGGAGGGCAGAGAGGTTTCCACAAGGGCAGAGACTCGTAAATCATACAAACAAATAATTGGTGTTTGTGTTGAAAGGAGAAAACAATAGGAAGGGAAAAGGTAGCGTCAGTATTTCTAACAAGCCAACCGAAGCCCCAGCAGAGAGAAATGCATTGGTGCCCAATGAGCAGGACTTCAACTCGTGAAAAATTGTTGCTCTTTATAAATTCTACAAGCTATAATTCTTATCTCAAGTAAACTTGAATAAATGTACTGCCAGTTCAAGGCAATGTGTACTTTTATCCTTGGCGATCATCCGCATCGTTCAGGACGGCGTGCCAAAAACCCCAGATTCAATTTGTATTCAACACATATCATGATTTAATACCTTATAAAACGGAATGAGATGATAAGAAAACAAAGAGAGGAGGTGACAACAGCTGGCTGGAGGAGAAACTCTTGGCGGTGACCTTTCCTTTTTAGAGGAACTTGGGTTTAACACTCCTTCCTGCTCTCTTGAGCTCTCAGTCCTCCAGCAAACTCATGGAACTTTCTGTAAAGCAGTGCTTTAGTTCACCCCTCATCTGTATGACTTAAAGTTACGATACATGACCAAAAGTATGTGGACACTTGCTCGTCGAATATCTTGTTCCAAAATCATGACCATTAACATGGAGTTGGTCCCCACTTTGCTGCTAAAACAGCCTRCGTTCTTCTGGGAAGGCTTTCCACTASATGTTGGAACATTGCTGCGGGGACTTGCTTCCATTCAGCCACATGAGCATTAGTAAGGTTGAGCACTGATGTTGGGCGATTAGGCCTGGCTCGCAGTCGGAGTTTGAATCCATCCCAAAGGTGTTCAATGGGGTTGAGGGCAGAGCTCTGTGCAGGCCAGTCAAGTTCTTCCACACCGATCTCGACAAACCATTTCCGATCTCGACAAACCACTTTGTGCACGGGGGCATTGTCATGCTGAAACAGGAATGGGCCTTCCCCAAACGGTTGCCACAATGTTGGAAGCACAGAATCGTCTAGAATGTCATTGTATGCTGTAGCGTTAAGATTTCCCTTCCCTGGAACTAAGGGCCTAGCCCGAACCATGAAAAACAGCCCCAGACCATTATTCCTCCTCCACAAAACTTGACAGTTGGCACTATGCATTGGGGCAGGTAGCGTTCTCCTGGCAATAACCTATGGAAAATATGCCAATAAGATCAGGAGGACACCTTACAAACTCAAGTGCAATCCAAGTTCAATTGAGGCTATAAATATAAGCTTATCATCATGTAATCTTATTGGTCAATGTGAACTGCCAAATTATCATAAATGGCCACGCTCACAAACAATCCTCCATCCAACCCCCCCGAAGTGAAAACTATAGATAAACTGTGTTATAGATTCCTATTACAAACCATGGTCTAGATTCAATCAGTTCAGCACTAACCCCTTGGAGCTCTCACATCTGTGAGTGTACAACGCTTTGTTGGAGCTCTCACATCTGTGAGTGGATAACGCTTTGTTGGCGCTCTCACATCTGTGAGTGGACAACGCTTTGTTGGCACAACCATCCCACTCGTGTTAGAAGTTAAGAACGAGAAAGTGTAGGCTATATATAAATAACGACCCTCAAACTGAAAATCATTAAACAAAATAATGAGGAATTCTATCAGCCTAATTGAGGTGTAGATTACATCACACATTCCAGTGTTCGATTTCTTACCAATGCAAATCTGTGCAGCCAATGAAATATCCACGATAGGTAAGCTATAATGCCTGGACCCGTTTGTGGATTTCACAGCTCTAACGCAGTTCCACCTATAAAACTGTCATAAAAACAGCTATGCAGTGTGTCGGCTAGCAGGAATCTGATTGAATCTAGCCCCATGTCGTGATTGAAGCCATGCTCACCTGCCCCTTTGGCAAAATATTTCTGCAGCTAAAAGCACCAAGAACGCGGATTCTGGCAGTCAAACCAGCGATCAGAGCAGGTAATCAATTTCCCTTGATTGCTCTCCGTTCTGTGTAATAATGTTGGATTAGGTAAAGTGCAGGCTGGGATGGGAGGGAAAGACTATTAACTTGTCTCTCCAGAGACAAGCCCTTTGAAACCCTGTACTTTACAGTCATTTGGATTAAACAAGCAATGGGATTAAGGTACTTTATTCAATTTAGTCTGATTGATAGACAGGGTTGGGGAGTAACGGATTACATGTAAGGGATTACCAAAAAAAACTGTAACTGTAATCCGTCACGTTACCAGCAAAAATATTGTAATCAGATTACATATACTTTTGAAAAACTAGATGATTACTTTGAGGATTACTTTTAAATTCAGAAAGGATGTTTGCGTAAAAAAATATTTGACACTTCTCTGTTTTCTCAATGACATTCAAATCAGCATTGAAAAAAGGCGCAAGTTTAAGTTTGTTCCACCTGAGTGAGTCTGACCACAAGTCAGAGACCACTATGATGACACACCAAATGTGTTTGATGGATCGCAGGAAAAGAGCAAGAATAGGCTTTTGTAGGCTAGTCCAAGCTATTTCTTCCAGTGGTGGTGCGACTGCTGTTGGCATCCAAAGATTATCCAATTTATACGCTTGGAGGTAAGGATGACAGCAGTGGTGTAGTCTACGGTGATACGGATATCACTTATTATTGATATCTAAATAGCGCATTGATGTGAATCACACTGCTGCTCTCTCATTTAGCTATTTGTGCCTTTTGAAATGTGGTTGTTGGGGACGGCTGTTCACAAATCTAAATCTGTATTTGAACCCAATAATGGTTGAATTCAAGAAGTTTAAACGGTCTATCAATCATTGTTTTTGAAACCAGTGGACAGCCAGTGAAAAATGAGCTCTTGCAACAGCTGCATAGTGCGGATCCCAGCCCATGGAATAAAAGTTCAGGCTTTAATTGCTCAATCTAATTCATGCTGATAAAAAAAATAATCCATAGGTCTAATGGACACATGCTCAAACGTGAACACTTTAGATAGACTTAAAGAGGCAATCTGTAGTTGCTACATCCATTTTGGGATTTATAAATCATATATACAGTACCAGTCAAAAGTTTGGACATACCAATTCATTAAAGGGCTTTTCTTTATTTTTACTATTTTCTACATTGTAGAATAGTGAACACATTAAAACTATGATAACACATAAGGAATCATGTAGTAACCAAAAAAGTGTTAAACAAATCAACATATATTTTAGATTTAAGATTCTTCAAAGTAGCCACCCTTTGCCTTGATGATAGCTTTGCACACTCTTGGCAAAGCATGCCATTCCATGAGTGCAGCATTTATTTTTCAACTAGAATCAATGAGCCCAATCAGTTCTCCATGACAACAAAATCATAAACAACAGAGTAAGGCTGGCTAATAAGTCCTTCGTTTTGGGGTCATGCTCAGGTAAAACAATGTGGCTAATCTATACTTCCATATTTCCGAGTCCTATTCTTGAAGATCAAGGGGTATAACATTTATTGGAATGACTGGAATTCTGATAGACTTTGGTTTTTAATGTAAAGTTATAATTTAATCGTATTATTATATGTAGTAGAAAGCGATGGGTTAGAAGAAGCCTACATAACCAACCCATAAAGTAAAATGTAACATCCATATATGGCCAGCTATGTAAACTTTAACATTGATTTATCCTGCAATAGATGTCGTTAAATTGGTAACATACATTTTTGTCTTCTTCTAATGCCTCTTAAGGGGAAAGTAATCTAAAAATAATGGAATGTAATCAGATTGCGTTACTGAGTTTGGGTAACCCAAAAGTTACGTTACTGATTACAATTTTGGACATATAACTAGTAACTGTAGCGGATTACATTTAGAAAGTAACCTACCCAACCCTGTTGATAGACTGTCTTGACACTATAAGGGTAATGAGTTAGAAGGCTTGGGATCAATGTAATGATGGAAGACCTCAGTTTCCACACCCTTTCTATTGGTACCACTTTGAAAGTCCTCTTTTACCGTCCCTTCATTTGGTGTAAGTTTCGTTCAACTGAATATTACATCTATCAAACGGTTTTGGGATTACAGTAAGGAACCCGTGCTACAATGTTACCGATGTAAGCATTCCTTTCCTTTGCCTTAGGCATGTGATATTCAATTGAACCTATCAAACAGTTTTGCTTGTTGTGTTTGGTTTGTGCTTACATCTGGTAAGAGACCACTGTCGAGTTATGATGTACCTTTTTTTATTTATTTAATGCCAACAAATGTACATTGTTATATTTACGTAACAGCAAAAACATTACTTTTTTTACTGTGTGGTCAAATAAAATAGCAAAATGGATGTACCAATTCTCTGAATAAGAAATGAGGAAGCTAGGGCAGCAATCTGTACAGAAAGACTGCATAAACACTGTTAAAGCAGGTTTGATTGGACCACCAGACTCCAAGTTGCACTTGATTATCAAACAAGAACAATGCAGTTCTTGGTTAGTATGCGGTTCTCTTCTATTTCCATTTCAACTTGATGTAACGAGAAGCAATCTGAACTAGAATCAACCAGACCCAATGGCATTGACTGAGTGACTGATGTTTCTATCCAGACTATTAGCCTAGCTTGAGCTTAATATACTCTGACTGCTAGTACTGAGCAGCTGTGGTAGTGGGGAGACCAGGGAGATATCTGACTATATCTGAAAACCTTCCAGTGTCAAATCTAACTGCTGTATTGGTCGACTGCCTTCAGTAAGGATGATTAGCCTACTCCTCTCTGTAATGCCTTAGGCATACATACATGTACTTACCAAGTGGCAGTGGTGGAAAAAGTACTTAATTTTCATACTTGAGACAAAGTAAAGATACCTTAATAGAAAATGACTCAAGTGAAAGTCACCCGGTAAAATACTACTTGAGTATAAGTATAAAAGTATTTGGTTTTAAATATACTTAAGTATCAAAAGTAAATGGAATTGATAAAATGTCCTTAAGAATCAAAAGTAAAAGAAAAAGTATAAACCATTTCAAGTACCTTATTGTAAGCAAACCAGACGGCACAATTTTTTTTATTGACAGATAACCAGGGGGACACTCCAACACTCCGACATAATTTAKAAACAAAGCATTTGTGTTAAGTGAGTCCACCAGATCAGAGGAACAAGGGATGACCAGGGATGTTCTCTTGATAAGTGTGTGAATTCGACCATTTTCTTGTCAACAAGTAACGAGTACTTTTGGGTGTCAGGGAAAATGTATGGAGTAAAAAGTACATCATTTATTTTTGGAATGTAGTGAAGTAAAAGTAAAAGTTGGCAAAAATATAAATAGTAAAGTAAATATACCCCCAAAAACGACGTAAGTAGTACTTTAAAGTATTTTTTACTTAAGTACTTTACACCACTGCCAAGTGGTGCACTTGAAAAGCTTTTCAGCTCAAAGGAGAAATAACAAGCACGGACACAATATGTACCAGTACACGTAATAACTAACCAATACATTGAAAGCCTCTCCATGAAACGATTGTACATCATCTGTTGAGGTATAGTATTGTAATTATAACTAGTTGTGAGTCGTTTACAACAGCACTTACACATCTATGTATAAACCATAAAAGACTGTAATATCATAAATGCAGAGACAGTTTCCTAACATACTGCACCTAATGGCAGAATAACCAAGTACAATGATGATGGTCTGTATCTACAGAGAGCGAGGGAGGGAGAGAGAGATGGAGAAAGAGAGAGACCGAGGCCACTAATGACTCATAACCATTACTGAATTCTCAGTAACATTTCTCAGAAGACCTAAAGGAACAACAAATGTTTACAATATTGGCAGAACAACAACTCCTGGAAAACCTTTAACATGCATTTAACATGCCCCCCCCCCCCCATTTACCCCCCCCCCCCCGTGCCCTCAGAACAGCCTCAATTCGTCGGGGCATGGACTCTACAAGGTGTTGAAAGCGTTCCACGGGGATGCTGGCCCATGTAGACTCCAATGCTTACTACAGTTGGGTCAAGTTGGCTGATGTCCTTTGGAGGGTGGACCATTCTTGATACACACAGGAAACTGTTGAGCGTGAAAAACCAATCAGCCTTGCAGTTCTTCACACACTCAAACCGGTGCGCCTGGCACCTACTACCACACCCCCCCGTTCAAAGGCACTTACTGTAAATCTTTTGTCTTGCCCATTCACTCTCTGAATGGCACACATACACAATCATAATCAGTCATAATTGTCTCGAGGCTTAAAAAGCCTTCTTTAACCTGTCTCCTGCCCTTCATCTACACTGATTGAAGTGGATTGAAGGTGGCATCAATAAGGGATAATAGCTTTCACCTGGATTCACCTGGCCAGTCTATGTCATTGAAAGACCATGTCCTAATGTTTCGTACACTCAATGTAAATTCCAGAAGGAGTTTGTAGATATACACTCGACAAATTGTGTCAATGTGTCAGACTCAGTGTTCAGAGCAGCCAAAGAAGTGTACTGCTGTCTCCAGGTTATAATAGGGGAATGTATAGTGAACACACGTCTTGAGGACTTAGTGTGGAAATGCTATATCAGCTTTATGGCCGAACAAAATGGCCCTTTAGACAGCTGGAGAACGGAGAACTATTTGAGTCTGTGCAATCAACTAACACATTTATTAGAAAATGCCTAACATGCCAATGAAACACTAACTAATAACAGATGCCATTGCTGAGTCTAAGCTCTCTAGTCTACTATATTTGGATATGCGTTGGATGCTAGTCAAAAGGCTATTTTCTGATAATATTCTACAGATGTAGGATCTTAATTTGAGCCAGTTTGCTACAGCAGGAAAAAAACGTGCAGCAACAGGAAATGTGAATTATTATGTGGATTATAATTAAGGGAGTTTTGGGGGGGTTGATACAATTTCCGTTAGGGCAAACCAAGTCTGAAATTTCAAAGTTGAAATTACAAACTTTAGAAGCCTTTTAAAAACTCAAACACAGTACAAGTTTGCACTGTACAAGTGCATGAACATTCTCCGCAACAAAAGATAGATCAAATTAAGATCCTACATCCGTAGGTCATGCTGACCTTCAGCATTAATGCAATAAAAATGTTCAAACTATAAGCTTTCATAACTGATCATTAGTATTCGTCACTTAACCCCACTTTGTGTGTGTGGTTATGAGTGCAAAAGTGAATGTCAAAACAAAGTGAAGATCAAAACAAAGTGATCTATTCAACATTTTGTGCTGTCAACAAAACAAAATCCTTAATGACAGGTGCTACCCTATTTCGGAATGACAATTACGCTTGGCATGTAGATACCAACGGATGTTAAAGATCCAATGCAGCTGTTTTTATCTCAATATCAAATCATAACAATTAAGAACCTTTAGTGTGATTGTTTTCAATGAAAATTGTAAAAAAAAAAAAAAATTGCTTCGTAGCAAAGAGCAATTTCTCAAGCAAGAATTTTGCTAGGACCTGGAGTGGTCGGAGTAGGTAGGGGGAAACTGAAAACTAGCTGTTATTGGCAGAGAGGTTTGGAACTCTCGTGTTGGGTTAAATGCGGAAGACACATTTCAGTTGAAGGCATTCAACTGACTAGGTATCCCCCTTCCCCTCTCTTATTGGTCTATTAACCAATTAATCGCCTGGTGATGTCACCAGGCAGGCCAAAACTCCATTCTACCAAAATAGAAACTGAAATGTCAGGCAGACTTTTTAAACAACTCTTAAACTAAAAGGGCATTATCATAATTTTCACAAATTAACAGTATTATTCGAACCTCATAGTGTGGATATATATATATCTATATATCTATATTTATATATCCAATATACACAGTTGAAGTCGGAAGTTTACATACACCTTAGCCAAATACATTTAAACTCAGTTTTTCACAATTCCTGACATTTAATTCTAGTAAACATTCCCTGTCATAGGTCAGTTAGAATCACCACTTTATTTTAAGAATGTGAAATGTCAGAATAATAGTAGAGAGAATGATTTATTTCAGCTTTTATTTCTTTTACTTCTTTCATCACATTCCCAGTGGGTCAGAAGTTTACATACACTCAATTAGTATTTGGTAGCATTGCCTTTAAATTGTTTAACTTGGGTCAAACGTTTCAAGTAGCCTTCCACAAGCTTCCCACAACAAGTTGGGTGAATGTTGGCCCATTCCTCCTGACAGAGCTGGTGTAGCTGAGTCAGGTTTGTAGGACTCTTTGCTCGCACAAGCTTTTTCAGATCTGCCCACAAATGTTCTATAGGATTGAGGTCAGGGCTTTGTGATGGCCACTCCAATACCTTGACTTTGTTGTCCTTAAGCCATTTTGCCACAACTTCGGAAGTATGCTTGGGGTCATTGTCCATTTGGAAGACCCATTTGCGACCAAGATTTAACTTCCTGACTGATGTCCTGAGATGTTAGTTCAAAATATCCACATCATTGTCCTACCTCATGATGCCATCTATTTTGTGAAGTGCACCAGTCCCTCCTGCAGAAATACACCCCCACAACATGATGCTGCCACCCCGTGCTTCACGGTTGGGATGGTGTTCTTCGGCTTGCAAGCCTCCCCCTTCTTCCTCCAAACATAACAATGGTCATTATGGCCAAACAGTTCTATTTTTGTTTCATCGGACCAGAGGACATTTCTACAAAAAGTAGACATTTTTGTCCCCATGTGCAGTTGCAAACCGTAGTCTGGCATTTTTATGGCGGTTTTGGAACAGTGGCTTCTTTCTTGCTGAGCGGCCTTTCAGGTTATGTCGATATCGGACTCGTTTTACTGTGGATATAGATACGTTTGTACCTGTTTCCTCCAGCATCTTCACAAGGTCCTTTGCTGTTGTTCTGGGATTGATTTGCACTTTTCGCACCAAAGTACATTCATCTCTAGGAGACAGAACTCGTCTCCTTCCTGAGCGGTATGACGGCTGCGTGGTCCCATGGTGTTTATACTTGCGTACTATTTGTACAGATGAACGTGGTACCTTCAGACGTTTGGAAATTGCTCCCAAGAATAAACCAGACTTGTGGAGGTCTACAATGTTTTTTCTGAGGTCTTGGCCGACTTCTTTTGATTTTCCCATGATTTAAAGCAAAGAGGCACTGAGTTTGAAGGTAGGCCTTGAAATACCTCCACAGGTACACCTCCAATTGACTCAAATGTTGTCAATTAGCCTATCAGATGCTTCTAAAGCCATGATATAATTTTCTGGAATTTTCCAAGCTGTTTAAAGGCACAGTCAACTTAGTGTATATAAACTTCTGACCCACTTGAATTGTGATACAGTGAATTATAAGTGAAATAATCTGTCTGTAAACAATTGTGGGAAGAATTACTTGTGTCATGCACAAAGTAGATGTCCTAACCGACTTGCCAAAACTATAGTTTGTTAACAAGACATTTGTGGAGTGGTTGAAAAACGGGTTTATGTAAACTTCCGACTTCAACTGTACATACAGTACCAGTCAAAAGTTTGGACACACCTACTCATTCAAGGGTTTTCTTTATTTTAGATTTTTTCTTCTTCTATATTGTAGAATAATAGTGAAGACATCAAAACTATGAAATAACACACATGGAATCATYTAGTAACCAAAAAAGTGTTAAACAAATCAGAATATATTTTATATTTTAAATTCTTCAAAGTAGCCCTTTGCCTTGATGACAGATTTGCACACTCTTGGCATTGTCTCAACCAGCTTTATGAGGAATGCTTTTCCAACAGTCTTGAAGGAGTTCCCACATGTGCTGAGCACTTATTGGCTGCCTTTCCTTCACTCTGCAGTCCAACTCATCCCAAACCATCTCAATTGGGTTGAGGTCAGGTGATTGTGTAGGCCAGGTCACCTGATGCAGCACTCCATCACTCTCCTTCTTGGTCAAAAGCCCTTACACTGCCTGGAGGTGTGTTTTAGGTCATTGTCCTGTTGGAAAACAAATGATAGCCCCACTAAGCGCCAACCAGATGGGATGGCGTATTAATGCAGAATGCTGTGGTAGCCATGCTGGTTAAGTGTGCCTTGAATTCTAAATAAATCACCGACAGTGTCACCAGCAAATCACCCCCATACCATCACACCTCCTCCACTATGCTTTATGGTGGGAACCACATATGCAGAGATTCCATAGGTGTTATTTCATAGTTTTGATGTATTCACTATTATTCTACAATGTAAAAAACAGTAAAAGTAAAGAAAAACCCTTGAATGAGTAGGTGTGTCCAAACTTTTTACTGGTACTGTATATATACAGTGGCAAGAAAAAGTATGTGACCCCTTTGGAATTACCTGGATTGGTCATCAAACTTGATCTGATCTTCATCRAAGTCGCAGCAATAGACAAACATAGTGTGCTTAAACTAATAACACACAAATTATTGTGTATTTTACTTGTCTATATTGAATACATCATTTAAACATTAACAGTGTACGTTGGAAAAACTATGTGAACCCCTAGGTTAATGACAATCAATGAGACAAGACTGGAGATGTTAGTTAGAGCTGCCTTCACTACAAAAAACACTAAGATCAGATCAAATCTTATGACCAATTTATGCAGAAATACAGGTATTTCCAAAGGGCTCACATTCTTTCTTGCCACTGAATATATATGTGTTTGTGTGTGTGTGTGTGTGTGTGTGTGTGTGTGTGTGTGTGTGTGTTGTGTGTGTGTGTGTGTGTGTGTGTGTGTGTGTGTGTGTGTGTGTGTGTGTGTGTGTGTGTGTGTGTGTGTGTGTGTGTGTGTGTGTGTGTGTATGTGTTTATCTGTGATTGTTGGGGTTGTGTGTGTGTGTGTGTATGTATGTGTATATGTGTATATGTGTGTGTGTGTGTGTGTGTTTGACTGCACTGGGCCTTTAAGCCCTCAGAGAATAATCATTATTTTGTTCATTTCAAATAAAGTTTATCGTCTGTAGTGATAATAATAATATAGCGCTTTTGATTATACAAAAATAACCTCAAAGTGCATGTGATGTGTGTCTGAATGAGCAGAATCAGTCAACTAATCCCACAATAGCACAGATCCCTTCAACAAAAAGCTACTATTGGGTTCTAGGAGTGAATGATTGATAGGACAAGCTATTCACAGTTCTGAGGCCCAAGTCTTTTCAGTCCTGAAATTGGACCATTGGTCAGCTCTTTCACAGTTGACGATAAGAGTGAGAGCAAGGCCCTAACAATGTGAACGACCTGTGATGAGTGGCAGAGTGCAAAGAATGAGCATACTGCTGACCTGAGGACTGTTGTAGGGTCGAGACAGCCTGACATAAGTGACAGGACCCTATTAAAGCATAGCTGGGGAGAGGATATTTTCAGACCAGTTGCCAGGTGAGACAGAGAGCATGTGGCCAGGACAGCACTCCATTTTCCATACATAACATCTAAAGAGGTTGGCCATCTATATTACAGTCTTGAAAAGTGGAAAAAGGAGAGGCTCTCCAGGAATGATGGGATGGGCCTCTACTTATCCTCTGAAACATGGCAGCCCTACACCTGAAGCCCTATTGATGTGTCTGAAGTCACGTGTGTCCGCGGGATGGCCCCATTTAAATGCATGAGGTGCCTCTTCTGCCGAGCATAAAAAAGATTAAAGGAGATGCCTTTTTTRCCCCCTTGATTTCAGCCAAGTCAGCCAAAGAGAAAACGGAATACTAAATTGTTTCTTTCATTAAAACATCAAGGAGTCCGTTTCGTTAATAGGTTCAAAGGCGACAGACAATATCTGCAGTTGTGTAGTGTGTCGCGTTCTCTTCCTCCCACACAATCGCTAAAATAATGGGCAAGGAGAAGACAGCCATTCTTCTGCAGGGGCGTGGATTGGCGGCCGGGAGCAGCCACCGATCCACTTGGTAGCTGAAGTGTTAAAGCCGCCACCAAAAAGACAGACTAGTAACACAATATGTCTGACAATGGCCTTGGCAATAAGGAGCCTTTCAGCAAGGAAAGGTGGGTGGGGGAGATGGCTTCCTGAAGGACCACTAAAAGGTTCCGACTGTCCCATGATAATTGGTAAAGGTCAGTTCCTCCTCCTTGTGCAGACTTCAAAGTAGAACTGCTTACACCTCCCACCCGCTCTTTAGAGTGGCATACTGCCTTCACCATCTCCTTAGTAAGTGCCTCGGTTCACCCCATTAAATACCACCCCATTGTGATTCAGGGCTAAATGTGGACAAAGCCATTGTGTATCACCCCTGTATTGATCGGAGATAAAGGAATCACTATGGAGGTCCTTTATGACGATGATTGAGATGAAACTACACTGATATATCATTATGAACATGAAGTTGGAATTAGCTCGAGAGCAATTTTTATGACCAAATAAATGTAATGTCAATCAATTCAGGTCGCAGTTGTAAATGAGAACATGTTCTCAACTGGCCTACCTGGTTAAATAAAGGTGAAATAAAAAATAAATAAAAACGTCCTTTCATTAACTGCCACTTTGATTGACTCAAAATGTGGTATGTGGACTAGCAAAACTAATGCGTTGAAAGATAGCTGAGGAAACCCAGATGGAGGTTGCTAATGGATATACATACGGTGATGCTAAAGCAAACYCAAAGTAGTTCAAATCTTGGATCTGACTTATTTGGTAAACAAGTAGGAGTTTATAGTAGTATCTCTTTTCACTGCATGCTAGATCTGTGTGCTTGTCTGCTAAGACCCCGCGTTGCTGCTTGGCACTCTAATTTAAATGATTTTGATTTCTTAACAAAGAATGAAAAATGCTGACGTTAATTTATAAGCGACCAAATCAATTCTGATAAAAATCCGCTGACAAAGCGGTGCTGTTTGCTGCACAAAAAAACAGATTACTGCTGKCTGCTGCAATAGGAAACCATCATGGGATCTATTTTAATGACAGATTTCAATGGTCTCAAACATTTGGCACATGACCAGCATACACTAATGCACAAATTGCTCTTGACACACTGTCATATGCTTAGCAAACACCAAAGTCAACCAATGGTGTCGGGGTATCCTAGTCACACGGATGATTTTCAATGGCTCCACGTCAACGGCTAGCTCGGGTACCTCAAAATCAAAAGCGAATGGGTTGGGAAAATCGCCATATTATGATTCAAATCATGTGCAATGACCCTGTCTTTAAGCACCGATGCCTAGAAGCGTGCTGCAAGTCCATGGCTTTATTATTCACAGAAAATGTACTTTGTCTGATCATTTGTTTTCCAATTACACTGGTGTCCCTGCTTGCAGAAATTGTGTCAGCTTCGGTTACATGAACATGTTCTCTGATAGCTAACTAGCAGGTAGAGGCAGTGTTTCTGCTGCGGTTGGGAAAATGTTCATACCATTTCATACCACTTTTTTTACTCAGCTTTTGGATTTTCTTGTTTGTGTCGTTGAAAGGGAAACCACACACACTTCATCCGGCAGACATTCCCCCTTAAGCTATGTGCAAAAAATGTTGGATTCAGCAGTAAATGGGTGTTGGATAATTGAATGATGTGATGACGGTGTGACTTTCTCCTCTAGCCAATCAGAATTCTACTATTACTAACACAGTGGGATGTGATATGCTTTCAATATGAAGCCATAGTTTCAGCATGGCGGGAGAYGAAATGAATGAAATGCTTCACATAGGAAGAAGTAAGCTGTCACATTGTTATAAAAATGACCATAGGAGTTGGCAAGACAGCACAAACAGATCTGGGGTCAGGCTAATGTCAGCCCATATCCACATAACAGTTGAAGTCTACAGTAGGACTATTGGAGAAAAAAGTAAAGAAGGACGAAATACAATGTAGAATCAATGTTTAGCTCTAAATGTCAAAGTCATGAAATATGTGCAGATAAATGGAAACACAGGAAGACGATATGAGAAATACCAACGATCAAGCAGTGTCTAATGGAACCCAATGGGATTCTGGTAACAAGGAACAATTTGCTGGGACAGATCCACTTAGAACACGGCACAAGCATCAATTCATGTATTGAACTTTTAGTGCTATTAATAGACCAGCTCTTAAGTTCATCGTTATGTGTCGGCGTTCTCCTGTAGCTTTTGTGTGGTAAAATGCTATTTTAGGATCTCTTCCATCCCTAATCACTCTTTGTCTGAGATGAATTTCCAATAGGGGGGTGGTGCTGACATCAATGGGGCTGTTAGACAAAATATAGACACAATTATTGCACAAACTATTATTGCACAAACTAGTATTGCACAAACAAACACATTATAGCACAAAATAATCAACGTTAATGGGTTAACTTGAATTTCAGCTTCAGGTTTGATGTGCAGCACAAGTGTACCAAGATTAAGATAAAGAACTACTGGAAATTGCTTCAGGGGAAACGGCAAGAAACAAGACCTCACAGTGAGGGCCTCAGATCTACATTCTGCCGGGCAGACAGACATCTCCTTGTCTTTCATACTGTGTGGACAGTTGATAAGGAGTTCTTGACAGCTAAAGAGAACTCCCTGTCAGCTGTCCCGATAATATGGAAGACAATGAGATTACAGAGACCTATAGGTGGGCTGCTGGTTGACGGAGGACGATGGTGGGCTGTCAGTCTTGAGACAAGCAGCCATGTACATGGTTGAAATATACTTATCCATGTTACCATACTAGAACTTATTGGTTACTTTACATGCATAAGGAATGCACATGTTAGGGGTCAAGAAAGGGTCAAGAGGAACTAGTTGGGTGGAAAGTTACTGAGTGAGAAAAGGGGAAGTGCAGAAAGTTCATTTCTCTTCAAATATGTTATTGTTGAATATGAACGTTCCTAGGGAGGGAGGCAAAGGGCAACAGTCTAATTTCAGTTCTTGATAAGGCAGACCAGTTTCTGAGGAACCAGGACCATGAGGGATGTGGAAGGGATGTGGAATGTGGAACTCAACTCGAGATAAGGTCAACAGATGAAAAGAGAAGACACTGCTGGGAGGGGGGCCACAGGGGCCAGAAGGTATAAAGACGTACTTGTGTGGCTTGTATGTTGTCTTTGCAGCTGTATGACACAGTGGGTGAGTAAACTTGGTTAAAGATTTTTATAGTCGTCCGTTTCAGTTTTTACTCTGTTTATTCTGAACCTAACAATGGCCAGGTTACTGTAAACTTTTACTGTAAAAAGGGCATTATAAATACACTTTTTGGATTGATTGATTGGTTGATTGATTGGTTGATTGATTGGTTAATTGTGCTAGTGCCTACCTTGGACAATGAGATGGACATTAGAGGTCTTGGACTGCTGTTTGGTCTGGATGGAACATGTGTAGGAGCCCTCGTCGTACACATCCACTTTCTGGATGCGAAGGCTGTACTCCAGCTGGCCCTTGTTCACCAGGTCCACACGCGGGTCCAGCGACCACTTGTCCTCCCCAGCGAAGATGATGTTGGATCGGTTGAGCCAGGCAACTTTGGACACCTTATCATCCACGTAACACCTGGAAGGAGAAAAGAGAGAGGAAATTAACCAAGTTACGAATCAGGTCGATTTGAAAAGAATTATGCGCCAGAACCGTGTGAAATTATTATTCAAATCTATGTAGGTCTATTGTATATAGGGAGAGACCACTATATGTAGTGACCAATGATAAACAAAAMATTAATTATTGGAATGAAAATTACTCCTCCTAATCTGAGGCATCTCTGAGGGATAGCTGAGAACATGCTAGCAGATACCCAGAGACTTCCAGTCATTGCTCTAACGCTAGTTAGCAACTGCGCAAGCACTAGTTAGCAACTTTCTTCAAACTACACGCACAAGTTCATCTGACTCTGGGGAAGTAGATTTGACAATATCCTTTTAAGCTCTTTCCTATCTCTCTAGTTCTTCCTGCTTTGCTCTCTCTTCTGATAAATGTATAATATATGCCATTAAGCAAATGTTTTTATCCAAAGCGACTTACAGTCATGCGTGCATCGCTTTTTTTCATATGGGTGGTCCCATGAATCAAACCCACTATCCTGGTGTTACAAGCACCATGCTCTACCAACAGAGCTACAGAGGACCACATATATATGTAGGTGAACAGTGATGGTTCTCCTCTTGATTAAAAAGGACATCAGTATCCTCTTGTTTACCTCMGCTTGTTGCATGCTGTCAGAGCATTATGCAGTGTATAAGTATGACGCCTACGACTCTGTGTGTTAGAGCGCCTGCTTAATGAATAAATGTAAGGGGACGTCTGAATCGATGAGAATGGATATCATGCATAATATAACATGGCAGACATACGCCGGAAATGCAAATTGAAAACTCAGCCCCTCGACATAGTATATTGGGTGTATTCAAAACAGAAAGTGAATTAGTCGGGGAGCAGAAGTTGTTTCACGATGACCCTGAGGGGTTCTCACATGCAGTTGTGTCACTACTGTGGCCTTTCCTATTGAAGGAGAGGTGGCTTATCAGCAATCTGGGAGGGTCACCATCTGTCACGTTCCTGACCTGTTTTATGTTATTTTTGTATGTGTTTAGTTGGTCAGGGCGTGAGTTGGGGTGGGCATTCTATGTTTTGTGTTTCTATGTTTAGGTCACTTGTAATTAGCCTTATATGGTTCTCAATCAGGGACAGGTGTTTGACGTTTCCTCTGATTGAGAACCATATATAGGTTGGCTGTTCACACTGTTTGTTTGTGGGTGATTGTCTTCTGTGTCTGTGTATGTTGCACCACACGGGACTGTTTCGGTTTGTTTGTTCGTTTGATGTAGTCCGTTCCTGTTCGTGAGTTCTTCGTGCATTTATGTAAGTTCCATGTTCAGGTCTGTCTACGTCGTTTTCTTATTTTGTAGTTTGTTGAAGTGTTTTCGGTTTTCGTCAGTACTTTAATAAACTTCATTATGTCCAAATATCACGCTGCACTTTGGTCCAATCCCTACTCCTCCTCTTCGTCTGAAGAGGAGGAGGACACCCGTTACACCATCTTAATAATGGCCTGTATTTGTATAGCGTCTCAGAGTAAGAATGCTGATCTAGGATCAGTTTTGTCAGAAGGGACCTGATCCTAGACCAACACTGCTACTCTGAGACGCTTTTTGGGAATTTAACCCATTCCAAAAAAAACTCCACCCTTCACAGGCAAACCCCGAATAATACCCAATAGCCATGACATCACTTCATGACATCTGAGATACTGTACATGTCTCTTAAATAAAGCTTTTTCCAACACCTTTATCAGCCAATAGGAACCCGTTCTAACCCTCTGCCCTCCAATCAGAAACACCCTGGACTCCCCGTCAGGTGAGCAGAACTACAGCAGGAGCACAGTAGTTTCCTCATCGCGCTTCACAAACCCTCCGCAGGCCCCAACGCCCCCTGGCCACCGCATGCAGGGCGCCAGCCAAACCTTTTTCCTGTTCAAACTAATAAGCTGCTGGCCTAGAAGGCAAGTGGCTCCTGCCTCCCTCCCTCCCTGTCTCTAAGGCAACCCCTGTTTTGGCGAGCAGCAGGCAGGTGGTGAGGCAGGCAGGATGACAGGGGTCTGGTGGGTTTGACGGATGCCTGTGCTGCTGAGCTGAGCTGGGCCACGGCCATGCTGCAGGGTTCGCTGTGGGGGAAGTCCACAGCTCCCAGTACAGACAGCAGATGCAGAGTGGGAGACTCTAATGAGAGGGGAGAGGTGCCACGCTCTGGCAGACAGCTACTCCCCATGTACTGCCTTCATACTTCCCCCAGCAGAACGGACTGAACTGAACCATGCTGAGGGGGTGTGAGGGGGTGCTGGGAGGCACAGCTGCTCTACAGGCAGGATACAAAAAACACTGAAAAAACAACCAGCTCACTTACATAATCACACCTGCTCTCTCTCGAGCGATCAATAAACCTGACCAAACCCCCCGTAACACGGTTTTGATTAAAAGAATGGAGAATTATGTCGGCAGGTCATGGGCTAACTACCTTTCTACTTTGGTTTGTGAGGGGGGCTGTTCCTTTAACAAGTCTTTCTGTTTGCACGTGGCACACAGAGGAAAAAGGCAAAACCAGGTCATATCTTTTCCCCTTACAGCATTTCCTCGCCCCATATACGTTCTCGGTAGCAGGTTAAGTGTATTTCCGGGAAGGTGGTCGGTATTCTCCAAGGACATGGCTTAGAGGGAACAGTGCATTCGCTTAAAAACTAGGAGGAATAGAAAAGCCCTTGGTAGGTAAAGTACAGAGCAGACGGCCCTCAACGGATGCCAAATAAAAATGTCTTTAGAGGACTAATGATTTCACACGTTCATAAACAACCAGGTGATTAATTAGCCATGTTTGTGTATAGTGTACATAATAATCAACCTACTAATTCATTTCACATGTCTGCCATTAAGAAAATTCTGGTAATATTACAGACCCTAGGAACTACTGATATACTGTTGAATCGACGCAAAAGACGAAATTAAGCAAAGTGGGTTGAAACAGAAATCATTATTATTCTTGTAAAATTGTGTTGACAGAGTTTATTGTGAGGGTCACATTAATTGCTTTGATTCAAAAGGGAAGTGTGATGTTTTTGAAGGTTGTTTATGAAATCCACCGAGTGTAATGATGCATTTAAAAGAAAAATGATGAGGGTGAGAAAAAGTCTCCTTTTATTTATAGACTTAAAAGGAATTGATATCATTAGGGGGAAAAAAACAAATGCCCCCTGGATCCGAATCAAGCCCATAGGGTGAGACCTGCGGGAAATCAATCTATCCTAGATGCTGCAAATACAGCACATATAACTAACTGTACAAGTAAATAAACCCACAGTGGCAACAGAACAGACATGTTGTACAATGAAGAAAAGGGAGAAATGGGGAGAGAAAAAAAGGCTGCTGGTTACCTGAGGATGCTCCTTTCACCTTTTGGTGCCTCCTTTGAATGACTTTTTCCCAGAACACTTAGCACTTTCTGTTCAACATGATTCACTCAGAACAGCCCCCAGAGGAAGAAGCTGTGTGCTTGTGACATAAATGCATCTGGAAAGATTGAGACCCTCTCCTTTGTCTTTGGGCATTTTTCCACAACAAAGCCTTTAAATAGCCACAAAACATTGGAACATTTCCCCATCATGGACCTTTTCTTGCTCTCCTGGTTCACATACATCACTGTCTGAATAATCAGTCAACTAGGAGATGATTATTTTGAGATGCATCCTTATAGCACAGTGACTGCTGGTTTATCTGTCTCGCAAAACCAGTTGTGGAGGTGAGAAAAGATTGCTTGAGTATAACAACTGTGAGATAGATGATACCTCTGAGAATCCTAGTCAAGGGGATGTAAGGCAAGGGCATCCTGCTTCGATTAAACCTCCTGAGATGCGCTCTCTGCACATTGTGCCTCCACAACAGAGGATAAACCTGAGATGAGCAACCTCTTCCCTCACAGTAAATAATACATTATATACATTAGAAAATAATTTGCTGTAAAACGCCCTCGGTATGATCCATAGGGAAAAACAATTGAGGACATGTTAATACTGTACTCTGAGGAAGAGAATGTAACAGCAAAGGAGGTAAGGCTTCTGGACAGCAAGGGTACTGGAGTATGCTACTGTGAATGATTAGTATTCACTCTACATATCACTGGCTGTGGCTCTATTAGCACAGGTCCCTATGAGGCCTTTGCAATAGCGCTCTCTCTGCTGCTTGTGGCCTTGAGGGAGGGCTAAAGGTTAGATTGCCCTGGCACAGAGGCCTCTAATTACCAAGACTTGACAAGGCACCTGTCATCTTGAATAAGAAGACCACTCAAGTCTTGGTATGAGTGGTACTGTTGAAATTGCTTATTTACAGTATTACTTGTCTGGAAAGTTGAGAGCTTGGCAACTACCAATGGCCATCCGCTCCACATTCTGAGAGCTCTGAAGAGGTTGTGAGGTGCACCTGACGTTTTTATGAATACACTCCAAGATTAATTGATAGGCTTATACTAGATAAAAATGTATCTTAAAGCTGTATTATGTAACTTTTTGGGCGACCCAACCAAATTCCCAGACATGCTAGTTATAGATCTGTCATTCTCATTGAAAGCAAGTCTAAGAAGCAGTAGATGAGTTCTGTGTGAGCTATTTCTATGCTTCCCATTCTTGAGTTTCGTTCTGGCATCTTTTACTTTTGGTTTTGTACACCAGCTTCAAACAGCTGAAAATACAATATTTTTTGTTATGGAAAATACATTTCACAGCGGTTTAGATTGTACAATGATTCTCTACACTATACTTGGTTGTTTTGTCACGTAAACTGAAATTAGGAAATGGCAGAGCGATTCCAGCATAGTGCACCTTTAATATCTAAAGCGACCGTTTCCTTCAACCTTGGGATTGCTGTTTGGTCAGTCTGTGTCAGCTGTAAAAAAAATAACTAAAGTGGGTGTTTTATTCTGTCCATTATCTTGGTCCACAAGTGGAAATACCCCACATCGAGTGTAATCCAAATAAAAGGCTATTCTCCTCCCAGTCTGGACAATGGCTAAGGTTTCTCTCTACTCTCAGCCAGCCAGTCCTGGCGCTGCCAATCAAAGCCCAAGAGAAGTGTACAACAGTTCAAGTTTGAAGGTCCACTAAGTTTCATTTGTGATAAATGTCCTCACTGTACACCGTCTTGACACCAGCAGTAAAACATGCAGTACAAGGTTGGATTGTTTGTTACCTATGTAGACAATTGCAACAAGACACAGTAGTCTGTTCTGCCTGACAACAGTGTTGTGTTATTTATTTGTGTTAATGCAGTGGTCTTTAGGTCCAAGGCAGAGAGCTACCTTGATTAATAAGTAAAGAATTATTAATACATGAAATGTTATAGTGCTCCCAATATCTCCATAATTGTGTGTGCATGCATGAATTAATTTAGCATGCATACATTAGCCTAATGGTTACATGGTTTATGCAGAGTTCTACATCCTGTGTTATTGAGGTTACTTTATGATTAAGTTATAAGTGCTATGATTATACACTTTCCATATTCAAAGCATTTAAGTTTTTTTACAGGCTATATCTTTAACTGAAAAACATGAAACAATATGTCAGGTACGTAGAAAACTAAACACTGTCAGTTAAAGTGATTATTTGTAAAGTACGACATTACTGTGAGTCACACATCGCAGCCCTGACAGAGTGAGATGAACAAAGAAAGATGGCTGGTATGAAAAAGTGGAGAAACCGGAGCTAAATTTGTACTAAACGAAAGCCTGGCTATGGTCTGGATAAAAGTGTGTTCGACAGTCGATCTTTAAAGGACACTTCTGGCATCCCTCAAAATGCCTCATCTCCATATCTGAAAGGTGGATAGATTGGGAGAAATAATGAGCGTTGTTGGAAAATGAATGATCCATCCAGCTGTACATTATATACCCACACTAGTTCAGCCACGGTATATACAAGCTTAGAGATATTCCATTAATTGCTTTCTGTCTGAGGAGGGCAACGGAAGGGGTGGTGTGGCACTGTTCCATAAGATAACGCCAAGACGGTCCTGATGTGTGACTGCAAGAAAAAGTGGTTTTCCGTGCTTGAATTCATGCTTTCTCTCACTATGAAAGAGTGGAAAGCACAAGGAATATTAATAACGCTGTGAAATGCATGGCTGCCACAAAATAATACACACAACGGAATAAATGCAATTTTATCAGGCTGATAATTAATCACAAAGGTGTCGACGCTCGCAGTAAAATTTTCCTGGGTGTAAATCTGTCTTCCTGCAAATATTCCAAGTTAGACAAGGAGGAAGTGAGCTTTTCAGGACAGACTTGCCCCAAGTTGCCACCCAACACACTACAACAGATTGCCTCAAGACAAACCTACCAGTCACCCAGATGATTACTGAGAGAGCAACCACTTAAATTACTCTGAAGTTGCTGATTTTTATTTCAGTTGACAGCTGGCGTTGAAGCACTCGCTCATTTCAAGTGAAAAACCCATTTTGTGGGCCTCAGCGTTGCCAATTTCTTGCTGTCACAGGTAGCTGGGAATTGACTGTGGAACATGCGGCATATCACTTTAAAGTGACGGGGGAAACTGGTAATCGCTTTATGCTGGCCACATGCTCCTGTCGCCTCTTATAAGAACCTTGTTCACTCAGGAAAAAATCCTTAAACCTAAACGCACTTGGAGGGTGAAGACTGAGGATTCGCCCACTATTGTCTCGCTAGCTCTGGCTCTGGAGTGGAGTGGTGTAGACATGGACCATACATTACAGACACAACCAGGAGGTTTCTGGCAGACAACATTACACCATATGCATTAACAACAAGGTGAATCAGGACCGGAACAAACACAGTTATCAATTGAGACAGGCCGCTGGTGTTTTGGGTAACTGTTTTTACACCCAGAACAGGTTGAGATTGTTTCTACGGTAACGAATTATATCAGACATGCGTCTAAACCATATCTGAAAGTTCATTTACAGCAACTTTTAAAACCAATGTATATTAATAATAGCATACACATGATCTCCCGCATGAGTGGAATTTCACTGAATTTGACATTGGGGAATAATCATGTTAGCAGAAAATGCAGTTTGAGAATATGAAGAATTGACAACATCTGCAAGACATTACAGTGTTGGGTTGAAGAGTTGAAGTATTGTCTGTTATTATGTTAAAAGTAGGCTTCGTTTACACTCATGACCTATCGGCGCAAAGCACACTTCTGAAATATTGAGCATCAACGTTTTCCCATCCCAGATCTCAGAACTGTTTTGTAGTGAATTCTTCCTTCATAACTCATTAAGGTCCTCACCTTTTAAAGGTATCTAAAGTGCAGAGTGTGAAAACCCTGAGACATCTGTAAATCAGCAAGTTTGGACACACCTTTCTACATTGTAGAATAACAGTGAAGATATCAAAACTATGAAATAACACATATGGAATCATGTAGTAACCAAGAAAATGTTAAACATATATTATATTTGAGATTCTTCAAAGTAGCCACCCTTTGCCTTGATGACAGCTTTGCACATTCTTGGCATTCTCTCAACCAGCTTCATGAGGTAGTCACCTGGAAGGCATTTCAATTAACAGGTGTGCCTTGTTAAAAGTACATTTTTGGAATTTCTTTCTTTCTTAATGCGTTTGAGTCAATCAGTTGTGTTGTAGGGGTGGTACACAGAAGATAGCCCTATTTGGTAAAAAAGACCAAGTCCATATTATGGCAAGAACAGCTCAAATAAGCAAAGAGAAATGACAGTCCATCATTACTTTAAGACACGAATGTCAGTCCATGCGGAAAGTGTCAAGAACTTTGGAAGTTTCTTCAAGTGCAGTTGCAAAACCCATCAAGCGCTATGATGAAACTGGCTCTCATGAAGATCGCCACAGGAAAGGAAGACCCAGTTACCTCTGCTGCAGAGGATAAGTTCATTAGAGTTAACTGCACATTAGAAATTGCAGCCCAAATAAATGCTTCACAGAGTTCAAGTAACAGACACATCTCAACATCAACTGTTCAGAGGAGACTGCATGAATCAGGCCTTCATGGTTGAATTGCTGCAAAGAAACGACTACTAAAGGACACAAATAAGAAGAAGAGACTTGCTTGGGCTAAGCAATGCGAGCAATGGACATTAGACCGGTGAAAATCTGTCCTTTGGTCTGATGAGTCCAAATGAGAGACTTTTTGTTTCCAACCGCTGTGTCTTTGAGAGACGCAGAGTAGGTGAACGGATGATCTCTGCATGGAGGAGGTGTGATGGTGTTGGGGTGCTTTGCTGGTGACACTGTCAGTGATTTATTTAGAATTCAAGGCACACTTAACCATCAAAGCTACCACAGCATTCTGAAGCGATTCACCATCCCATCTGGTTTGTGCTTAGTGGGACTATCATTTGTTTCTCAACAGGACAATGACCCAACACACCTCCAGGCTGTGTAAGGACTATTTGACCAAGAAGGAGAGTGATGGAGTGCTGCATCAGATGACCTGGCCTCCACAATCACCCAACCTCAACCCAATTGAGATGGTTTGGGATGAGTTGGACCGTAGAGTGAAGGAAAAGCAGCCAACAAGTGCTCAGCATATGTGGGAACTCCTTCAAGACTATTGGAAAAGCATTCCTCATAAAGCTGGTTGAGAGAATGCCAAGAGTGTGCAAAGCTGTCATCAAGGCAAAGGGTGGCTACTTTGAAGAATCTAAAATCTAAAATATATTTGGATTTGTTTAACACTTTTTTGGTAACTACATGATTCCATATGTGTTATTTCATAGTTTTGATGCCAATGCCACCAATCTATAATTTCCCTCCCCGTAGACAATGTGATATTTTATTTTATCTAGCTATTTTGGTTTGGAATACCCCTGAGGTTTGACCACAAAGATTCTGCTTAATTTAACTTTTTTCAATCATGAGTGGTAGACAGAAAAATATATCTCAGCACAAATACAATATAAAGTCCTGAAACACACGTGTCTGGTGAATCATGTAAGTGGCAGTTCTTTGTGTAGCCTGTGT